>NC_056631.2:186769693-187079271 GCF_002870075.4 Lactuca sativa | reverse complement strand
TTTGGAGTAATAAGGAGATTTATACGTCTATCATAGATAAAGATTTCCTATCTTAAATTCTTGCCTCGGTACACCAAACATCTAGTGGGGTGTAAAAAACGTCATGGTGAAGACAAACTAGGAAATATCCGAGGAAGACGACAACCTGAGCCTAAGAATGTAATGGGCCATGCATCGGTCGTTGCGCCTGTACCTGAACCTATCACGATAGAAGAAGTTCAGGAAATGATGTGAACCATGATAGACTGAGAAAATAGAGTAAATGAGATGGCTTACGATAGTGAATGACACTTATCTCAAGATATCGTAAGAGAGGTATCTTGCTGTTAAAATGCATCTATTAATAGCACGTTTAGAATGGGAGAAGTACACTTTCGATTTGCAGAAAGATTTTTTTTTTTGGTATAATCTGTAAATTTATCCCATGGTCTAGAATTTCCATCACCAACCAAGTTGAAGAAGAATTGATGATTGAAGGTACGCATGGAAGAAGTACTAGTAGAGTCTAGGGAAAATTATAGGATTCTTTGGACACATTTGTATGTGTTAAATTGTTTTGTGATTTTAGGAAATAAGAACTTGGGGACTACGAGACAATACTTTGGACGAGTATGAGTAGGTATGAATGGTAGTAGAGGCCTATACTACCAGAAGCACATGACTCGCACTTGGATCATGGAAAGTCACAAGGTTACCAAGAAGCTAGTAATTGATTTTGTTTTGTTCAAATTTGTCGTTACCATTGTTTCAGTAATGACTAAGAAGATAATTGTTATTTCAACCCTAGTGGTCATATCATATCGAGTCCAACTAAGATATGCATTCTACGTGGTTCAGAGAACTAAGTTCGATGTAGCATCCGACTAAAGCCAGAAGATTGAAGTGAAATTGAAGCAATCAATAGAAGTATCGCGACCATTGTTTAAGTAAGAAGTCTATAGCTAGAAATGCTACATGCTAAAATGTTATTATATCACATTAAAACATGACGGAAGGTATATTCCATTATGGAATTTGACTCTAAGAGACCGGAGTCTAAGCGTTGCATCATACGATGACAGGTAATCAGAACATGACCCATCGGTCTGTTATGACAATCGAAGTAAAGAACTTCTCTTAAGATTAGTCTATTTAAGAAGAATAATGAGTCTCCAATAAGGATCGATTTTGTAACTCTAAGGTTACCATTGAAAGTCTAATATAGGATAAAGAGCGAGTGCAAGATTGACCACCGCCAGCAGTTAAGAAGTCCAAGAGTTAGATACTCATTCAAAGGAACATAGAAGTTATGATTTACCTAGGATGAAAAGATAACACTCATAGTCATTATACAATCCCGATTTTGTTGATGATTCCGGGACATAATCATCCTAAAGAGAAGATAATTGTAACACCCGCAGATTCGGGATAGTCAATTTAGAGACGATAAGCATCAAATTTTTTTTTTTATAGAGGATTATTTAGAATAAATACTCTTAACTAAATTTTAGTATATGTCACAAGGTTTCCATACATATAAAGAACGCCGAAATCCGAGTTATAACGAAGAAGTTATGACTTGTCGAAGTTTCGCGACGAAACCGACACGACACCGGGAATCGTAAAAAGTGAATTTATGATAAATTACTTTTTAGCCTTATGGCTGTAAATGAAAGTTGTAGATTATGTCTCCACCTATGCGTCGATACAAAGAACGTCAAAAATGGAGCTCGTATACAAAAGTTATGGCCTTCCGAAGATGTAGCTGTCTGAGAGCATGACACGTGTCAAAAACCCTAATCTAACTAGACTCACAATGTGAGCATGATTTCTCACGACGTGAGGAGTCAAAATGCCACTTTTCAAGGCTTGAATGCACATGAAAAATCTACGTTTAAGGCTCACGACGTGAGGAGTAGTGTCCGTATACTAATCGAGGCTAGAAAACACCTAGGAAGGCTACAGGATGACTCATGGAAGCTCACGATGTGAGAGAGCCAAAATCAGCCTATAAATAGCAAATTCGATCATTTCATTCCTTACACCTTTCTTTCTCTCTCTACTCTCTCAATCTAGCCACCCTAAACCATCCCGAAGCCTAGGGAACCTCCATAGCACTAAAAGAAAGCCCCGTAGCGACCGAATGCTCCAAGAAAAAGAGTTTTTCGGTTTGGAACTCTGCCCGCACATAACCTATTTTTCAAGAAAACCTCCCGGTTTCATCAAAGAAGATTATTTTAAGAAGCTAAGTGATGTCCGAATCACCACCTTATCAGGTGAGTGCATAGTTGCTTTCATCTTACACATAGATATGAAGTATTTTTTTTATAATTTACATGCTATGTGTGCATACTATCTGTTTACTTGAGATCTGTGCTGGATGAAAGATTTAAACTTTGTTTTTTAGATCTAAAACTGTATATGTATTTTCTAACTTGAGATCTATACTGGATGAAAGAATTAAACTTTGTTTTTCAGATCTAGACCCATTTTCTTTAGATCTGAACTGTATATGTGTTTTTTTTTTTTTTTCAGATCTAAACTTTTTCTTCAGATCTGAACTGTATATGTATTTTATATCTACAAATATGTTAGGTAGAACATGGGTAGATGAACTAGTTGGTATTCGATAAACGATGGTAGTTATGGACTTAGTAACTATTAGATAAATGATGGTAGCTATGGACTTAGTACCTATTAGATAAACGATGGTAACTATGGACTTAGTACCTATTAGATAAACGATTGCAGCTATGTACTTAGTGCCTTATAAACAAACATTGGAAGTTTTGGATTTAGTGCCTTACAAATGAACGTTGGCTGCTATGGATTTAGTGCCCTATAGATGAACATTAGCAACTATAGACTTAGTGCCTATCAGATAGCATCGACAGCTATGGACTTAGTGCCTGTTAAAAAAACCTTGGCGGCGACGGACTTCGTGCCTATTCCTTAGGAAGAATCTTAGGAATGAATGAATGAAGAATAGCTAATTCTTAGGATAGATCCTTAAGAATAAAGAAGATAATGGGGTTGAGTAATTGGGTTGATTTTTTGATGATTAAACATAATAATTATATTATTGTGGGTTCAAAACCCTATGTACTCACTAAGTTTCCCAATGTGACCCACTAAGTTTATATGTATCACAGGTATCGATACGAATCTACTTTACACTGAGAGATTAAATGAGATGTAGATCACTAGTGTAAATAAACGTAAGGTCTGTTTATGCTTATGTTTCAGTATTGACGATGACATCCCAAAGTTTTAATATGAACAAAATAGATTTCTTCAGAAATGTTTTGATAGTATATTTATCATGTTTTTCTGGGAACAAATTCCACAATATATTTATTTTTAAAATTATACTCTGATTTTCAAATAAAGCATAAACAAACCGCTCTTTTCTGACCGTGAAAAATGGGGATGTCACATATCCCACTATCTTTGCAATCGGGTTTATTTTGGTGGGGGACAACATTATTGGGTCAGTCCTTTTTGTCTTCCTGGTGGTTTTTTCGTAGAGAGTATATATAGTAGATGTCTCTTTTATTTGAAGCTAGCTGAAGTTTTATGTAAAAGAACCTTGTTCTTATTTTGGAGATTCCCAGATCTCGAATCCTGGGATTATCTTAATAGTATTCAAGTTTGTTCTTCATTCCTTTGTTCTTTTGTTAAGTGACTGTGTTGGTTGGATTAAGATCTCATCAAAATACTATAACCATATTTAGGTCTTCTTATACAATTTGAGAGCATATTATCTTGAAATATCAAACATTGTTTATATGTTAAGAAACTTTTAAATATACAATTGAATTTTTTGTTAATTGTAGATTTTGAAGTACGAAATGATATGGTGAAGATGGTTTTCTGAAAGTTAAGACTTTTTGTTGAAGTGAATAAGGCTGACGAAATCAAGAGTGTTGATAATCAGACAAACTATAGCGCCCTTTCCTCGAGGTATTATTAAATTTATTGAGTTAATAATTGTTTTGGACTATCACTTGGACAATGGAATCATTTGGAGTGGACTTAGGAAGTCGGCCGAGAATATGGGCCGCCCATAAGCTGTACGCCGGGCGTAACCTGGCGTACGTGGGAACTTGTAGTGTATGTGATCCCTCAAGTTATATTAGTATTCTGATGTTTGTTATGATGTATTTTCACAATGGTGGTTTTATGCCCTAGACCAGCAGTTGGCAGTTCAGCTGCCGGAGAGGGATCGAGTTCAGGCTCTGGATCCGAGCATCTAGATGAGCAAACTAGGGAGTTTCTCTCCTTAGAGATCACTCACATTATACTTGAGCAGACCCCGATGATCTTTGGTTCGATCAAGGAGGGTATTCTGGAGCTTATGGATGAGAGGTTGAGTGCGTTCCGCACTGAGGTGGCGGCCATGATGGGGCCGTGCACGCTCATGTTTAGGGAGTTCAGAGCATGTGGCGCTCCCGATTACCATGGGGATCGGGACCCCATTGCTAGTACCAGATGGTTGGCAGATGTCGCCAATGCATTCTTCACCAACAGATGTCCAGAGGGGGACAAGGTTAGGCTTGAGTCTTGTCTTCTGAAGGACAGGGCACTTGACTGGTAGGAGGAGGTTGGGAGACCATTGGAGATGACACAATTTTGGATGCGATGACCTGTAGTGATTTCATGACCAGGTTCAGGGCCGAGTTCACACCTATTATTGAGGTGCAACAGGTTGCTAGAGAGTTTCAGGACCTCTAGCAGACGATAGAGACTGTAGCGGAAATTACCGCCAAGTTTAGGGAGAGGGCCCTTCTCATTCCGCAGTATGTGGCGGACGAGGAGATAAAAAAGGCCCGATATCATGGGATGTTGCAGAGTGATATCCGCCGGTTTGTGAGCCGCTCCCGCTGCAAGACGCTGGAGGACATGATTGCGAGGGCCCGCGAGACAGAGATTGATCTAGAGATGGAGAGAAAGAGGAAGCTAGAGGTGGGGTCTGTCGTAGTGGGTTCGAGCAAAAAGCCCAAGGTGTCTGATCACAGGTCTAGGGGCAATAAAGCCACAGTCGTTGTGGCAAGTGTGGCTGGTTTCCTGATGGGGTGTGCAAGACTGGGCATATGAGTAGGGATTGTACAGCTTCTACCACTACCACCACCGTAACATCTGATCTGATTTGCTTCCATTGCAATCAGTAGGGACACAAGAAGTCCCAGTGTCCGAGTCTAGCATCAGTAGGACAGGTGGTGGCACTCGCTCCTACCACATTGAGGATTACAGATGGCCTTCAGGGTCGAGCTGAGGCGCCAGTGGCAAAGAGAAGAGCCTTCCAGTTGACAGTAGAGGAGGCACACGTGCCTCCTGATGTGGTTACTAGGTTGTTTTTAGTGAATGGAATTTCAACTATGGTATTTTTTGATTCGGGGGCTACCCGATCATTTGTGTTGCTTGCACTTATCAAACGATTTAGCAGAGCTCCAGGGGAGCTGGATTGCCCACTCGACATAGAGATAGCGGATGATAGGGTCGTCAGGGTCATGAGAGTTCATAGAGGATGTACACATCAGTTATTTGATGAGCAACTCTCAGTGGATTTCATTCCTATTCCCCTACTATGGAATAAGGTTATCGTGGGTATGGATTGGTTGAGCCCCAATGGGGCGGTGATCGACTGCAAACAACAACTAGTGAGGGTTCGTACTCCTAGTGGGAGAGAGTTAGTAATACAAGGCGAGAGACCACAGTGCGGACCGATTCTTTGTTCAGTGGTGAGAGCGAGGCACTACTTTCAACAGGGTTGCACAGGATATGTTACCTATGTCATGGATACCCGAGATCAGGGTAAGGCGACAGTCGGTGATGTATTAGTTGTGCGAGAGTACCCAGATGTATTTCCGGAGGATTAGCCTGGGATACCTTCGGAGCGAGAGGTTGAGTTCCGGATTGACCTAGTCCCTGGTGCGGCTCCAATAACCAAGGCACCATATCAGTTGGATCCTCCCGAGATGCAGGAGTTGTCTATGCAGCTATAGGAGCTGCTAGACAAGGGTTTTATCAGGCCAAGCAGTTCACCATGGGGAGCCCTGATCCTGTTTGTAAAGGAGAAGGACGGGTCGTACTGTATGTGCATAGATTACCGGGAGCTGAACAAGGTAACAGTGAAGAACCGTTACCCACTCCCGTGGATAGATGATTTGTTTGACCAGATTTAGGGAGCATCTTGTTTCTCCAAGATTGATCTATGGTCCGAATATCACTAGATGCGGGTCAAAGATGACGACGTGTAGAAGACCAATTTTAGGACCCGCTATGGTCATTATGAGTTTGTGGTGATGCCGTTTGGGCTCACTAATGCTCTAGCTGCGTTCATGGATCTCATGAACCGCGTGTGCAGACCGATGCTAGATCGGTATGTAATAGTATTCATTGACGACATCTTGGTTTACTCCAAGACTCAGGAGCAACATGAGGACCACCTGAGGGAGGTGCTAGAGACACTGAGGAGGGAGAGACTTTTCACGAAGTTCTCCAAGTGTGAGTTCTGGTTGCGCCAGGTGCAGTTTTTTGGGCTCCTCATCAACCAAAAGGGTATTTTGGTAGATCCGGCCAAGACAGAGGTCGTGATGCAGTGGGAGATTCTGAGGTCTCCATATGAGATTTAGAGTTTCCTGGGTCTGGAAGGGTATTACAGGAGATTTATCCAGGATTTCTCCAAGATAGCAGTTCTGCTGACCCAACTGACCAAGAAGTTGGTGGTTTTTCGTTGGGGTCCTGAGCAGCAGACAGCCTTTGAGACGCTCAGACAACGATTGTGTGACGCGCTGATTCTCACCCTCCTAGAGGGAGTAGATAGCTTCGTAGTCTATTGTGACACTTCGATCATAGATATGGGAGTAGTATTGATGCAGCAAGGTCATGTGATAGCTCACGCTTCGAGGCAGCTGAAGCCTCATGAGGCTAACTATCCGTCACATGATTTGGAGTTGGGGGCTGTGGTGTCCACCCTCAAGATTTGGCGGCATTACCTCTATGGGGTCTGGTGTACCATTTACAGGGACCATAAGAGTTTGAGGTACCTCATCGATCAACCGAATCTGAACATGAGACAGCGTCGATGGTTAGACGTGGTGAAGGATTACGATTGTGAGATCCTTTACCACCCGGGGCAAGGCCAATGTAGTGGCTGATGCCCTGGGTTGTAAGGCGGTGGCGGCCCCGATCCGAGATATCTGTTTTGCAGATGACAGTGATTACTCCACTGCTGGAGCAGATTATGTAGGCGCGGGTTGAGGGCTGAAGGAGGAGCGCTAGAAGTGCGAGAGAATTGTGGGCCGAGTAGCTTCATTTGATTACGATAGTCGAGGATTGTTGACCCTGCATGGGAGGGTATGGGTACCGTACTGAGGCGGAGTACGTCATGTATTGATGGATGAGGCCCATAAGTCCCGGTTCTCTATCCATCCAAGGGCGACAAAGATGTACAGAGATCTTAGACCCGATTACTGGTGGCCCTGCATGAAGTGGGATGTAGCTTGGTACGTGGAGAGATGCCTGACCTGCAGAAAGGTCAAGGAAGAGAACCAGAGCCCTCAATGCAAGATGTAACCGTTAGACATTCCCGTGTGGAAATAAAAGGATATCACCATGGATTTCATTACTAAGCTTCCTAGGACCGCACGTGGGTTCGATTCGAATTGGGTCATCGTGGATCGGTTAAGCAAGAGCGCTCATTTCATACCGATCCAGGAAACCATCTCGGCCGAGAAGCTGACTGATATTTATGTGCGAGAGATAGTGGCACGCCATCGAATGCTTGTCTCGGTGGTGTCAGACCGAGATGTACGTTTTACTTCCAGGTTTTGGAAGCGGTTTCACGACAAGATGGGTACTCGTCTCCATTTCAGCACCGCTTTCCACCCTCAGACGGACGGTCAGAGCAAAAGGACGATTCAGACTCTCGAGGACATGCTACGCGCATACGTGTTAGATTTCGGTGGCAGTTGGGATACGTATCTTCCATTAGCGGAATTTTCGTATAACAATAGTTACCATGCCAGCATAGACCAAACTCCCTTTGAGATGCTCTGTGGGAGGAAGTGTAGGACCCCAATCTGTTGGGGTGAGGTTGGTCAGTGGGTCATGGGGAGTACATAGGTAGTACTCAAGACCACAGAGCGGATCCAGCAGGTCCGGAGCAGGCTTCAGACTGCTCAAAGTCGACATAAGAGTTATGTCGACAAGCGGCGTTCAGACTTGGAGTTTCAGGTGGGCGATATGGTCCTCTTGAAAGTGTCACCCTGGAAGGGTGTTATCAGGTTTCGGAAATGGGGTAATATGGGCCCCAGGTTCATTGATCCGTTTAGGGTTTTGGATCGGGTGGGTTGGGTTGCTTATAGTTTAGATCTTCCAGCAGAGCTCAGCCAAATTCACAACACTTTCCACGTTTCGTAGCTGCGGAAGTGCTTGGTGGATGATTCAGCAGTGGTACCCTTATAGGATATTCAGGTTGAAGAAAGCCTAAATTACATAAAGAGACTAGTGGCGATTTTCGATCGCAAGACGAATGAGTTGAGAAACAAAGGGGTCGAGCTAGTGAAGGTTCAGTGGCAGCACAGGAAAGGTTTTGAATGGACATGGGAGTCTGAGGAGGAGATGAGAGAGCATTACCCGGAGTTGTTCTCGGATGCAGCAGCAGACTTTGAGGATGAAGTCTGATCAAGTGGGGGTGATTTGTAACACCCGTTCCTTGAGGTATTATTTAATTTATCGATTTAATAATTGTTTTGGACTATCACTTCGATAATGGATTCATTTGGATTGGAATTAGGAAGTGGGCCGAGAAGATGGGTAGCCCAGAAGCCATACGTCGAGCGTAACCTAGCGTACGCGGGGGCATAATGGCCATTGGATTCGAGGGACGCGGGTACGTACGCCTAACGTACCAAGTGGTACGCCCAACATACGCGGACAGATGTTAAACCTTAATTTTAGGGTTAAGGACCTATAAATACATCATTATAGCCTCTGTTTTTGGCCTCCTCACCTGTCCATCACCCTCAGAGAAATCCTAACTCATTCATACTCTTCCTTGTGTGTGTGTTTGACATTTTTGAGCTTATTTTGGCAAAGAAGGACTTGGAAGAAGAAAGTAATGGTTGGAGAAGAAGCCCTTGAGTACCTTGAGCTCAAGGATCTGGAACAAGCTCACCATTTGGCAGCAAGAGGAGGTATAAAGCTCCTATCTTTCCTCTTCAAAGTCTAGATCTAGGGTTTTGAAGATTTGGACCTTTTTAGGTCCAAAGATTTGATCTTGACCTTTCAACTTCGATTTTGAGCTTAGGGTTGCCACCCTTGAAGCTCTATGAGTTCTTTTAGCCATAAGGTTGCAAGCTTTGAGGCTTTTATGAAGCCATGCAAGAGATCTAGCCATTTTTATGGAAGTTCATTGTTATTCTTAATGTTAGGCTCATTTGGTGGGTTGCAAGCCACCAAGTGATCAACTTTACGGGTTAGGACGAAGCATGGGACTTAAATCTGTAGTTTGGACGTAGGGCCTTAACGAAATAAGTCGTTTTGGAGAAAAGTGCTTAACAGGAGAGTACGCTTGGCGTACATGCCAGTACGCGCAACGTACATAGGTGTACGCCCATCGTACGCTCAGACAGTGGAATTTTCTTATTGGGCCTTGGTTTGGGCCAAGTCCTGGATATGGTAGTAATGGGTTGTGATGGGTCTTTAGGAGTCAAATAAGGGCCTAAGGATTAGTGGACTTGGTAGGGAAGCCCATTTGAAGAGTTGGGCCCAATTTAGAAAATTGGGCCATTTGGGGACTTAATAAGCCTTAGTGAGGACTAGAAAGGATTGGGCCTAGGTCATTGTAACGCCCGTAGATCAGGGCTAGTCAATTTAGAGACGATAAGCGTCAAAAATGACTTTTTGATGAAATATTATTTAGAATGAGTAATCTTAACTAAGTTATAGTATATGTTACAAGGATTCTGTACATATAAAGAACGCCGAAATCCGAGTTATAACGAAAAAGTTATGACCTGTCGAAGTTTCGCGACAAAACCGGCACGACACAGCGCGACGTAAAAAGTGAATTTACGTTAGAACGATATTTAATGTTAGTGATCTAAACAAAAGTTGTAGAATACGTTAAACCGTGTGCGTGCATAAAAAGAACGTCCAAATCTGACTTCGTATGAGGAAGTTATGATTTTTCTAAGTTTCGACTTAGCGGTATGCAGCCCGAATACTTGATTTGAGATCGAGCGGTTTTTAGCCAAAACAATCTAAACGAGAATCAAAGATTTCGTTAATATTAGTGAAACGATAAAAAGATAGGCGAAAACGGACGTCGGATGAAAAAGTTATGAATTTATAACGGAGTTTTCCTGTCCCGACCTATTAAAAATAAATAATAAAAATAAAGTCAAAACTAGCCGACGAAGTCTAAACGAAAATTGTAGAGCGTAGTCTCACCTACGCGGGGATATAAATAACGTCAAAAACGGAGTTTGTATGAGGAAGATATGATTTTTTGAAGTTTATTAAATAATTTCAATATTTAATTTAAATATAAATATCCGATATTATTCAGGGGGGAGTCAGCGGTCTTATCCCCATTATGCCCAACATAAATCTATTTACGCCCAACGTAAATCGTGAATCTAGCCCCTATGTAAAGGGTGTGAGGCTTCCTTATTCCTTTGCTCATTTATCTTCTTTCTCTCGCGTTTTTGCATCGTTTTTCGTGCAAGAAATATCCCGAAGCCCCGGTATCATTCCCGAGCCCCGAAGCAAGTCCCGAGGCCCCGAAGATCCCGAGAAGTGAAATTCCCAAGTCGAAGCTTTGCCCGCGAGAAGCCCGGTTTTTGCGAAGATCTTCCAAATCTACTGAAGAATACTACTTTTACAAGCCGTAGTGTTGTCCGATCATCTTCTGATCAAGTGAGTGAATTGTTACTTTCTTCTAACACATAAATATAAAGTATTTGCTATGAAATACTTGCTATGTGTTATATATTATTTGTCTATTTGAGATGAGCTTGATATTGATGTTTTTATACGGGTGTTAAATGATTTAAACTGCGTTTGTATTTATATCTACAAAAAATGTTGGGTAGAACATGGGTAGATGGAATAGTTGGTGACGATGTGACATCATGCCTATTGAGTAAGCCTTGGTGATGATGCGACTTCGTGCCTATTTGATAAACCTTGGTGACGATGTGACTTCATGCCCGTTGTGTAAACCCTGGTGACTATGCGGCGTCGTGCCTATTGTGTAAACCTTGGTGACTATGAGACGTAGTGCCTATTGTATGAACCCTGGTGACTATGTGACGTAGTGCCTATTGTATAAACCGTGGTAGCAAATGGACCTTGTGCCAGTTCCTTAGGTAAATCCTTAGGAATGAATGAATGAAGGATAGTGGATTCTTAGGGTAAACCCTGGAGAAAATAAAGGAGATATGGGGATGGGTATTTGGGTTGATTGTTTGATAATTGAATATAATAAATGTATTATTGTGGGTTGAAAACCCTATATGATCACCAGGATCCCAAGCCTGACTCACTCAGTTTTCTTTGCATTACAGGTAATGACACAAGAGTATAAGTTGGTGGACTTGACGAGAGATTTTGGATTAAAGATTAGTAGTTATAAATAACTGTTGTAAGATCTATTTTATATTGTTTATGCTTTAGGTCTGTATCGGAACATGACATCCCAATATTTTGTTATTTAATGAAAATATATTTCTTTAAGAAATGCTTTGATAAATTTTATTTTATCTTATTTTATTTTGGGAACAAATTCCGCAACTCTTTTAATCAAAGGATTACTCTGATTTTATAAAAACAAAGCATAAACAAATCGGTCTTTTCTGGCCATGAAATTGGGATGTCACAATTGGTATCAGAGCATTAGTTTAAGCGAACTTGGAATTTGTAGGATTTATAGACTTCAACTTATAATGCTAAGCAATGATTGTGAGATGAGTGTCTACCATATTTTAAGACACAAGCACTAGTATATTTTAGGAAAGTTGCCTAAAATGCTTTTGTGTGCTAAATGTTATATGTTTTCCATGTATGATATTATTTCTTCAGATCTATGGTCTGCTGCCGATCGGATATGGAAACCTTATGTGTTTAGGATTCGAAGCGTATGTCTATGGTATTAGAAATAGCATGTAAACGTTTCGGAGTGACAAATGAGGATCTAATTTCACCTTATTCGGTGTATAGATAAAAAATGGTGAGAACAAGGAGTGGAGTTGGAAACGTGGACAAAAACAGGAATCAAATACCTGTAATAGAGCAAGTAGCTATTGCAACAGCAGCACCTGAGCCAATAACAATGGCCGGAGTGCAATTGATGATTCAGACGATGTTGGATTGTTAGATGGAGGAAACTAGACGTCTGCTTAGGCAGAATCGCGAAGAACTATCAATTCATGTCGAAGAGGTCGAAGTAATGGAGGGCAGTCCGAAGGAGGAAACTTTAGTGGGATCATTGGTCAAGACGACCCACCGATTGTTAGGCAGAATAATGTCACACCCCGGCCGTCGGCGGAAACACCGGGCGGTGTAACGTCATTTCTCGTATCATAGTTATCAACTTCCTGAAAATACATGCAATTTAAAATACGTCAACATAAAGTTGGTGAGTCCACAGGTTTTGACTCCATATAAAAATAATACATTTTTCAAGCTCAAAAAGTATTGTTTTGAAAGTATCATTTTGACTCTCCAACGTTTAGTATATATATCCTAGGTATAAAAGTTTACTTACCAAATAAGTAGTTTACCTAAACGTTCTCTGAACCTAGAGTATAAGTATAAATGTTTGTAATTCCATACAAACTAAGTTGCTACGTATAAATCTTATTTCAATTCTATACGAGTAAAACCGCTACGTATAAATCTATTTCAGTTTTATACGAGTAAGTAGGATAGGTATAGTGGTCTACTTAATATACAAGTAATATACCTACTAGATTCTTATACTTAGAGTATAAGTCTTTGGGAAACTTATACTTAACATTCATACTTGTATATCGACAAAGTATAATGCTTCTAAAGTTATGCTACTATGAGTTTTTAGCTGCGACTGTATGACTTAGTTTTATACCTCTGGTTATTATTACAAGGATCACACCTTACGGTAGTACAAGGATCACACCTTGCGGTAGTACAAGGATTATACCTTGAGGTAGTACAAGGATCACACCTTGCGGTAGTACAAGGATCACACCTTGTAGTAGTTTCCACACGTTTCATCGACGTCGGAACAATAACAAATAAAAGGATAGTTCATCACTCGCTTTTGGTTGACTGTAGCTAACAGTCAAAAGTGGGGTGGTCAACCCGTATACTATTTATACGACTTCCTCACTCACACGAGATTAACGAATATAGGTCAGAGGACTTTCACTAAGATCCCCAATCTTAGATGATGAATACAGTAGCTCAGGTAGACTTTGACGACTTCCTATAGCTCTAACAACAAAAGCATTTTCGTGTCTAAAACCCTAAGTTACTAGACTATGCTTTTAAACATTACTCCTAACTTCATAACATTTAGGCAGTATAACAGCTATATCTTGAAGTAAAAACCAGGTTTTATTTTGACATAAAACCAATAATAACAACATATAACGTTTCTAGTTTTATCTTGACGTAAAACTAACAATAACAACATATCCAGTTTTATCTTGACATAAAACTAATAATAACAACATATAACATATCTAGTTTTATCTTGACATAAAACTATTAATTGCAACATACTATATAACTTAACATATAAAACTTCCAAATATAACTTCGGAACTATATCGCACACAATATATATATATATATATATATATATATATATATATATATATATATATATATATATATATATATATATATATATATAGAATCCTAAGTATAACTCAAGATCTATATTAATATATTAAAATACCGATAAGTTGATAATAGTTGTATATATTCAAAATATTATATTTAGAACAACTATACCCCAGCTATTATAACTATATATTATCATATAGACATAATAATAACATATATACAATAACTAGCATACGTTTTCCCCCGAAATATTAGAAAGTGGGGCCGTGAAACTCACCTTAGTAGTGTGATTTTTATGATATCTAAGCGAAACAGTCAGCGTGCGAGTTCGTCGGGGCTCGGGATGCAAGAGAGCTTCAGCAAGTGAGAAAGGAGAAAGGAAATGGTGTAAGGAAGTGAATGGGTCGAAGCATCTATTTATAGTAAGATTTTATGACACTCACGTCGCGAGTGTCATAAAACTCACGTCGTGAGTCTTATGATTCACTCCGTAGACTTGCCATTTGCGTCCCTAGCTTCGAAAGGTGGCCATGTGACTCCTCACGTCGTGAGTGTCATAAAGCTCACGTCGTGAATTTTGGATCCTATCCTCTTGCAGCTTCTAGATTCCGAATTATGACAGAATGACTCCTCACGTCGTGAGTCTCATAAAAATCACGTCATGAGTTGGATCTTATCCTCTCGCAGCCTCTAGATTCCGAATTATGACAGACTGTCGTGAGCGTCATAAAACTCACGTCGTGAATTAGCTAGTTTAGGGTTTTTTTAAAAGCTAAATCTTCGGAATGCCATAACTTTTGCATATGAACTCCGTTTTTGACGTTCTTTATATGCACGCGTACGTATTTACGAGCAATACAACTCTCTTTTAGACTCCAATAGCTAATTCTAAGCCTATTTTAAATTCCTTATGTTATAGAGATTTTATAGTGTTCAGTTTATCATAACTTCTTTACGCGAAGCCAGATTTCGATGTTCTCTATATTTTTGGAATCGTATGTACATATACTTTGATTTATACCATAAAGTATGTATGAAAGTTCATATTTATATTAGAATTATCATGAAATACATAGTGAGTTTACTACATTACTAGTTTAACAAAATCACATTACATGATTGGTATAATCACATGTGATTGTTATTGACCAACTTTTGACTAGTGTTACAAATAACCAGGATAGAGGAAATGATGTGCGTGGGTGCAAGTATAAAGATTTCATGGCATCCAAACCACCATGTCTTTCTGGGAGCCCGACACCGGTGCAAGTCATGAACTGGATCTCCGAGATGGAGACAATGTTTGAAAGTTGCGAGTGTAGCAACTGACAGAAGACCGCTCTTGTAATTCCTCTGTTAAAATCTGGAGTATTGAGCTGGTGGAAGTTACTAGCTGGTTCGATGACCAAGGGGGAAGCTAGCAAGATGTCTTGGGAGGAGTTCGTGGTGCAACTGGAAATGCAATACTACTCTGAGCAGGATCTTCTAGAAATTAACAATGAGCTCCAGAATCTGAAAAGGGGAAAATTAAGCATCACTGAATATGCTACAAGCTTTACGGAGAAGATGAAGATTATTCCATACCTAATTCCAACGGAACTTTCCAAGGTCAACAAGTTTGCCAATGGATTACCAGCGTACTTTGGTCCGATAGTCAAACAAGCATCCACTCTGAAAGCCGCCATCTGGGCAGCCAAAATGTTGAGACCAAAATAAAAGAAAAGGGTCTGGAGAGAGCTGAAGTTGGAGAGAAAAGGAAACATGAAGGATCTTTAATGATCAACAAAGAAACAAAATTCTCGAAATCTGGAGGAAGAGATGAAGCTAAATGGTGTGAGAAGTGTAAAAAGAAACACTTCGGGAAGTGTAACGAGGAGATGACCTGCTACAAATGTGGGAAGACAGGGCATTTCGCCAACAAATGCGCAGCTAACAAAAAGGTGTGCTACGGATGTAACAAAGAAGGGCATATTTCTAGAGACTGCCTAAAGAAAAACGCACCGCCACAGCCAAGGGCATTCCACATGCTCCTCGACGAAGCAGAAAACGATGGGAGGATTAAAAGATGAAGACTTCTTATTAATATATAAAGTTTGTATCAGGAAGCATAGTCTGTTAGAGGCATAGTATAGGATGAACTTGAACTTTTGTGTAATAGTTTCAAGAATTAATATAAACCCTGGTTTTGTTATCTGATGTGTTGAATGATTATATGATTTATGTATGGTGACTTGGTTAACTGCGAGACAATACTTGGGACGAGTATGAGTAGGTGTGAATGGTAGTAGAGATCTATACTACTGGAAGCACAGGACTCATGCTTGGATCATGGGAAGCCGCAAGGTTACCAAGAAGCTAGTAATTGATTCCGTTTTATTCAAGTATGTCATTACCATTGTTTCGGTAATGACTAGTAAGATGGTTGCTATTCCGAACCTAGTGGTCATATCAAATTGAGTCCGACTACGATGAGTTTGTTACGTGAGAACCAATTTTGATGTAACATCTGACGTAAATCAGAAGATTGGAATCATTTTATAGGTCCTATGATGATTCCGGGACGTAATCATCCTAAGGGGGAGATAATTGTAACGCCCGTAGATCAGACTAGTCAATTTAGAGACCATAAGCATCAAAAATGACTTTTCAATGAAAGATTATTTAGAAAGAGTAATATTAACTAAGTTATAGTATATGTTACAAGGATTCCGTCCATATAAAGAACGCCGAAATACGAGTTATAACGAAGAAGTTATGACCTGTCGAAGTTTCGCGACAAAACCGGCACGACACTGCGCCACGTAAAAAGTGAATTTACGTTAGAGCGATATTTAGCCTTAGCAATCTAAACAAAAGTCGTAGAATACGTTAAACCGTGAGCGTGCATAAAACGAACATCCAAATATGACTTCGTATGAGGAAGTTATGATTTTTCTAAGTTTGGACTTAGCGATATGCAGCCCGAATACTCGATTTGAGATCGAACGGTTTTTAGCCGAAACAATCTAAACAAGAATCGAAGATATCGTTAATATTAGTGAAACGATAAAAAGATAGGCGAAAACGGACGTCGTATGAAGAAGTTATGAATTTATAACGGAGTTTTCCTTTCCCAGTCTACTAAAAATAAATTCAAAATTAGCCGACGAAGTCTAAACGAAAGTTGTAGAGTGTAGTCTCACCTACGTGGGGATATAAAGAACATCAAAAACGGATTTCGTATGAGGAAGATATGAATTTTTGAAGTTTATTAAATAATTTCGATATTTAATTTAAATATAAAGTCAGCGGTCTTATCCCCATTACGCCCAGCGTAAATCTATTTACGCCTAGCGTAAATTGTGAATCCAGCCCTTATATAAAGGGTGCGAAGCTGCTTTATTCCTTTATTCCTTTGCTCATTTCTCTTCTTTCTCTTGCGTTTTTGCATCGTTTTTCGTGCAAGAAATATCCTGAAGCCTCGATATCATTCCCAAGCCCCGAAGCAAGTCCCGAGGCCTCGAAGATCTCGAGAAGTGAAATTCCCGAGCCGAAGCTCTGCCCGCGAGAAGCCCGGTTTTTGCGAAGATCTTCCGGATCTACCGAAGAATACTACTTTTACAAGCCGTAGTGCTGTCCGATCATCTTCTGATCAAGTGAGTGCATAGTTACTTTCTTATAATACATAAATATAAAGTATTAGCTATGAAGTACGTGCTATGTGTTATATATTATTTGTCTATTTGAGATGAGCTTGATATTGATGTTTTTATACGAGTGTTAAATGATTTAAACTGCGTTTGTATTTATATTTACAAAAAATGTTGGGTAGAACATGGGTAGATGGAATAGTTGGTGACGATGTGACATCGTGCCTATTGAGTAAGCCTTGGTGACGATGCGACTTCATTCCTATTTGATAAACCTTGGTGACGATGTGACTTCGTGCCCGTTGTGTAAACCCTGGTGACTATGCGACGTAGTGTCTATTATGTAAACCTTGGTGACTATGAGACGTAGTGCCTATTGTATGAACCCTGGTGACTATGTGACGTTGTGCCTCTTGTATAAACCGTGGTAGCAAATGGACTTTGTGCCAGTTCCTTAGGTATCCTTAGGAATGAATGAATGAAGGATAGTGGATTCTTAGGGTAAACCCTTGAGAAAATAAAGGAGCTATGGAGATGGGTATTTAGGTTGATTGTTTGATAATTGAATATAATAAATGTATTATTTTGGGTTGAAAACCCTATATGCTCACCAGCATCCCAAGCATGACCCACTTAGTTTTCTTTGAATTACAGGTAATGGCACACGAGTATAAGTTGGTGGACCTAACGAGAGATTTTGGATTATAGATCAGTAGTTATAAATAACTGTTGTAAGATCTATTTTATATTGTTTATGCTTTAGGTCTGTATCGGAACATGACATCCCGAGATTTTGTTATTTAATGAAAATAGATTTCTTTAAGAAATGCTTTGATAAATTTTATTTTATCATATTTTATTTTGGGAACAAATTCCGCAACTCTTTTAATCAAAGGATTACTTTGATTTTATAAAAAAAACATAAACAAATCGGTCTTTTCTGGCCGTGAAATTGGGGATGTCACAGTCATGACCCAAAATAGATCAAAGGGGTAATATAGTCATTTTACCCATGGGAGAGTCATCAGTTCTGACTAAATGTTTATTTGGTAATTATAGTCGGGGAGTAGTTGGAGCAGCCGACGGTGTCACCTTTGCACGAGTTATTCAGTAGTCAATTTGAGAGGTGAGTTTTTTCTCCAGTAGGAGCGGGTCTAAGGCACCAAAGTCAGTCTGTTTATGTAGTTTCAGTATGTCGGGGTTAGCCCGATGTAGTTTGTGTCCATATGATTATGTAGTTTTTTACAATCAAGTTCCACCTCTTTAATTTTAGGGTTTATTTTCTGTATTTTCTTTTTTCTTATGTTTTATTCATTTTTCTGGTTCATAAAAGCCTTTAAGTTTTATTTCTTGGTTTATTAAAGCCCATAACTTAGATAGAAATTTTTAGTTTTAGTGATTAAATTAGCAAAAAAGATACATTTGAAAAAACAGAAGTTGCACGTTTGATGCACTAACGGACCAAAAATACGACTTTGAGTAAAATAGAAAAATTACAACCTTAAGGGTTTTTGTGGTGTTTGTCGTAGATAAATTTGTCATCATATTGTTCACTCATTCATTCATTGTCAACATAATTAAAGAAACTTAAGCCTAAAACGAAAGTTATGAAACCAATTTAAAAACCAAATCAACCGACTCCCAAAAACTAAACATAACATCTCAACATATTAATCCTTCTAATAGTCATAATTTAAACAATTAATGGTATGAATTTTAAGTTGACCATAAAATGCATCAAATTATCTATATCTTATAAAATTTGAGCTTGTGATTTCATGGTACTTGCATTTACATAATCAACCAAGGTCTTTAATCATTTCATGTATCACCTACAACCAAATCAGCACCATCTAAGACCACACCATGACCATCACCAGTAATATTATCCACAAGAGACGAGAGTGTGAGATTAATAATTATTTGATAGACCAATTCCCTGGATAAGAGATAATTTACTATATTTTTTAAGAAGCCATAGATAATAGAAATAAATTATATCATGTGAAATTCTTGAACACACTCACTGTTAGTGGTTACCCCCTCATTATCAATGACTGAAAGTTGGATGCCCGATAATACAGTTACAAAATCTTGACCAATCAAATGGATTATGTAATCACCCCATTGATATGTAAAAGTTTTAATCATAATTTCATTGATGCCGAAATAGTTGTTGATCAACATGCTAGAGTGATGGTATATTTGCTAATTATTCCTCTATGTCCATCTGAAGATAACATGTTCATTCCCATCCAAGCTAGAAAGAAAATAATTTCAAATTCGATTATGTTTTGCGATGACAATCCATAAAAGCTACAGGAAAAACAATTCTAAATGTAGGTGTCAATACAAAAGTATTAGTAAAACGAAAAATTCAACGACAGTGAAGTATATACATCAAATGTGACATATAAAGAAATGTTGCACGATTAATGATGTTACGTACATATTTGTAAACAATCTGAAGCCTTCATTTTTTATTCTTACCGATTTAGTATTTTCTAGAATAACTCTTATTGACAATTATCTAGATGTAGTATATTATTTGCGCAAAAGAACTAATTGTCTCTAGGCACTAATTTTTGAAAAAAACTATTCGTACAAGTCGCTTGGCGCGGGTAAACGACTAATATATATATATATATATATATATATATATATATATATATATATATATATATATATATATATATAAGTTAAATTGAGAACCATTATTAATAAAGGAACCAATGAACCCAAAACGTCGAAATTTAAAGCGATCAACGGCAAAAAGAATGGTTGTAGACTTTTACAATAAACGCATATGCACTAGATTTTAACAAAACCTATTTTTTTTAGTTTAATTTTTTCAGGCCATCTTTTTTATAAAAAAAACCCGAATATACCATTGTTTGTGGTTTTTCGTCCTCTTTCCATAGAGATCTCTATTGATATATAAAAAATGATTTTTTTCCCAGAAACCTACTTCATTTTCTTTGTTGGTTGAAAAATAGGTCTTTTGTTTTTATAGAAAAAAATTAATAAATATATCAAAATTCATACTTTTGGTACTCTTTAAACATATGTTCATATTGATGTTAAAAAAAATCTATATTTCATTTCAGATTCACATTGTGAACCTGTTCAGATTTACAGTGTGCATGATAGTAAGTCAATGTGAATCTGAACTGAGAGCTTTTTCACATCGTGAATGTTAGAAATTGAAATATTTATAGTTTAGTTTCACAGTATGAATCTACATTGATCGAGATTTTTTTTAGTCGGTGTTGATGTTTATTAATAAAGTACAAAAATTAATATTTTTGTTATAATTAGTTTTTTTCTGATAAAAATAAACTTAAATATTAAAAAAACTAACAAAATGAAGTAAGTTTTTTTTCAAAAAAAAATTCGTTTTTTCATATCAACATGGATCTCTATCGAAAGATAACGAATAATCGAGACCAACAGTATATTTGGCTTTTTTTTAATAAAAAATGTGGTCTAAAAAAATTTTAAAATTAAAAAAAAGAGGTGAGTTGTTTGGTAAGGAGGTGTATTTTTTGGTATAATCTGGTATGTTTGCGTCCAATGTACAAGTATACATCTATTTCCTTGGTCGTTGATCATTATGATTTCGGACGCTTATAATTGGTTCATTGGTTCCTTGTTAATTATGGTTATCTATTGAACCGCACTCTCTCTCTCTCTCTCTCTCTCTCTCTCTCTCTCTCTATATATATATATATATATATATATATATATATATATATATATATATATTAGTTTATAACCCGTAAGAACCACGATGACGAAATTAATTAATTAAATTTTAATAGTAAAAGGTAATATTTATCAATAAATTATTAAATAAGAGATATACTAAAAATTTTGAAATTAGTTAAAAGTTCATATTTAACATATAATTAAAAAGATAAATGTTTCTATAAAAAGTTTAAAATCTATTATTTAAAACCTTAACGTCATTAATTGTGACAAATTACATAATATTAATAAGGATTTGTATTAGAGTGACAAATGACAAAATGAGATTACAACTATTCTTTTATTAGTATATAGTATTCTTTTATTAGTATATATATATATATATATATATATATATATATATATATATATATATATATATATATACACACACATACATACTTATAAAGCTAGCATTTTTTCTTGAATCTCATGCATTTGAAACCCCCTTTTTTAACTTCCTCAAATCATATTCATTTGAAACCCCCTTATTTAACTAATGCAACACAAAAGTTTTCTTAATTATGATTTAACACTCAAAAATTTTATAACTTATATTATGTTTAATTAGCATTTAGTGAAAAGTTTCTATAAAAAAGCCAATCTTTTGTGTCTTTTGTATTCTATAAAATCTTACATGCAAGAAGGATGTCATAAGAAAATGAAAAGATAAATTTTCAATAGGCACAATTCTTTTAAAACGTATTTGCAGTGGTGGAGTCCCTAAAAGAGATCTACAACTCAAGGTTGTGGATGAATATATCATTTTTTACTCATAATTTGATCGTGTTATATTTTTTTTTCCAGTAATATAAATATTCAAAATCATATGTTTTAGAGATATTTTGCTTTCTCAAACCATACCATTCAAAATCATATGTTTAGAGATATTTTGTTTTTTTTAAGCCATATTGACTTGAAACCTACATAACCTTTTATATTCCTTAATTAAAACGATTTATAGTATTTATAAATTTCCAATAACTTTTTTGCATTCTCTTATTATATATGTAGTTATATTATTACATTTTTCTTACAAAAAGTTGTCATTTGAATGAAGATATTGTGATTCAAAAGATTTCATATATTTGAAGCATTCACGATCCAAATATGATGATTTGAAGAAATGGGTATGTCGCATCGATGGTAATTGTAATATGATTTTTTTTCAATAAATACAAATGAAACTTTTCTATTTTTTCTTTATATTCAGTTTCTCATTTAATCGTTATATGTGATTTGTGTGTATTTCTCAATCTTGAATGTGACTCTCCAAACATCAATATTTTGCTTGGAATATCTTTTTGATTCTTTTTTTTCAAGGAAAATATTTTGATTGCAGGTTAGTGAAGAATTGTCATCAAGTTTCTATGGTTGAATGGTATTAAATGAAGAAAGAAGATTCAGAAAACAGATATAGGTTTTTTCTGTGTTTGAGCAAAGTTGACGAATGTTAGTTTTTTCTTTTGATTTAAATGTATATTTATGTAACATCTTTATTTATATATTCAACCACCTAATGCTCTTATTTATTTGATTGTAGTTTTTTTTTATTTTGATTATGTTTATTTTCTATTATTTTTTGTTAGGTTATCCTACACAACATATTTAAAAGATAACATAGTTTTTAACATTTGATATCTAATTGTGATAGACTTATCATGATATGTTTTTCATATGAAAGTAAGTTATCCATATTATTACGACAAGAATTACATATGACATTTACGGAAATATATATATTATATGTGATTTTTTTTAACATGTATATGCACCTATATATGTTATAAATTTATAATTAAATATATTTATGTTTAATAATTGAAAGGATTAAAATGATGCATCAAAATCAATTATTTAGACGAATATAATAATAATAATAATAATAATAATAATAATAATAATAATAATAATAATAATAATAATAATAATAAATACACATTTCCAAGTACTGCATTCATTTGGAACTCACACTATAACTCAAGAGTTTTCTAATTTATGTATATTTATTAGTTACAACTCAAAAGTTTTTAATGTATGATTATTAATTAGTAATCACTAATAACTTTTTATTTTGCTTTCTTTTATAAGGTTATAAATTTTTGCTCATTAAAAACATTAATGTATTTGAAGAGATTTGTGATTTAAATATGAAGAGTTAATATAAAAGTTATAATAGATGTTTTAGTGTTTTTATGTTATTAAAAGTTATAGTGTTTATTTCTCATATTTTATATTATTCGTTATATATATATATATATATATATATATATATATATATATATATATATATATATATATATATATATAATACAAATGTTATAATAGATGTTTTTCTATTTTTATGTTACTAAAAGTTGCAGTTTATATTTTTATTCATACGTTTTGTTACTCGTTGTATTATCATTCATTTGATATCTAATTTATACAGTTTTAAACAGTTTATAATTTTATCATTCATTTGATATATGTTAACTATATGTTTCCTTTACTACTAACATTTTGTTTCAAAGTAGAAATATTAAATAATAATTTGGTAAAAGTTATTATTTTAATTATATAATTTTATTCTCGCGCAACACGCGGAGATTTGCCTAGTATATATATAAAGTTAGCATGGTGCTTTAAGAATTAAACAAAGTGGGATAGGAGGATTTTTGTGGATTTTTCCTTGATTTTTGTGGATTTTAGTTTGAATTTTGGGGAAAATGAAGGTAGTGGATTAACCTGGGATTTTGTTGGATTATTATGGATATGAAAAACTTTAAACAAAGACTTTTACTGTAATGCATATATATATATATATATATATATATATATATATATATATATATATATATATATATATATATATATATATATATATATATATATATATATATATATATATATATATATATTTGTATAACTTATTTTATTTCTTGAGAATAACTTATGCAATAAAAACATTTTATTAACAGGTCATAATTCTTTAAATGATGTATTCAAAAGGTAAAAAAGCTTTTGCTCTAAGCTTCTATTGGGAATCTCTAACTACCTAAATTGATCTTAATTAATACTATCGACATCTTTTTTAAAATATATTTTAAATATTATATTTAGTTTTTTATTATTTGTTAAATTAAAAACAAATAGTTCAATGTTTGTGGCTGTTGTAGCTTCAATCTGACGTGATGTGTTTTGACTTTTAGTTTTTGATGTAGGGCAGCTTAGGATCTAGCGTTTGTGGCCATAGTAGCTTCAACATCTATGTGGCAACTCATATTTCTATTTATAGAATGGAAGTTTCAATTATTTGAATAGAAGCTTCAATTATTTGCTAGTTTTATTTCTAGAATAATCTTAGAATATCAATTATTTATCCACAGTTGTTATTTGTTGGTAGAGGAAAACCACGTCGACATTGTTTATGTTATATACGTGATGTCAGCAGATCTTTGGCATGTGGAATGTGTATGCTAGAGACCCTGAATAACTCGAAGGGTCAACATATGTTATGTTGTTCACACCAAGTTTTTCTAAAAACGTAAATTAAGTTAAAAGATATCATTTGAACTTGGAAAATTAAATTGTTTTCTATTTCATCTTGGTGCTTCATTATCCTACAAATTCAATGATTCTCATGTTAAAAAAAAAAATATATTTTTTTCTTGATCTTATCCTTTGATTTTTAACACTTGTCATAATCTTGTAAGTAGAAAGATAAGTAGGAACTTATTACTTTAGCATCGGTTAATGTGGGTTATACAAATATAATTAAATATAGAAGGTTTAGTTACCTATAAAACGGGTCAAACGATTTAGAAATCGTTTAAGTTCAGTAAGATGATTACTATTTTATAAATTGTTTCATTCAAAAATTGAATTTTTTTTTTTTTTTGATTCATTGTGTTTATAATTAAATTTGATATATTAGTTATTTTTGGAACTAAAGAATAACAAACTAAAAAAAAAACCAAAAACTAATTGTGAACTAATCATGAAATTTGTTATTCTTTCCATAATACCTGTAGAACTTGTCATTTATATTGAGATACCTTGATTAATTTTTCCTAATGTGTGAACCAACTCGTGATGATTAGACATGGAAATAGAGTGTATTTAAAGCGAATCATTCGTGATTCAAATTCTTTAAGAAATATTAAAATTGGATCCATACTCCTATGTAACTCATGGGATTCCGTGGGATTTTGAATAATCGACATCATATATTTATCTACTGAATCAAAAGATATTCGTCCTATTAATTTAATCCATTTAAAATGAAACACCTTTTACTTAATACTTAAAATAACATTCTTAAATAAAATAAATGTCTACTTTAACAAACATACAAGATAATATAGACATCGACATGTAACTTAAAAAGTTCAAGAATTCGACTGTCAACTCACTCAGAACTTGTACAAAAATAACACTTACATGAAAATATTAAGTCACTTCAAGTAACAAAATAAAATACTCACGGAGTTCAGTCAAGATGTTTTATCAATGGTAGTTAATCTTGGGCTTTCATTTTTGAATTAGAAAAATGGTTCTAGAACTTGTAGACTATAATTGTAATAAATAGTTATATGGGACAGGTTATTATAGATAACGGCTAAGGAAACACCGGTGGTACAAAAGAAAAGACCAATGGCTCCGGAACAGAGCGTAGCAGTCAACAAAGTGGTAGACGAGCTTGTGTCCATAGGAATACTAAGAGATTTGATCTTCCTAACGTGGGTTGCTAACCCTGTGATAGTTAAATAAGTAGAAGGGTCATTGCAGATGTGTGTTGCTTTCACCAGCCTAAACAAAGCGTGTCTGAAAGACGCTTACCTTCTACCTGAAACAGAAAAGTAAGTCGAGTCCATGGAAGGATTCCGATGGAAGTTGTTCCTGGATGGATACAAAGGGTACCACTTGTAACACCCGATTTCCAGATCAGATCGATTTAGGGCTTCGAGGAGTCAAATGTATGATGTTTGGGTAGAACTAAGGCTCACGACGTGACACTGGAGAGGTCACGATATGAGAAGTGATTTAAACATAATTTTGATTTAATCCAAGCTCACGATGTGAGTAATAGGATCTCACGACGTGAGATGCAAAGCAGCCCAAGCCCACGATCTTTTATGGTTTCCTTAGTATTTAAACCCCATACACTTCATTTTAGGGTTCTAAAAAATCTTCTTTCATCTCTAAGCTCAGTAAACACTTAACCTAGCCTCTCATCATGATTCTTGAGCCTTTGGTGGATGTTAACGTATCCCTCTAGGAAACGTCAAAAGAGAAGTCAAACTGATATCGGGCTTAGCCTTGTCAGAACCCACTCTAAATCCATGTCCGGGCCTCCGCCAATGCTAGGGGAGTTAATACGGCGGTTAAGATGCAAAGTCGCGCCTTAACCCCTTCTCCGGGAAATTATACCCTGGAAAACGTGGGACCTATCAGAGAGTCCCACTCGCTCATCATACAATAGCCACGATCTTCGTAAACATATCGAAGATCTCCTTCTAGCCAATGGGAGAAGGAGGAAAAAGACGTGACGGAGGACCCTCCAATATGGGTCTGCCACGTCGCACCTCACGTGGGAATCTTCAACAGAATCAGTTGAGAGACACGCCTCTGAGACAGGTATAAAAGGATCCTTCTTCCTCACGAAGAAGGGGACATAATTCTCTCTTTCAGATTTCATACTAATTAGATCGATGGAGCTTCGTCCCGAGATCCCCTCCCGGACGTCGACTAATGATCTCTATCCTATTTTGTACTGTGATATTATGGGAAGTCATTTTTGCAAGATTCACCGAAAATCTCGACCCATCCATTCTCCGATATATCAAAACATTTGGCGCCATCCGGACGTATCTCTAGAATGATACATCCACGCAACAAATCCAATGAGCAGCAATGGTAGGCGGGATCCCAATAGTGTCTGGAGCACTAGAAAAAAGCTTGTTGCATCCGATGTAGTCACTGGAATGAGGGAAAACTTCCGTTCAGGAAGGGCACGCATCAAATCACACTCTAGTTTCACAAACGCCATCTAGTTCTGCAGTACAGACAGTGACAATTCTCCCGGCCAGCCTCTGGCGCCCAGCAACCAACACAATTCTACAAGTGGTGATCGTAGCCACAACTCCACATATCATCACAACACATCAAACAGAGATTCCTGTTTCACAATGACAGTCTTTCCCACTCACCTCCAGCACCGGGACGTGGATCCCGCACGCCATTCAATCACAACAACAATATTCCCCAATGGTATACTCGCAAGCCACCATGACAAGTTTGCCCCACATACCGATATGTGTACAACAACCACCGATCCTCAACGTGTTGGTACAACACACCCCAGATCCAACCGCTACACTATCCCAACTATAAACCATAGGCGGCCAGATCTCGACAAGCAGGGCCGGTCCATAGCTTTTTAATGCCCCGGGCGAAAAAACTTAAAAATGCCCCAAGACTTTTATTAAATCTACCTACAACATAAATTAGATAGTTTCTTTTTTCAAACAACTTCATATCCATTAAAACTTAAACTAGCAAACATCACTAAAACATTTTATTTGTGCATTGTGAATTAAAAAATATGATTACTACGATGTTTTGTATGAATTATAAAAATCAATTACTACATCATAGTTAACAATAGCATGTTTAACAAGTATAGTGTATCTCCATTTTATTTAATTTTTTTACAAAAAAAAAAAAAATTATAACCATGACATAAACAAAATTGTAAACTGTGATCACAAAAACTAGATACATTAAACTGTTACAAACACACTACTCCAAATGTCAATATTATATGAAAATTTAAAACAAAAAATGTCAAGGTCTTCGTTTGTGATATAATCTCAAAATTGAAACAAATACTCTTTAAATCCACTGTGAACAAAGTATTTTGTCAGCAACACAAACATCTTAAGAATTGCAGCAGTACCCACTTAAGGAAATCAGCCTTACATGGGCATCAAATCCAAGGGCATAATCGTCCATCCAAGCTATCCAGTTAATATGCCTTGAAACCAAATTCCATCAAGGGCAGAATTGTCCATAGAGGGGAAACACTTTTAAAATCTAAACCAACCAAAACAAGACAAAGATTACCTTGCAGCCGTGAAAAATTCGAGAGAAAAACATAGATGAGAAAAAAAATGATATCTAGAAAAGATAAGCATTAGACTAAGCACCGGTAATTCCGTAAGAAAAGGAGCAAGATCATCGAAAGATGAAAGGCATCCAAAAAACGAAAAAATATTTCTTCTTGTTCTTAACAGAAATCTAGAGACAAGAGAGTAGAGAATTTATAGAAACTAAGGTTCTTCACAGAAATCGGGAGATGTATCTATTGCGTATCCATAGAAGTGTCTCTTAACCAATCGACGATTGGGAAAAGCAATCGACTTCTCGTCTTCTACATCCTGCCCTTTCATCTTTCTAGGCGACCACTGGGAAGATGGGAACCAGACTCCAATAGTCGAAGCGCGTGACATGGTTGATCGTTGTAACGCCCGCGTTTCCAGGCTAGGCATTATCATTAATGTAATAGTCTAGGTTAACCCTTGTAACTCTTTTTGAAGTATTAATGATGAAATATTTGAGTATTATGTGAATTATGTGTTTATTTTCTTAATTATTATAATTTAATGAATTAAGAATAAAATAAGCGTCAAATTTGAAGTGTGAGATAAGCCCAATATCTTTGCATAAAGATGTAGTGGTCAAAACAAGGATTCCGAAGATATAAAGAATGCCGAAATCCGAGTTATAACGAAGAAGTTATGACTTGTCGAAGTTTCGCGACAGAACCGGCAACGATGAATGATGTAAAAAGTGAAATTTACGTTAGAGCAATATTTAGCCTTAGTGATCTAAACGTAAGTCGTAGAGTTCGTTAAACTGAGAGCGTGCATAAAAAGAACGCCCAAATCTGACTTCGTATGAGGAAGTTATGATTTTTCGAAGTTTCGACTTAGTAGTATGCAGCCCGAATACTCGATTTGAGATCGAGCGGTTTTTAGCCGAAACAATCTAAATGAGAATCGAAGGTCTCGTTAATTGTAGCGAAACAATGAAAAGATAGGCAAAAACGGACGTCGGACGAGGAAGTTATGATTTTATAACGGAGTTTTCCTGTCCCGGCCTACTAAAAATAAATAATAAAAAATAAAATCAAAATTAGCCGATGGTGTCTAAACGAAAGTTGTAGATCGTAGTTTCACCTACACGTGGATATAAAGAACGTCGAAAATGGAGTTCGTATGAGGAAGATATGAATTTTTGAAGTTTATTAAATATTTTCGATATTTAAATTTTATATATATATATATATATATATATATATATATATATATATATATATATATATATATATATATATATATATATATATATATATATATATATATATATATATATATATATATTCCGATATTATCCGAAGGGGGGGAGTCAGCGATCTTATCGTCATTACGCCCAGCGTAATTTATAATTACGCCCAGTTTAATTCGAGCTTCCAGCCCCTATAAAAAGAGGTTGAGGGCAACCGAGTTGTTTGCTCATTTCTTCCAGATCTGCTGAAGAATACTACTTCTACAAGTCGTAGTGCTATTCGATCATCTTCTGATCAAGTGAGTGTGTAGTTACTTTCTTCTAACGCATAATTATGAAGTATTTTATATAAAATACGTGTTATGTGTATATTTTGTTGTTATATGTGTGAATATATATTCACTTTCTTCTATCTCATAGATCTGATCTATTCTCCATGAAATACGTGTTATGTGTGTGTGCCTCATCTGTTGTTTTGAAATATGTATTGAATGAGAATGCTATACAGGTTTTAAACTATGTATAAAAATATATATTTTTATCTACTAATATGTAAGGTAGAACATGGGTAGATAGTCGTGTGATAAACAGATGAGAGGCCTCGATGTTGTTTTGATTCAGTCATCTAGCGGAGTTTAGATGACGACCACATATTTTTCTAGACAGTCCTTATTTGACTTATATTGCTGAGGAACCCCCGAAGCATGTGTTGTCGCCCCGATGAAATATTCTTAGACTAGGTCCCTTGTGTTAGTTATTTTAGGGACATAAAGAGAGAATAACGGGAATGGGTAATTGGGTTATTGTTGGTTGATGAAAATTAATTTAATTATTTATTGTGGGTTGAAAACCCTATATGCTCACCAGGCTCCCAAGCCTGACCCACTCAGTTTTATTTGTATTACAGGAAGTGGCACAAGGGCATAAGATGGATGAACCATCAAGTTGTTTTGTTTACAAGTCTGTATATGTATATATTTGTTGAATGACTTGTAATGCTATCGTTTATGCTTTATGGTCTGTATCGGAACATGACATCCCGAGTTTTGATTATATAATGAAAATACATTTCTTTTATGAAATCCTTTGGTAAAAATTGTTTTATCACGTTTTGTTTTTGGGAACAAATTCTGCAACTCTTTCAAATCAAAAGGATTTACTCTGAAATTATTTTAAAAGCATAAATGAAAATCGGTCTTTTCTGGCCGAGATTTTGGGGATGTCACAGTTGGTATCAGAGCATTAGTTTAAGCGAACTAGGAATTTGTAGGATTTCTAGACTTAAACTTAAAATGCTAAGTGAAATTTTGAGATGTGTGTTTGTTATGTTTTAGACACGAGCACTAGTTTATTTTAGGAAGGTTGCCTAAAATGCTTTTATGTGCTAAATGTTATATGTTGCTATATATGATAGTATTTGTTCGAATCTATGGTTTGTTGCCGACCGGATCTGGAAGCCTTATGTGTGTAGGATTCTAAGCGTACGTCTACGATATTAGAACTAGCATGTAAACGTTTCAGAGTGATAAGGATGATTTGAATATCTGTCATGATTGAGGATCTAATTTCACCTTATTCGGTGTGTAGATCACAATGGTGAGAACGAGGTGTGGAGTTGGAAATGCTGATGAAAACAGGAATCAACCACCAGTGATTGAACAATTACCTGTTGTAGCTGCAGCACCGGAGCGAATAACAATGGCTGGTGTACAAATGATGATTCAAACAATGTTGGATCGTCAAATGGAGGAGACTAGGCGGTTGCTTCAACAGAATCGTGAAGAACTGTCAATTCATGTGGAAGAGCCTGAATTAAATGAAGGGCACTCGGAAGGTGGAAACTTCAGTGGGTTTGTTGGTCAAGCCAACCCACCGATAGTTAGGCAAAACAACCATGATGGAAGGAATGATGGAATGGGATGCAAGTACAAGGACTTTCTAGCTTGCAAACCATCGACCTTCAATGGAAAGGAGGATCCAATTGGAGTTATGGATTGGATCTCCGAAATGGAGTTAGCCTTCATGGCTTGTGGCTGCAGAGGCAAGTTGCAGACTATCTATGCAGTGCGTCAGTTCCAAGGTGGAGCCATTCGATGGTGGAACACTCTAGGGAAGACTTGAAGCCCTAATGAGCCACTACAATTGACATGGGTAGAATTCTTGGTGCAGTTCAAGCGCAAGTTCTGCTCGGCTCAAAATCTGTTGGAATTGGAGAATAAGTTTCTGACATTGACGAAAGGCAGCATGTCAGTTGATGAATACACTAATAACTTTACCGATAAGATGGAGTTTGCTTTGCGCATCATTCCAGATGAGTTGACAAAGGTTGACCGGTATGTAAAGGGACTCTCATGGGAGTACGCAGTGCCAGTTCGTCAGACACCTACTCTAGAGGCAGCTATTTGGGCTGTCAAGTCTGTTGAGAACATGATTAAGGGGAGAACCACCGACAAGGTTGAGGTTGGTGAGAAGAGAAGGTTTGAGGGAACATCTGGTTCCGGTAAGAAAAGAAAATTTTCGAAATCTGATTCGAAAAAGTTTGGAGGAAGAGGAGGCGAAGCGAATGGTGTGATAAGTGTAAGAAAAAGCACTTTGGTAAATGTAGTTAGGATGTAACCTACTACAAGTGTGGAAAAATTGGGCATTTTGCCAATGAGTGTCCGTCCAACAAAAGGATGTGTTTTGGTTGTAATGAAGAGGGGCACATTTTGAAAGACTGTCCGAAGAAGAAGGAGGCAGTAAAGCCCAACATTCCACCAAAGCCGAAGGCGAGAGCCTTCCAGATGACACTTGAGGCTGCGAAAGATGAAGCTGATGTCGCTTCCGGTACCTTTCTTGTTAATGAACTACATGCTCAAATTTTGTTTGATTCTGGAGCCAACTACTCCTTTATTTCGCACGAGTTTGGTAGAAAACTAGCTTTGCCTGTTGATAGACTAGATAATGCTTTATTAGTCGAAGTTGCTAGTGGCAAGTTTGTACCCGTTAGCCATCGTATGAAAAATATCTTAATCGACCTTAATGGGAATAAGTTTCACGAGGAATTATTGCCTATCGAACTTAATGGTTTCGACATCGTTCTGGGAATGGATTGGCTTAGCGCCAATGACGCCGAGATATTGTGCAAGAAGAAGATAGTTAAAGTAAACCCGCTAGGGAAAGATTCGTTTATGGTGTATGGGGACAAACGCAGAGTAAATTTGGGAATCATTTCTCTAATGAAAGCCAGAAAGTGTTTGACCTAGGGATGTACATCATATTTAGCATTCGTGATCGATGCTAAGAAGGAAAAGAAGGTGATGCAGAGTATTCCAGTGGTGTGTGATTATCCGGAAGTATTTCCCGAAGATCTTCCTGGATTACCACCTGATAGACAAGTGGAGTTCAGAATAGACTTGTTACCAAGGACCATGCCAATAGCAAAAGCACCTTATCGATTAGCACCGACAGAGATGAAGGAGCTGAGCTGATGATGCAACTTCAGGAGTTATTGGACAAAGGTTTCATTAGACCTAGTTCATCACCCTGGGGAGCTCTGGTGTTATTCGTAATAAAGAAAGATGGAAGTATGAGAATGTGCATCGATTACAGAGAGCTGAACAAGGCAACAATAAAGAATAGATATCCGTTGCCTAGGATTGATGACCTATTTGATCAATTGCAAGGTTCGAGCTATTTCTCGAAGATCGATCTTAGGTCAGGATATCATCAGCTAAAAGTAAGAGAGCAAGATATCGAGAAGACTGCGTTCAGAACTAGATATGGACACTACGAGTTCTTGGTTATGTCGTTTGGACTAACCAATGCTCCAGCAGCATTCATGGATTTAATGAATAGGGTTTGTAATCCGTTCCTTGATAAATCCATGATAGTGTTCATAGATGACATTCTGATTTACTCGAAAAGCCAAGAGGAGCATGACAGACACTTGCAAGAAGTGTTGGAAGTTTTGAAGAAGGAGAAGTTGTATGCAAAGTTCTCCAAATGTGATTTTTGGATTCGTGAAGTCCATTCTTGGGTCACGTGGTCAACCAAGAAGGGATAATGGTTGATCCAGCAAAGATTGAAGCTGTAATGAAGTGGGAACAACCGAAAAGTCCCACGGAGATCCGAAGCTTTTTAGGATTAGCCGGATATTACCGAAGGTTTATCCAAGGCTTTTCTTCGATTGCTACTCCATTAACAGCTTTGACCCACAAAGGAGCTACTTATGCTTGGAGTGATAAGCATAAAGAAGCATTCGAGAAGCTAAAGAAGAAGCTATGCGAGGCACCGATACTTTCTCTACCTGATGGAGTTGAAGACTTCGCTGTCTATAGCGATGCGTCTGGGGTTGGATTGGGTTGTGTTTTGACCCAAAGAGAAAGGGTTATAGCATATGCGTCTCGACAGCTGAAGGAGCATGAAAAGAATTACCCGACTCATGATTTGGAGTTGGCAGCGGTAGTTTTCGCTCTGAAAATATGGAGGCATTACCTCTATGGCACAAAGTGCAAACTTTTCACTGATCATAAGAGTCTCCAATATCTCTTTAATCAGAAAGAATTGAATATGAGGCAACGACGCTGACTATAGTTACTCAAGGACTAAGATTGTGAGATACTTTACCATCACGGTAAAGCTAATGTTGTTGCTGATGCTCTTAGTCGGAAAGTCAATATTGAAAGAAGGAGGCCAAGAGCATTGAGAATAGAAGTTGTCTCGACAATTGTGGAGAGTATAAAGAAAGATCAAGAGGAAGCTTCTGAGAAAAATGACCGAAAGGAGGAACGTTTGGGCAAAACGTTGGTGTTTGGTACAAACGGTCATGGACTGAAGGTATTCCCAGATCGTATTTGGGTACCTAAGTCAGGAGGAATTAGAGATCTTCTGATGGAAGAAGCTCACAAAACCATGTACTCGATTCATCCTGGTAGCACTAAAATGTATAGGGACCTGAAACCCTACTACTGGTGGCCAACGATGAAGCTTGATGTTGCAAAGTATGTGGCCGAGTGTGTGACCTGTTCGAGAGTCAAGACACAACATCAGAAACCATATGGGAGTTTAGAGCCTTTACCTGTGCCTATGGGTAAATGGGAAGACATTGCTATGGATTTTGTCACTAAACTACCCAGAACAAAGAACGGTCACGACATGATTTGGGTGGTCGTTGATCGATTCACTAAGAGTGCACATTTCATAGCAGCCAAGGAGAAATGGTCTATGGATAAATTTGCGAATTCTTATGTGAAAGAAATTGTGAGGCTTCACGGTGTTCCGTTAACGATTGTATCGGATCGTGATAGCCGTTTCACCTCAAGGTTTTGGAAAAGTCTACAAGAGGAAATGGGTACCCAGTTGTGTTTAAGTACAGCTTACCATCCACAAACTGATGGTCAGAGTGAAAGAACAATACAAACACTTGAAGATATGCTGAGGGCATTTACCCTGGAATTCCTAGGTAATTGGGATGAACATTTACCTTTGGTAGAATTTTCCTACAATAATAGTTTCCACTCGAGCATAAAGATGGCACCTTATCAAGCTTTGTATGGACAAAAGTGTCGTACGTTGTCTTGTTGGCTTGAGGCTGGGGAAAAGCAGTTTATGGGTCCCGAGATGGTCCATCAAACTGCTGAGAAGTTGAAAGTGATCATGGAAAGAATGTTAGCAGCTCAAGATCGTCAAAAGAGCTATGCTGACAAGAAGCGAAGACCGATGACTTTTGAGGTTGGAGATTTGGTTTTGCTTAAAGTCTCGCCGTGGAAGGGACTTATAAGATTTGGTAAAAGGGGAAAGTTGAGTCCAAGGTTTATTGGACCGTTTAAAGTTCTTCAGAGAATTGGGAACCAAGCTTACAAGCTCGAATTACCCTAAGAACTGAATGGAATTCACAACACTTTTCATGTGTGTTATTTGAGGAAGTTCACGGGAGAAGTTCCCGATATAATTCCAATTTCTGAATTGAGAATTGATGAAAACAAGAGGTTAATTGAAGAACCAGAGACAATTGTTGACCGAAAGACTAAGAAGCTTCGACGCAAGATGGTCGAGTTAGTGCTTGTCCGTTGGAAACATACGAATGGGTCAAATCTCACCTGGGAAACGGAGAGTGACATGTTGAGTTGCTATCCACATTTGTTTGTTGATGTGTGATTCCGGGGATGGAATCATCCTAAGGGGGAGAGAATTGTAACGCTCGCGTTTCCAGGCTAGGCATTATGATTGATGTAATAGTCTAGGTTAACCCTTGTAACTCTTTTTGAAGTATTAATGATGAAATATTTGAGTATTATGTGTTTATTTTCTTAATTATTATAATTTAATGAATTAAGAATAAAATAAGCATCAAATTTTAAGTGTGAGATAAGCCCGGTATCTTTGCATAAAGATGTAGTGGTCGAAACAAGGATTCCGAAGATATAAAGAATGCCAAAATCCGAGTTATAACGAAGAAGTTATGACCTGTCGAAGTTTCGCGATAGAACCGACAACGCTGAATGATGTAAAAAGTGAACTTTACGTTAGAACAATATTTAGCCTTAGTGATCTAAACGATAGTCGTAGAGTTCGTTAAACCGAGAGCGTGCATAAAAAGAACGCCCAATTCTGACTTCGTATGAGGAAGCTATGATTTTTCTTAGCAGTATGCAGCCCGAATACTCGATTTGAGATCGAGCGGTTTTTAGCCAAAACAATCTAAATGAGAATCGAAGGTCTCGTTAATTGTAGCGAAACGATGAAAAGATAGGCGAAAACGGACGTCGGATGAAGAAGTTATGATTTTATAACGGAGTTTTCCTGTCCCGGCCTACTAAAAATAAATAATAAAAAATAAAGTCAAAATTAGCCGACGGAGTCTAAATGAAAGTTGTAGATCGTAGTCTCAGCTACGCGAAAAAGGAGTTCGTATGAGGAAGATATGAAATTTTGAAGTTTATTAAATATTTTCTATATATATATATATATATATATATATATATATATATATATATATATATATATATATATATATATATATATATTCCGATATTATCCGAAGGAGGGGAGTCAGTGATCTTATCGTCATTACGCCCAACGTAATATAGAATTATGCCCAGCGTAATTCGAGCTTCCAGCCCCTATAAAAGGAGGTCGAGGGCAACCGAGTTGTTTGCTCATTTCTTCCCTTTTTCTCGCGTTTTTGCATCGTTTTTCGTGCAAGAATTATCCCGAAGCCCCGGTATCATTCCCGAGCCCCGAAGCAAGTCCCGAAGCCCCGAAGATCCCGAGAAGTGCGATTCCCGAGCCGAAGCTCTGCCCGCGAGGAGTCCGGATTTTGTGAAGATCTTCCAGATCTGCCGATGAATACTACTTCTACAAGTCGTAGTGTTGTCCAATCATCTTCTGATCAAGTGAGTGTGTAGTTACTTTCTTCTAACGCATAATTATGAAGTATTTTATATAAAATACGTGTTATGTGTATATATTGTTGTTATATGTGTGAATATATATTCACTTTCTTCTATCTCATAGATCTGATCTATTCTCCATGAAATACGTGTTATGTGTGTGTGCCTCATCTATTGTTTTGAAATATGTATTGAATGAGAATGCTATACAGGTTTTAAACTATGTATAAAAATACATATTTTTATCTACTAATATGTCGGGTAGAACATGGGTAGATAGTCATGTGATAAACAGATGAGTGGCCTCGATGTTGTTTTGATTCGGTCATCTAGCGGAGTTTAGATGACGACCACAGACTTTTCTAGACAGTCCTGTGGAACGCTAGCAGGTTCGCCACCTGTAGGTGTTAATGAACTTGGGTGTTCATTCGCTGTACTCCATCCCCCTCATGGTTGCCTTATTTGACTTATATTGCTGAGGAACCCCCGAAGCATGTGTTGTCGCCCCGATGAAATATTCTTAGACTAGGTCCCTTGTGTTAGTTATTTTAGAGACATAAAGCGAGAATAACGGGAATGGGTAATTGGGTTATTGTTGGTTGATGAAAATTAATTTAATTATTTATTGTGGGTTGAAAACCCTATATGCTCACCAGGCTCCCAAGCCTGACCCACTCAGTTTTATTTGTATTACAGGAAGTGGCACAAGGGCATAAGATGGATGAACCATCAAGTTGTTTTGTTTACAAGTCTGTATATGTATATATTTGTTGAATGACTTGTAATGCTATCGTTTATGCTTTATGGTCTGTATCGGAACATGACATCCCGAGTTTTGATTATATAATGAAAATACATTTCTTTTATGAAATGCTTTGGTAAACATTGTTTTATCACGTTTTGTTTTTGGGAACAAATTCTGCAACTCTTTCAAATCAAAAGGATTTACTCTGAAATTATTTTAAAAGCATAAACGAAAATTGGTCTTTTCTGGCCGAGATTTTGGGGATGTCACAATCGTAGATGTTGAATTCCTTTGGGCCAAATACCTATAATATTAACATTATGGACGAAATTTATGCCCCTCATTTCTTGCTGCCCTGGGACTATGCCCAATTCGCCCAGGTATCAGGGCCGACCCTTGCAACAAGCCAGGGACCCAACTATTATGGATCTAGCACCCAGTTCCCAGTACAATCTGAGTTTAATCCCTTCATGACAAAGGCTCAAATGTTTATCCCATACACTCAGCAGTATACATGAGCAAGCCTGCATATGGCTACGCCGACAGGGCGGTATGGAATCCAGTAATTTGGGCTAGTGCCAAATCTACCACTGTATCAGCCATACATCTCACTAGCGACCATGCATAACTAGATGTATGCAAGCCTGTACCAAATACAACAGCACATGGCTTATGGCGGGATGTCATACTCGTACATGGATAATCCATTGTGAAGCGTCAGTTCTAATTTCAACAATGATCTGTTGTAGTACGAGATTCCACATACGGCGATGATCCCACACATGCCCAAATATGACGGTACTACAGACCCAGATGACCACATTGACAATGATGAATGGATGATGACTTCCCTCAAGATGGATCATCGCTTCACCAGCACTTATTTTCCTTGCACCCTAACCGACAATGTTAGCAAGTGGTTCAAATCTCTGAGGTTGGGCAACATCTCCAGTTTTGAGCAACTGAAATACCTTTTCCTCAACAATTTCATGCAGTTGAGGAAAGGCAATGGGGGCGATAATTCTGTAATGGCATGAAAGCAGAAAGAGGCAGAATCGATCGGTGAATATTATGACCGGTTCAAGCTGGCGACCTTGAATGTTTCGGGACATGAAGTGTTAATGGTAACAGGCGCTTTCGCCCAAGGTTTACTCCCAGGGCACCTATCGAAGAAGATGCAAGGAACTGTCTGCAGGTCCCGGGAGGAACCCAAGTTCCATGTGGAAAAATACCTGAGGCAAATTGAAGGGTAAGAGTGAAAGGAGGCCAATATCAAAGCTATAGACAATGCATCTGCAAAGTAGGAGGAGGCGGTGTCGCGGCCAATCTTGACCCAACAGGGAAGGTAAGATGGCGACCAGCAGCAGCACAATCATCACCCCCAACATATGTCCAGAAGGTATAGACCGTTCTACAGGGATGATTGCAAAAGCGGTCATACTAATGTTCTCTAACAGCCCGGATTTCCAGGTATTATTTTATTCTTGTATTTTTTTGGTGATTTGTAAGGGGACTCGGCGAGTTGGAGCTCAAACTCGCCGAGTAGGATCGCGGTTTGGACGCGGGTTCGCGTTTGGACTCGGCGAGTCCAAAAGGTGGACTCGGTGAGTCCACGCTGTTTAATGAAACCCTAATTTCCGGGGTATGAGACCTATTTAAAGGGCCTTATGGCCGTCATTTTTGCTCACCAGTCCATAGAGAGAAACCCTAGAGTGCTTGAACATTTTGAGAGAGAAAGGAAGCATTTCTTGACCTTTGTGTGTTGCTTAGCAAAGGAGAGGGAGGTTCTAGCCAAGAGGAAGCAAAGGAGGTTGCTATACTGTGGATTTGAAGCTTAGATCATCGATCTAGAGGTATGATTTCAGCTCATCTTCTGTTTTGTGAAGTATAATTGGATTTGGGGTTTCTTGTGGCCTTTGTTTGGTTGATTTGATGGCCAAATAGTCCCTTGCTAGTGATGAGGCTTTGGATCTGTATCCATAGAGGTCCAGAGAGCCTCATTCATCAAGCTTTATGAAGAACAATGGAGGTTATGACCTTGAGTTGTGGTATTTGTGGCTAATTCATCATATATGGTCATATAGAGGTTGTATGTACATCAAGATAGCGACTTTACGTGATAAATAAGCTTGGAAGGACTGGATCTATGAGTTAGTGGAACAGATCTGACCTTAGGAGTGAGTTTGAGTCATTGCATGGCATGAACTCGCCGAGTTCGAAGAACAGACTCGACGAGTAGCATGAAGATTTCCCATCACCACTCAGCGAGTGGTCTTGTCGAGTTGAGGGATTGACTCAGTGAGTCAGGGAGAGTCAGAGTGGGTTCACAGGTGGACTGAGTCAAGCTGGGACTCGCCGAGTTGTTCTTGAGACTCGGCGAGTTGAGTCGTGGAAGCCCCACAACTCATACTAGGTGACACTCATCGAGTTAGGAGAATACTCGACGTGTCAGGTGAGGATTTCAGGGAAATCAGTGTATGCGCTCAGACTCGCCGAGTTGCTTTGGTGCACTCGCCGAGTTCGGTCAAAGTTGACCGTTGACCAGGGTTGACCAGTGTTGACTTAGTAGGGTTAGTCAACCTTAGTCTTGAAAGTGTTACTTAGAGATATGTGTTGTATAGAGGAGGATTATAGCTCGAGGGATCGAGCACGAGTTATTCAGAGATTTGTGACTTATCGAGATACACGAGGTGAGTCTTCTCACTATACTTTACCTTGAGTAGGTAACCAGAGTTATGATACATTTTTTGTATGTTATATATGTGTTATGTGTTGCATTGCACTATTCTATGTGATTTATGCTGTGCATGTTTACAGAGTTAGAACCTGAGGGTTCACAGAGTTTGCGTGCACGGACCCACAGAGTTATAGCCTCGAGTGGCTAATGTTTGTTATATGTGGTATTTTGGGGAACTCACTAAGCTTTGTGCTTATAGTGTTTGGTGTATTTGTTCCAGGTACTAGTGACGACCGTGGGAAGGCGCCGGCTTGATCAGTACACACGCACGGGATTTTATGATTATGAGATCTTGGGATTTTGTATGACTAGGATTGAATTTCAAACATGGGTGTTTTTATGAATATTAAGTGAATTATGTTTTTATAAAATTCAAAAATTTGTTTTGAAATTTACGGTGTTACAAGTTGGTATCAGAGCCTTGGTTTGAGGGATTCGGGTACACCTTCAGTGGTATTTGAACTCAAACTGAGGATTTGGAAAATATTTTTAACAGAGAACCAAATTTTATAAAAGAAGTAAAAGATTTTTAGAGAAACTCAGAGCAGAAACGTGTGTACGATCAGTCAGCGCCCGAACGGTGATTTCCCAGAATACCCTTATATTATATGTTTATGAGATTGATATGATGTATTATCTTGCTAGAGCAGGCTAGGTATTCCTATTAGGACTAGAGTGCCCTGATTTGTGATGCCTTAGCCTAGGAGATGGTGAGCTGCTATGAGATGATTGAGAGTGAATAGGTAGCAGCGAGGAGCTTATGAGAGATCTTTTAGAGAGTGATAGAGTACTTGGGATTTGGAGTCCGAAGAGGAAGGTTTGGGGTATATACTGAAACGGGGCGGACAGTAGTATTGGGCTCGTACTACTGAAAACACCGGAGCGGTGTACAGTCCAGATAAGAATCTTCGGAATGCCAAGGATCAAGGAGGGAAGAGTTGTCGAGTGAGTGTACGCTCGAATGGATTCTAATTTATCGTATGTTGTGTATCAGAGGTTGATCATGGTGACGACACGTCATATGCCAGAGAGCAGTAGGGCTAGTGATGAGGAGATCTGTCGGATCATCCACGAGGAGGTGGCTGCGGCCATCAGGGAAGAGATACCAGAGATGTTCCGGTCTATTAAGACCACCCTGATTGAGACTTTCGACGAGCGTTATGCTGCTCTTTCTGAGGCTGCTGTTGCGGCGGCCACCGCGATTGTTGCTGCCGCGAGGCCGCAGGGTGGTGATGCGTTGCTGTTCCGAGAGTTCAGCAACACAAAACCACCAGAGTTTGATGGGACCCAGGACCCGGTGGCAGCTATGAGATGGATTTATGATATGGAGGGGTGTTTCTTCACTTGCTCATCTCTTGAGCATTTGAGAGTTTGGTTCGCGCTGAACCAGCTTCGCTTAGGAGCGAAGGACTGGTGGAAGTTTGTGACGGCGCACTTTACGCCTGCTGAGCTTGTGGCAGTGACCTGGGAGAGGTTCACTGCCATGTTCCGAGATGAGTACGTTCCCCAGGTGGAGAAGGAGTGTTTGGCCCAGGAGTCTCTGACCCTCAAGCAGGGTACTGAGTCTGTTACGGTGATTACCAGGATGTTCCATGAGAGGGCGATGTTCTGCCCTGAGCACATGTTTACGGAGCAGGCACGTATGAGCCGATATCTGAGTATCTTGAGGCGAGACATTAGGGAGTTCGTGGCGAACTCCTCATACCAGACATTTGCCGAGCTTCAGGCAAATGCCCGGAAGAGGGAGATTGAGCTAGAGACTCAGGCCAGGGAGGAGGCTGAGTCTCAAGGGAGGGATCGGCGACTGGCACAGTCCCAGCCGGCAGCCAAGCGGGCTAAGCCCGCTGATCCCAAATCTAGGAGCCAGAAGGGCCGCACCTGTGGAAAGTGCGGCAAGGGTCATGATGGAGTTTGTAGAGCTGGGTCTTGCTACAAGTGTGGCAAGGAGGGGCATATGGCCAAGGACTGCCCCAAGGGGTTTGCAGTGTGTTTTCACTGCAATCAGACCGGACACCAGAAGGCGGAGTGCCCGCAGTTGCGGGGATCAGCTCAGGGAGCACCTCAGGGATCTGCCCCTGCCGCCATCAGAGCTACCGAGGTTCGGCCAGTAAAGGCCGAGGCGCCGAGGGCACGAGGGAGAGCCTTTCAGTTGACCGCGGAGGAGGTCCGCGCAGCGCCCGATGTCGTGGCTGGTATGTATTCTTTTGTGTATTTATTTTGATGTTGAGATATTATGCTTATATTATGTTATGCGTAGGTACTTTTCTTGTGAATTCTGTGCCTGCCTTGGTGTTATTTGACTCGGGTGCAAGTCGGTCTTTTATATCTTTGGCTTTTAATCAGCATATCAGTGTTAGTCGCGAGGCGCTGAGTCGGCCTCTGAGGGTTTCCATAGCCGACGAGAGGGTGATATATGCCACGGAGGTGATCCGTGGGTGCGTGTTCGAGATTTTCGGTGTTGAGTTCCCGATTGATTTGGTTCCCATTGCGATGGGTGACGTCTGTGTCATTGTGGGCATGGACTGGTTGAGCAAATTTGGTGCGGTTATCGATTGCGAGCGACAGCTGGTAACCATACGAGACCCTAGTGGGGGAGTTCTTACGGTGTACGACGAGGGTACCCATTCTGGATCAGCGTTTTGTTCGGCTGTTAGGGTGAGGCAGTGTCTACAGCAGGGCTGTAAGGGTTTTGTGGTGTACGTGTCATATACGCGGGTTGATTCTGAGAGGCCGGGGTCAGTGGAGGAGGTTCCGATAGTGCGTGAGTTTCCGGATGTATTTCCAGAGGAGTTGCCGGGTGTGCCTCCCGTGAGGCAAGTAGAGTTCAGTATCGATTTGGTTCCGGGGGCCGCGCCTATCGCCAAGGTGCCTTATCGTCTTGCACCTCCAGAGATGCAAGATTATCCTCGCAGCTTCAGGAGCTGATGGGGAAGGGGTTTATTCGGCCGAGCAGCTCGCCGTGGGGAGCGCCTATCCTATTTGTCAAGAAGAATGATGGTTCACACCGGATGTGCATTGATTACCGGGAGTTGAACAAGCTGACGGTCAAGAACCGTTACCCATTGCCGAGGATCGACGATTTGTTCAATCAGTTGCAGGGAGCATCTTGGTTCTCCAAGATCGATTTGAGGTCTGGATATCATCAGGTGAGGGTGCGAGATGAGGACATTTAGAAGACAGCATTCAGGATGCGTTATGGGCATTACGAGTTTGTGATGATGCCCTTCGGACTCACCAATACCCCAGCAGTGTTCATGGATCTCATGAACCGGGTGTGTAGGCCGATGTTGGATCGGTCAGTGATTGTATTCATCAATGACATCTTGGTATATTCGAGATCTAGAGAGCAGCATGAGGAGCATTTGAGGGAGATCCTCGGAGTTTTGAGATCGGAGAGGCTTTATGCCAAATTCTCCAAGTGTGATTTCTGGTTGCGAGAGGTCCAGTTCTTGGGACATCTCGTTAACCAGGAAGGGATACTGGTCGACCCGGCCAAAGTTGAGGCGGTGATGAGTTGGGAGGTGCCGAGGTCACCCTCCGAGATCAGGAGTTTTCTAGGGTTGGCCGGTTATTATCGGAGATTTATCAGGGATTTCTCTAAGATCGCAGTGCCACTCACCAGGTTGACCCGGAAGGGTGTCGCTTTTTCATGGGGCCCCGAGCAGCAGGCCTCCTTTGAGACGCTTCGCTAAAGGTTATGCGAGGCCCCGGTGTTAGCCCTCCCGGAGGGAATGGAGGACTTTGTGGTATACTGTGATGCGTCGATCTTGGGGTTGGGAGCGGTGCTGATGTAGAGAGGGCATGTGATAGCATATGCATCGAGTCAGCTGAAGCCTCATGAGACGAGATATCCCACCCATGATCTAGAGTTGGGGGCAGTGGTGTTCGCTCTCAAGATTTGGCATCACTACCTGTATGGGGTTTGGTGTACGATATACACGGACCACAAGAGTTTGAAGTATTTGATGGATCAGCCCAACCTAAATATGCGTTAGAGAAGGTGGTTGGATGTGGTCAAGGATTATGATTGTGAGATCCTGTACCACCCAGGCAAGGCTAATGTGGTAGCCGATGCACTGAGCCGCAGGGCGGAGAGCACCCCGCTGCGGGATGTATGTTTGAGATTGACCGTGATAGCTCCAGTGTTGGACGCCATTCATGGGGCACAGGCCAAGGCTGTGCAACCCGAGATGCAGAAGAAGGAGCGAGTTGTTGGATTGATTTCAGAGTTTGTTACCGATGGTCGGGGGTTTATGACATTCCAGGGGCGTATCTGGGTGCCGTTTGTGGGGGGAACGCGTACCATTTTGATGGAGGAGGCTCATCGGTCGAAATTTTCGATTCATCCAGGGGCCACTAAAATGTATTTGGACCTGAGGAAAGAGTGTTGGTGGCCCTGTATGAAGAGGGATGTTGCGTGGTTTGTCGAGAGGTGCTTGACCTGTCGTAGGGTTAAGGCTGAGCACCAGAGACCGCATGGGAAGTTGCAGCCGCTGGATGTTCGCGAATGGAAGTGGGAACATATCACCATGGATTTTATCACCAAATTGCCAAGGACCGTTAGGGGAGTTGATGCAATTTGGGTGATTGTGGACAGGTTGACGAAAAGCGCTCACTTCCTTGCTATCAGCGAGAGTTCTTCCGCAGAGAAGTTAGTAGAGATGTATGTGAGGGAAGTGGTATCTCGGCATGGGGTGCCGATCTCGATTGTCTCAAACCGGGATGTACGTTTCACTTCCAGATTCTGGAAGAAGTTTCATGAGGAGTTGGGTACTAGGTTGCATTTTAGTACCGCCTATCACCCCCAAACGGACGGACAGAGTGAGCGGACGATTCAGACGCTCGAGGACATGCTTCGGGCATGTGTGTTGGATTTCGGGGGAAGTTAGGATACGTACTTGCCCTTGGCAGAGTTTTCCTACAACAACAGCCATCATTCGAGCATTGGTATGCCGCCCTTTGAGCTGTTGTATGGCAGGAGGTGTAGGACCCCCATTTGCTGGGGAGAGGTGGCTCAGCGCGTGATGGGCAGTACAAAGATAGTGCTTCAGACGACAGAGCTGATCCAGCAGGTCAGACAGAGGTTGTTGACTGCTCAGAGTCGTCAGAAGAGTTATGCGGACATACGCCGATCCGAGCTTGAGTTTCAGGTCGGTGACTTTGTGCTCCTGAAGGTCTCTCCTTGGAAAGGAGTGATTCGATTCAGGAAGAGGGGCAAGTTGGGACCTCGATTCATTGGTCCATTTCGAGTGATCGAGAGGGTAGGCCGGGTAGCCTATCGTTTAGAGTTGCCAGCAGAGTTGGGGCAGATTCACGACACTTTCCATGTGTCGCAGCTGCGGAAGTGTATAGCCGATGAGTCGGCAGTGGTTCCGTTGGAGGATATTCAGGTGGATGCGAGCCTGAATTATGCCGAGAGACCAGTGGCAATCAGAGATCGAAAAGTCAAGGTTCTGAGGAACAAGGAGGTACCCTTGGTTTTGGTTCAGTGGCAGCATCGGAAGAGGTCCGAGATGACCTGGGAGCCGGAACGTGAGATGCGTGAGCAGCATCCGGAGTTATTTGCAGAGCGAGACTTCGAGGGCGAAGTCTAGTTCTAGTGGGGGAGAATTGTAACAGCCCGGATTTCCAGGTATTATTTTATTCTTGTATTTTTTTGGTGATTTGTAAGGGGACTCGGCGAGTTGGAGCTCAAACTCGCCGAGTAGGATCGCGGTTTGGACGCGGGTTCGCGTTTGGACTCGGCAAGTCCAAAAGGTGGACTCGGCGAGTCCACGCTGTTTAATGAAACCCTAATTTCCGGGGTATGAGACCTATTTAAAGGGCCTTATGGCCGTCATTTGTGCTCACCAGTCCATAGAGAGAAACCATAGAGTGCTTGAACGTTTTGAGAGAGAAAGGAAGCATTTCTTGACCTTTGTGTGTTGCTTAGCAAAGGAGAGGGAGGTTCTAGCCAAGAGGAAGCAAAGGAGGTTGCTATACTGTGGATTTGAAGCTTAGATCATCGATATAGAGGTATGATTTCGGCTCATCTTCTGTTTTGTGAAGTATAATTGGATTTGGGGTTTCTTGTGGCCTTTGTTTGGTTGATTTGATGGCCAAATAGTCCCTTGCTAGTGATGAGGCTTTGGATCTGTATCCATAGAGGTCCAGAGAGCCTCATTCATCAAGCTTTATGAAGAACAATGGAGGTTATGACCTTGAGTTGTGGTATTTGTGGCTAATTCATCATATATGGTCATATAGAGGTTGTATGTACATCAAGATAGCGACTTTACGTGATAAATAAGCTTGGAAGGACTGGATCTATGAGTTAGTGGAACAGATCTGACCTTAGGAGTGAGTTTGAGTCATTGCATGGCATGAACTCGTCGAGTCCAAAGAACAGACTCGGCGAGTAGCATGAAGATTTCCCAGCACCACTCAGCGAGTGGTCTTGTCGAGTTGAAGGATTGACTCAGTGAGTCAGGGAGATTCAGAGTGGGTTCACAGGTGGATTGAGTCAAGCTGGGACTCGCCGAGTTGTTCTTGAGACTCGGCGAGTTGAGTCGTGGAAGCCCCACAACTCATACCAGGTGACACTCGTCGAGTTAGGAGAATACTCGACGTCTCAGGTGAGGATTTCAGGGAAATCAGTGTATGCGCTCAGACTCGCCGAGTCGCTTTGGTGCACTCGCCGAGTCCGGTCAAAATTGACCGTTGACCGTTGACCAATGTTGACTTAGTAGGGTTAGTCAACCTTAGTCTTGAAAGTGTTACTTAGAGATATGTGTTGTATATAGGAGGATTATAGCTCGAGGGATCGAGCACGAGTGATTCAGGGATTTGCGGCTTATCGAGATACACGAGGTGAGTCTTCTCACTATACTTTACCTTGAGTAGGTAACCAGAGTTATGATACAGTGTTTGTATGCTATATATGTGTTATGTGTTGCATTGCATTATTCTATGTGATTTATGTTGTGCATGTTTACAGAGTTAGAACCTGAGGGTTCACAGAGTTTGCGTGCACGGACCCACAGAGTTATAGCCTCGAGTGGCTAATGTTTGTTATATGTGGTATTTTGGGGAACTCACTAAGCTTTGTGCTTATAGTGTTTGGTGTATTTGTTCCAGGTACTAGTGACGACCGTGGGAAGGCGCCGGCTTGATCAGTACACACGCACGGGATTTTATGATTATGAGATCTTGGGATTTTGTATGACTAGGATTGAATTTCAAACATGGGTGTTTTTATGAATATTAAGTGAATTATGTTTTTATAAAATTCGAAAATTTGTTTTGAAATTTACGGTGTTACATGTTCATGCAGTCAACAAGGCCTCATCCAAAGAAAACAAAGACAAGCCCAAGTTTTGTAAGTATCATAAAAGCAAAACTCACGATGCAAACGAGTGTACAGTGGTAAAGAGGGAGGTTGATGAAAAACAACTAGCGAGGAACATTGTTGATATAGCAAAAGACCTCTGGGAAAATTTCAACGAGGATAAACACCAGCGTAAAAATCAAAAGGATGGAGCAAAAAAATCGTGAAAATGGGAGGAGATACTCACCATCACCGGGCCCCGCCCATGCACCAACCACCAAAGCCGATATCCTGATGTAGGGCCATACCGCTAAAATATCCTCAACATAGCATTCTAAATAAATGACCTTAATCTAGAACATTGGGACCCCAATGATCCATTGCACATCACCAACTTTGTTCATCAACACTATATAGAACAAGTTTACATCGACAACGGAAGCAGAGTCAACATGATCTACGAGCACTGCCTCCGTCAATTGCCAATCAAATGGAAAGAGAACCTCCAGCCACCACGCCAGGGCCCACTAGTTGGCTTCACTAGTCACCGCATTTGGCCAACGGGAGCAGTCAGACTCCCATTCACATTGACTAGTCATGACAGAGAAAAGGAGATAACAAGGGTGCTCGAATTCTCGGTTGTCGATTACCCGACAAAGCACAACATTCTCTTAGGCCGTCTTGCGCTTTTCCAGCTACAAGCGATCCCATCTACCCTCCATGATGTTCTCAAATTCAGCACGAGTGATGGGTCAGAAACGGTAGTAGCAACCAAGCCAGAAATTGGGCACGACGCCCAATGAGGAGCAAGGCAAGAAACCCAATCGCGTCAAAACGAAGGTCGCCAAAAAAGAGAAGACCTACAAAGGAAATCTGATGTGGCACAAGTTCCAGCCCACGAGAGCAGGAAATGACAGCGAGATGTGTAACATCCCAAAAATACAGGCCCAAAATTTCATTTTAATTATGTTATTACATAAAACCATTAGTATAAAAACATTCATAATAATATCTCATGTCAAAACCAAAGTGTCAATAATCAAAATATACTATTATAAAACCCTATCAGAGTGTAATCCCTAGGATCTCGTGTGCGGAAAATATGGTGTGGTGCGCTGCGATCGAGTCGGCTCCCTTCCTTTGAAAACAAAGTACCTGAAACCAAAACTAAAAAACCGTAAGCACGAAGCTCAGTGAGTTCCCCCATCATACCACATGATGCCTATCCCTCGGTATCTTTCAACCAGTATCTGTCTGGCATAACTGGGAGTTGGACTCCCCTTCGGTATCTTTCAACCGGTACTTGGGAACTAACCTCCCCTTCAGTATCTTTCAATCGGTAACCGGGAACTAACCTCCCATTTGGTATCTTTCAACCGGTATCCAGGGACTATGTCACCCCCCATCACTATCACATAATAACATGTCATAAACATATTGGTTCCATGATAACATAACATAAACATACTGAATCACATAATGGCATATCATAACCATACTTGTCACATAATACATATCATAAACATACTGCTCACATAATGGCATATCATAACCATACAGGTCACATAATAACATATCATAAACATACTGCTAGGCATGCATGGGTTCTGTCCAACCCTTCAGTATCTTTCAACCAGTAACCGTCTTTGGTATCTTTCAACCGGTAACTGGGGACTATTGCACCCCTACTACTACTAACACATATCTCATAGCATCCCAACACAATAAGCATATCAAATAATGGCAACCAGATAATTATCACAAAGACACTCATCTCAAACATAATCACCTACTGGTGGACCGTCATTGGTGCCTTAGATCCACCCCTACTGGAAGGTAACTCACCTCATACTGCTGAAGTCCCGTAGACATAACCCATACATTGCTGAAGTCCCGCAGACTCAACCCCAGCTGCTGGATGATAGATTCCCGAACTGTCAACACCAAAATGACACCCAATTAATAATTGGGTCCCACTAATAACCATAAGTTCTTGGATTAACAGGCTACATTACCCCCTCTGGGCTTGATTCAAGTACAAGGCCCAATCTAAAGGCCCAAAAGTCAAACTATGGGTCAAAGCCCAACACATGGTCCAATTTTCCAAATTGGGCCTAAGCCTTTACAAGGTCTTACTATAAGGCCCAACCATTTATTCCAGTCCAACCTTTGACAGTCTAATGATCCAATATCATATAGTCATGAAGGCCCACCTATGGCCCACCTATGGCACAATTTTCCAAATTGGGCCTAACTCCTCATATGGGCCTTACCTCAAATCCCATTAATTATGCTAATCCATTTGCTTGATCTTGGATGGCCCACTAATTAATCCAATCATCAAGGACCAATAAAAGGCCCAATAATAAACCTAAGTGAAATTAGGGTTTCACATAAAATGACGATTGGGGTTAAGTGTTTCTCACTTAACCCATTAAGGACTTAACCCACTAAGTACTTAATCCAATAAGGACGTAATCCACTATAACACCCATAAAAATTCAAGCCAATTTAAACTCTTAAAAACATTTCAAATCCATTAACCATTACAAACTTGTTTTCAAAATGTATCATATCAGAGTATCCCAGAAACATAGTTATAAAAAGTGAGGAGCTGTACGATCATGCCTTCGCCTTGCCATGATCCACTGATGTACCTGAAATAATAAACTGAAATTGTAAGCCCGAAAGCTAAGTGAGTTCCCCCAAAATACCGATACACATACAATCCACATAACCTCGTTAACAATATCATAACAACTGAACAACATGTATTGGGTCCACAGCTTACAGACTGGCTAACCCCCTGAGCCCACAGTGTGATTCTTGATTGCTTCCGGCCCACAGCTCACATCTGGCTTGCCATCGAGCCCATAGTACGAGTCTCCCTTAGCCCGTAACTAGAATGCTCCCGGGTTTGTTGGATTACCACACAAAGCAGTCTCACCTCAACCCATCCCACACAGGCACATAACATATCAACATGTATCATAACTAATGCACATACAGATAATCATACAGTATCACAGGTAGTCCTACAGGTCTACCCTACTAGCATATCAACTAGCATACATCACTAACCCAAACTCGACATATCAATGACTACTAAGATAACAAATCTAATGGGCCGGCCTTGGTGCCTTAGACCCCTTAGTAAAGTGAGGATAACTCTCCTTGCAAATATTGACTCGGTAGACAAACTTCAACTCTCGGATCACTGCCACAAACTCCACCACCTATTATCATAATATAACCATACTCGTAAGTTCCCAACCTTTCAAGGTACCCCATAAATCAACTAGTCAACCCCCGGTCAAAATCAAAGTCAACGGTCAAGGTCAGCAGTCCATGTTGACCCTAACTCGTCGAGTATCCTCAACTACTCACCGAGTTCCTTGAGATAGTCGTCCACTCGCTGAGTCACTAGAGTGCCACCAACCTAAGGTGGTGGTTTTCAATTTCTTTTCATTATTATTCTTTCTAGTTACATTTTACAATGCAAACTCCAATAATCATCCACACACACACTAATACAAGCACATATAGACAATGACCTAGCGGTAGCCGGCAACAGTGATGATTTTATGATGGCAGCCACCACCTCACGGTGGTGGCGGTGGTTTTTTGTTGGTTCCCAGTCAATTAACACACACAACAAACCCTTCCTCGAAATTTTGGACAAAACCCCCACCGGTAGTGCAAAACGACATCAGCAGCATCACGAGCGGCATAATGGCGACAGTCATGGCGGCGCCAACGAGGCTAAGACGCGGCGATGACGAACAGAAGAAGAAGAAGAAGTTAATACATGTGGGGAGGAGGCGGTTAGATAAGAATCAATGGTTGCTCGACGACTTAGGTTGAATGAAAGCGATTCCCGATGTCCAGCTCTGATCCTTAGCCTCGACGGTTAGATAAGAATCAAGGCTTACTCTCGGTAGTCTGTAGGACTACCTCTGTCCGTCCAATCACTCGGTGTCCAACCTCACCCCAACAAACCGGGGTGCGACATCTGCACCCATACAATAAGTCGAAAGGCGGGGCGCCAATGCCGGAGTGGTAGCTGTTGTTGTAAGCAAACTCTGGAAGAGGTAGGTGGGAATCCCAACTCCCACCGAAATTAATGACACACACCCTCAACATATCCTCGAGGGTCTGAATGGTCCGATCGCTATGACCGTCTGTTTGCGGATGAAACGCTGTGTTAAAGTGCAACTGTGTGCCCAGTTCCTTGTGGAATTTCTGTCAGAAACGGGAGGTAAACCTAACATCTCGGTCTGAGACAATTGAGATCGAAATCCCATGGTGAGCAACGATCTCGCGGACATATATTTCGGAAAACCTCTCGGCCGAAGAGCTCTCCCGTATCACCAAGAAATGAGCACTCTTGGTTAATTAATCCACGATGACCCATATAGCGTTGAACCCCTTGGCCATCCTTGGCAGCTTTGTGATGAAATCCATCATGATCTGTTCCCATTTCCACATGGGGATATCTAGAGGCTGCAGCTTACCATGCGGTCTCTGATGCTTGGCCTTGACATCCTACAGGTCAAGCATCTCTTAACGTACCAAGCGATTTCTCGCTTCATACATGGCCACCGGTAACTCAAACTCAAGTCTCGGTACATCTTGGTGGCCCCCGGGTGTATGGAAAAATGAGACTTATGAGCCTCCTCCATCACTTTCTGCCTGAATCCACCAGTCATCGGAACCAACACTCGACCACATCGGGTCAATAACCCGCGACTATCCTGAACAAACTGAGCGCTTTCGCCCTTGATCCTTTCCATCTTCTAGTTCTCTGGTCGTATGCCCTCGATCTGGGTATCTCTGATCAAACCCAGCAGCGGGGAATCCACTGCTATCCTCATACACTTTGCTAGGGTGGAAGACCCAGCTGACTTGCGGCTCAACGCGTCTGCAACCACATTCGCTTTACCAGGGTGGTAAAGGATCTCACAATCGTAGTCCTTGACTACATTTAGCCACCTGGACAGTCTCATATTTTGGTTCGACTGATCCATGATGTTTCTCAAACTCTTGTGATCCGTGTATATGGTACAACGGACCCCATATAGGTAATGCCTCCAAATCTTGAGAGCGAATACCACTGTTCCCAGCTCCAGATCATGTGTAGGGTACCTCGTCTCATACGGATTCAGCTGCCGCGATGCATAGTCTATCACTCGTCCTCTATGCATGAGGACCGCCCCTAAACCTGTGTTGGATGCATCGCAGAATACCACAAAATCCTCTACTCCCTCGAGGAGTGTCAAAACTGGAGCCTCACACAAACACCGCCGGAGGGTCTCAAACGCCCCTTGCTGCTTGGGGCCCCACCGGAAATCCGTCCCCTTTCTCGTTAGACGAGTGAAGGGTACTGCAATCTTGGAGAAGTCTCGAATAAATCTCTGGTATTACCCTACTAACCCTAGAAAAATCTTGATATCCAAAGGAGACCTCGGCACCTCCTACTGCATAACTGCCACGATCTTGGCCAGATCGAACAAAACCCCCTCCTGGTTAACGAGATGTCCGAGGAACTGGACCTCCCGTAACCAAAACTCACACATCGAGAACTTGGCATACAGCCGTTCTCGTCTCAGAACTTCCAATAGCTCCCTAAGGTGTTCCTCGTGCTTCTCTTGGGTCTTGGAATACACCAAGATATCATCTATGAACACGATGACCGAGCGATCAAGCATCGGTCTGCAGACCCGATTCATCAGGACCATGAATAATGTCGTCGTGTTGGTGAACCCAAACGGCATCACCACGAACTCGTAGTGCCCACAAGTGTGGCTCTGCTGACCCCCAATCCTAGAATCAGCGGTCTTAGACTGCTTCGGTGCCGGCTGAGACTGTGTCGGGGCCGGATGTTGCTCCCTCAACTGCAACTCGATCTCCAACTCACGCCGCCTAGCGGCCTCCTGCAATTCTAGCAGAGTATCAGATCACTGGGTAGACACAAACTGACGGATGTCAGTCTTAAGCATGCTCAGATAACAAGTCGTATGAGCCTGCTCGGAAGCAAAATCTGGGAAGAACATCACCTGCTCTGTGAACATACGGGTGATCTCCATCACCGACTCTCCATCCTGCCTCAAACTCAAAAACTCCTGAGCCAACCACTCCCACTCCACCTGTGGAACATAGCGAGCGTGGAACATCTCCCTGAACTGCTCCCAAGTAATAGCAGCTCTCTGATCAACATTGTACAATCTGGTCATCGGTCTCCACCAATCCTTGACCCCTAGCCTCAGCAGGTTCAGGGCACATCTGACATTTTGGTCAGTAGGACATGAACACATGAAGAAACAACCCTCCACGTCAAACAACCACCTCATAGCTCTAATCGCATCCCGAGTACCATCAAATACTGGAGGCTTCATGTTATCGAAGTCCCAGTACTGGAAACCCCGTCCATCTCCACCTCCTCCTACCGTTGTTACAGCTGATGCAGCTATGGCGACAACCGTCTCTACAAGAGTTGCGTAACGCTCGTCAAAGTACTCAACCATAGCGATCTTAATAGACCCAAACATCTCCAATAGGTGCGCCCAGAACAAAGCGGCAACCTCATCATGCAGGAGCTCTCGAATCCTGGCGTCTAGCTCATCTGTCCCTATCTGTACCACAGGCTCAGGTGCTACCGACACCTCCTGGCCTCCGTCCCCTGATCCTAATCCTGACCCGGATGCAGTCACAAAACGTCTTTTTCATCACCATACTGAAAACACACCAACAAATATCAGATAATCACATAACAATAGGGGACCAACTCCCAATTAATCCCTAGGGGTTGTGACTTCCTTGCTACACGTGTGGGTCCTATGCTTTCAGTAGTACGGGCCCATACTACCTTCCACACCTACCCATATTTGTCTCAAGTATCACCAAAACACCTTAACAATATACATAACATAGCTAGTGCCCGACCCTCATTCCTACAGGAATGCTAAACTATCTCACGATTGACCTCACGGCTTTTCACGACCCACCCATCCATGAAACTTCCATCAACCCTGCAGTACTAGTGTATGCTAGCCATACATAACGCTAGACCCTATAGACTTTCGAATATTTGATCCTACCCTAAGGTCGAATTAAACATTCTTAGGCTATAAGATCTTGATTATATACAGCCGTGATGCATACACAAGTAACTACAGTAATGATGTCAATCTCATATAAGGAATACCCTAGGCTAGCATGCATCATGTAATCAGGCAATTCTATCATGCAACTCCTGAAGATCCCTAGCCTAGTACTAGCATGTTGTCTTAACATATCACATAACCAAATAGACGTATGGTATTTTGGGGTCTACTTACTGACTCCGGATGATCGTACACCTTGCATACTCCTTTACTTATTTTGAAAACAATTTTAGAAATCATTTTGAAAACCTTCCCTTGATTTGAGACTGGGTTCACACGAATGTTCCTCCACTTCACTGAAACCAAGGCTCTAATACCAACTTGTAACACCCATAAAAATTCAAGTCAATTTAAACTTTTAAAAACATTTCAAATCCATTAACTATTACAAACTTGTTTTCAAAATGCATAATATCAGAGTATCCCAGAAACAGAGTCATAAAAAGTGAGGAGTTGTACGATCATGCCTTTGCCTTGCCACGATCCCCTGATGTACCTGAAACAATAAACTGAAACTGTAAGCCCGACAACTTAGTGAGTTCCTCCAAAATACCGATACACATACAGTCCATATAACCATGTCAGCAATATCATAACAACTGAACAACATGTATTGGGTCCACAGCTTTACATACTTGATTACTCCCTGAGCCCATAGTGTGAGTCTGGATTGCTTTCGGCCCATAGCTCACATCTGGCTTGCCATCAAGCCCACATTACGAGTCTCCCTTAGCCCGTAACTAGAATGCTCTGGGGTTTGTTGGATTACCGCACGAAGCAGTCTCACCTCAACTCATCCCACATAACATATCAACATATATCATAACTAATGCACATACAGATAATCATACAATATCACAGGTAGTCCTCCAGGTCTACCCTACTAGCATATCAACTAGCATACATCACTAACCCAAACTCGACATATAAATGACTACTAGGATAACAAATCTAATGGACAGGCCTTGGTGCCTTAGACCCCTTAGTAAAGTGAGGATAACTCACCTTGCAAATATTGACTCGGTAGACAAACTTCAACTCTCGGATCACTGCCACAAACTCCACCACCTATTATCATAATATAACCATACTCGTAAGTTCCCAACCTTTCAAGGTACCCCATAAGTCAACTAGTCAACCACGGTCAAAGTCAAAGTCAACGGTCAAGGTTAACAGTTCATGTTGACCCTAACTCATCAAGTATCCTCAGCTACTCAACGAGTTCCTTGAGATACTCGTCCACTTGCTGAGTCACCAGAGTGACATGTCGAGTCCCGAAGGTTCGCGATCGAAGCTCTAAGGCCACTCGTCGAGTTTTCCTTCTTGCAACTTTACAAGTTCACACGCATCCATCAATTGGGGAAACCTTAACCGACTCACCGAGTTGTTCATCCAACTCATCGAGTCTACGGAAATCTTCATCGGACTCGTCGAGTTGTTCATCCAACTCGTCGGGTTCATGCCTGTCTTCATATGACTCGCCGAGTCAACCATGGGACTCGCCATGTCCTTTCAGTCCTTTAGCCATACAGACACTTTTAAGCCATTCAAAGGCTCCACATTGCAGATCCAAGATTCTAAGGCATGTTTATCACGTAAAGTTGTGCATGTATAGCTAAAAAGGCTCTCAATGACAAATCCAAGCTTACATTGGAGTTTCACACTCAAGGGAGGCTTCATTCATGACCAAGCTCGAGACTTTATGAACCTAGAACCTAAGAAGGGTCCAGATTTGAAGTTGCAACTTCAGATCTAGCTCATACACCATAATATCATCATAACCAAGCCAAAATAACCCTAAATCTCACCCACATGAGGCCTAGAAAGAAATGAGGTAAAGGTGACGACTTGATACCTTCAAATGATGCTAACCGATGTAGATTTCTGATCCCCACACTTTCCTTGCTTCTAGCCTCTTTCCCTCCAAGCTCTTTTTTTCAAGGATCTACTTTCCAAAGCTTAGAACACACAAGAATGAAGCACCACACAGATTAGGGTTTTCTGGACTCTCAAGGGACTGTAAAGGGGCCATAGGAGGCTTATGATTCTTTAAATAGGGTGAAAAACCCCGGTATTTAGGGTTTCATTCTGTCACCTCCTACTCGTCGAGTCCCCTCTTGGACTCGGCGAGTAGGTCATTCAAACGCGTGCACCAACTCATTACCACTCGATGAGTAGGGCGACCAACTCGTCGAGTAGACCCAAAGACCAAAAGATTCAACATAAATCAATACCTGAGAATCGGGGCGTTACATCCATTAAGTCCAATATTGCTTAGATTAATTTATGCCAATGATTGTTATTTAATATTTCAAGTTATTAAATAATTCCTGTGTGTGTCCCGAAAATTTCTCAAAATTAGGGTTTTATTGACATTAGGGTTTTCCAAACTCTAATTAGGGTTTCCAACCCAAATAGTAGCCCATTTATCAATTTGTTGGGCTTTTAGGTCAATTAGGGCTTTATTAGGCCTATTAGGCCCACTAGAATTTCATTAAGCCCATTAGGGTTTTATTGGGTCAATTAGGGTCCATTAGGGCTTACAAGGCCCATTAGGGTTTCAAGTACCCTAAATGAATCAAACTCAACAATGCAAGCACACCGCCATCCGACACAGCGGTTGGTGGCGGCAGCCACCACCCTAAGGTGGTGGTTTTCAATTTCTTTTCATTATTCTTCTTTCTAGTTACATTTTACAATGCTAACTCCAATAATCATCCCCACACACACACAGACTAATACAAGCACATATAGATAATGACCTAGCGGTAGCCGGCACCAGTGATGATTTTATGATGGCAACCACCACCTCACGGTGGTGGCGGTGGGTTTTTGTTGGTTTCCAGTCAATCAACACACAGAGAAAACCGTCCTCGAGATTCTGGACAAAACCCCCACCGGTAGTGCATAACGACATCAGCAGCACCACGAGCGGCATAACGGCGACAGTCATGGCGGCACCAATGAAGCTAAGACGCGGAAATGACGAACATAAAAAGAAGAAGAAGAAGTTAATATAGGTGGGGAGGAGGCGGTTAGATAAGAATCAACGGTTACTCGACGACTTATGTTGAATGAAAGCGATTCCCGGCGTCCGGCTCCGATCCTCAGCCTCTCTTCTCGTCAGATATTGCAGCAGCGACAACAAGAAGGCGGCGAGGGTTCGACTGCACCGTCCATGATCTCAGCAGTCCCTCCTGATAGCCACTACATCGTCAACGTCTCCACCAACGATGGAGACACCGATGGGTCGAGCATCAGCAACGAGATGGTGGTGGAGGTTGAAGATGTATAGAGAGAGAGCGGCGGCTGATGGAAGGCCTCTAGGTTCAGGGTTACACAATCTTTAAATACCCGACCCCATTCCAAAAGTTTTCCATAATGGCAACAGCAGTCCCTCCCCTCCCTTTTTCTTTCAAATGTAATCCAAGATTTACCCTTTTAACCCCATCCATATAACTTCCTTACAAAATAAGTCCCATATTTTACTAAGTGGCCCCTCCCTGAGCAATTATTTTCATGTAAAGTCCAGATGTTACCATTCAGCCCCTAAGCCTCCAAGATCTCTTCAAATTAAGTTCCAATAATTCACAAATTAATCCCTTCCTTCATAAATGTTTATGAAACTAATCCAAAACATACACCTTAACCCCCGACTTCTAAAATTGTGACAATTAGCTCTTCGAGACCATCCTTTTCTATATAGTTATCTATTTTAGGGCTACTATTCATTCATTAATTTTTTTATTTATCTAATAAATAAATGGGGTGTTACAAGATTTGTTCATTCGACTTGTAACATCTCCCCCACAGAAGGGAACTCACTTCGATCCAAGGAACACTCAACAAGAATACAGAGTGACAAGCGCACGATGAGAAAACGCTAGCCCACAGGCAAAGGAGCCTTCCTGGCCCATAATTGAAAACCCGGTAAGGCCCAACAAAAGAGCAATTCAAACTCCAGAGAAAATCTTTGGCGATAAACCAAAGCCCTCAGAACAAAGGGTGCAAGTGCACGAAACAACAACAACGGAGGCAGAATGTCATTCTTTTTAACGAGCAGATTTTCCTGTAGGAGAGCACCAGCAAGAGCCCTAGGTAGGCAAAGCCGCATCTATAGTGGTAGAGGGACATGCATGGAAGATGGGTGTACAGAAATGCACATGTGGTACTCTCACCCGACCAAGGGGAGACACTTCCCACAGTTGCAACACGCACCAGGTCACAACGAAAGACATACAAGAACATCCCTAGGGAACGAGAAACAAAACATAACTCCTCCAGGCTAGGCCCCGCTGGGGAAAATAAGAGGAATCCCCAACTTATGAAGGCTAACCTACATCAGGCGTATAAAGATGTCACTGCCAAACAAGAAGTATAGCCCAACTTCGCACTAGATAGCACTGGATAGTCATTCAGGTTCTATTGACTCATGTCTTTCTTTTTTCCTTTTAGAAATAATATAATTTTCATTTTGAAAAATCTTTCCAAAATTATCTATTGAAAAAACACAAAATATAGAGTTTGTGCATATATTCCAAGTTGCAACAACGACTGATCACCTATGCTACTTAAGAAAAATCTATGCAAGAATGTAGTCGTAGGTCTTAAAAGAGTCATAATCTTTACCTATAATATGCAAAATAACATCTCAGAGTTGAGATTGTGTAAATGGCACAAAACGAGGGGTCGTAAAAGGTTCATAACCTTTCCCCTTAAAAATTGAACAATAAAGGCCTTGAGATGAAGATCTCATCTAATATATTGGTAGCTACACCATACAGCATAGTCAACGGCATTGATTATTATTTCACAAATTAATATCATAAGCCTAACTAAACATACAAGTCAGAGGAACATAGCTCAGTAGTAGCAGCTATGCGTCTGAAGCACATGTTACCAGATTAATGCAAACCCTAAAACAAGGGAGTGTGAAAAAACGAATTACAGCTCAAAGCATGTGCATACATATAAAAAACAAGGGAAGAGAGCACTTCCATACCAAATACAAAACAAAAAAACCCAGTCCATGCTTATTAGCAACCAATGTTTTACACTATACAAGTAGTACACAGAAAGATGAACAACAAGGGGCATATACAAGATAACCCTCGGAGTCCGAGGAAGAACCACCCGGGATCATCTTGCCAAAAAACTGATGGAAACCATCATAATGGAAGAGGCCAGAAAAATCCATCTCGACAAAAGATGTAAGGGCATTGTTGATGACCTTGGCCCTACTCGCCACTTGGCTAGGGTCCGGAACTTCAGATGTACCGGAAGATGTGGAGCAACCAATCGGTTGTATCCCCTTCTCAAACCCAAGGGCTTCACAAGACTCACGAACATCCTAGACCCCTTTGGCGAACTAAGCACTCTCGATGGCGCTATCCATCACACGAACCACCCCAGTCTACAACACCCACTGCAAACTACCTCGAGCAACGACACCTTTAGCATGGGATCGAGCTAATTGACGTAGGCACCTTGCCAATCTACTTGCCAGCACATCCTTCTCTCGAGTGAGAGAAATCACTTGGTCCTCAAGTCACTCTGACCGGTCCTCCAAAGTAGTCACTCGATTCTATAAAGTGGCTTTCTCACGGGCCACAATGATGTTTTGCTCAGCAAGAACTTGAAGCTCTGCCTCTGAATCATGAACCTTTTCCCTCATTCCTGCTAAGGCGCCCTATAGTACTTTCAATTTCCCCTAACTCGTACTGGCTAGGCGAACCCGATCGACATCGGCAACCATAAGGGCAGAGGTCTAGGCCGTAGGGTAACAAAGGTCACCAGCCATGCGAGCACTTTATTGGCCCACAAGTGAACTCATCATGGATGGAGGATCAGCACAACTACTCCACTCCTGGGCGGTAATGTCTTCTGACAGCAAGGAATCCCTAGTAATCGCCCATCCCGGAGTGTTGGACTCAAAAGACGGGGAGTGAGATAAAGTCCATGTTTTATTTATCTAGGAAGGCTTCTCACATTGAAGAGAACCCCAGGAGAACTCGGCGCACCCTAGATACAAAGCCGAAACCAAGATTAAAATTAGGGCTAACCACCGGATCGAGATGGTGAGGCCCCCTGAGAATTGGGCACCACCACCACCTATGTCTGCTCAGGCACAAAAAATTAACCGCTGAGAATATCCCCGATACCACCAAGGAACCTGGCCACAGACACAGTCCTACGAGCTTTACGAGGATGAAGACCCACATCATCAAATTCTGTCACTTCATCCGACGATGGCACCACAAGCAAGCTCCCCCTTTTCCAAGTAAGCACATTTCTTCCTGCTTGTACACCTGCATGCGAACTAGAGGGAATAACAACTAGCGAATGAGCTGGGGAAACGGCCACAATGGTTAGCTGAGAAGGTGACGCATGCCCGCTGGAACCCACATTTCCCCTTTCTATCAAGAGCAGCCCAGCAAGCTCCCGTATATATATTTCAGACACAAGAGGAGGAAGAACCTCTATGAAATCGATCTCCCGATGGCAAATCTTGCCCTGATAGTGACCACGCAGGGCCATCTCCAAACAAATCTCAGCCTCCGCACCTGTGAAAGCAAAGACCAAAAGTAACGTATCACAAGCCACCAAGATATCTTATCCTCACTCTGGTTTCAAAAAAGGGGGGTGGGGGGGAGGGGAAAGAACTGAGTTAATACCATATCTCAGGAAGAACATTTGCGCCGTTTACCTACGAGCCCTCCAAGCGGCACTCATACCGACCGTACCAAGAATAAAGTCTTCCTAGTTTTCTCCATGGACAGTAAAACTCCCTAGCCGTCTACCGAGAGCCAGATTGTCCCCAAACAACTTGGGGATATGGTCGAAAAAGTATAGTTTCCTACAATACCCATGCCCCATGAGATTCTGGTCGACCCAAAGCCATTGCCTTTGCTAGTTCTTCTTCAAATTATCCAGCTTAGAGATCAGTTGGTGAACGTCGCGTCGCTTAGCGAGGGTATGAACACTGGAGTTCGTAGTAGAGTAGAAGAAGTAACTGAAAACCCAGAAGATAGGAACATGACCAAAGAGCGATGGATCAGTTCAAAATTGATGATCTTATTGACATCGCTCGAGGTTAACTCATCGATACTAAAATCGTAATGCTGCACGATCATATCGAAAAAATCCAATATCGGTAGGTGCAACTGCACCTCGAACAAAGGAATGGGAACCCCAACTTTCCTTGGAGGACGATCGTAGATCGATACTCCCTTTTCCGGAATCATTACACCATGCTCTGGTAAGAAACGAAAGCGATCTTGCAGAAATTAGAACTCCTCATCAGTAGGGACTCTACCGTAACGGTCCATCGTCGAGGAAAAAACAAGTGATCGGAAAAAAAATTCTCATAATTCCCAGATAGATACAGCGAGGGTAAAGAAAAGAGGTAAGGATGAAAGGTCTTGGAATAACGAGGGTTTTAAATAAAAAAACCAGTGTCTCAAACCGTCTCACAGTGAATCTGACACATTAACGGCACTGCCTAAGGCACATCAAGCGATAAAACTAATCTCGGACAAACAAGTGTCGAGGTATAGGCTCAAAAGATGATGCTATCATACCGATGCATACACCTACAAGCCTAATGGACTTGTTAACGTATCCCTCCAGGAAACGTCACAAGAGAAGTCAAACGGATACTAGGCTTGGCCTGGTGAGAACCCAGTCTAAAGCTAAGTCTGGGCCTCCGCCAACACCAGGGGTGCTAATGAGGCGTTTAAGATGCAGAGTCGTGATTAACCCCTTCTCTGGGAAATCATACTCTGGAAAATGTGGGATGAATTAGGGAGTCCCACTCGCTAATCAGACGATATCCATGATCTTTGTGAACATTTGGAAGATCTCCTTCCAACCAATGGGAGAAGGAGACAAAAAACATGACGGAGGACCCTCCAATATGGGTCTTCCACATCGCACCTCAAGAGAGAATCTTCAATAGAATTAGTTGAGAGACATGCCTCAGAGACATGTATAAAAGGATCCTTCTTCCTCACGAAGAAGGGGACACAATTCTCTCTTTTTTGTAATCACTTACCATCTCTCTCAAGTCTCATACTAACTAGATCGTCAGAGCTTCGTCCCATGATCCCCTACCAAACATCGACTAATGATTTATATCCTATTTTGTACTATGATATCAGGGGAAGTCATTTCTATAAGATTCACCGACAATCTCGACCCATCCATTCTCCAACATATCACAATAGTGGAGTTTTTACGGTTTGAGGGAAAAAAAAGATCATCATTGAAGCATAGATTTAGCTTGGATATTGCTAGACCTAAGGCTTTATGCATATTTATCCATGGCTATAAGAGTTAGAGTGGTGGGAATCCATAAAGTTAGCTGCTTTATGGGTCCATAAGGTTCCTTGGTGATTATATGTTATGGATCTGATGTTTGGATGATGTTTGAGTTCATGCTTGAGTTTTAATCTCCTTTTTCTTCTTGAAAGCGCTAGTTTGTGCTGAATTCTTGTATTGGACATACTAAACCTTAAAGTATCAATTTTTATGGTCCTTGAAGTGTGAGGAAGCCGCCTGGAATAGATGGATTAGTGGCATAATGGATTAAGATGTTTTTAGATCAATATGGCATTTAGACTAATCTTATGACATGAGGTTATGCCTATTACTTCGTGAGGAACATGAGTGTCGATTATTTTGTCCTCTAGTAGCTTACGACATGAGCCATAGATGGTCATATCGTTAGGGGTTGTTGACTGTTGACTTTCATTGACCATTGACTTTTTGACCAATTTGACATTGGGTCAATCTTGAAGGTTTTGTGATGTTGATTTAGATTCTTCCATGATTTGGTGATAGAGGGCTTATGGGAGAAAACAGTACGGAAAGGGTGTGCGGCTGATTTTTTTTGGGTTCTTTGATTAAGGTGAGTTTTTCCTTGATGTACTGTACAAAATTGTATTGTAGGTCGAAGGCGCCAATGCCATCCCACTAGTTTTTGTTATCATGTAGTAAAGGGATACCATAGGGACTGTATGCAGTCACGTAGGATAGATTGAGGACTCTTGATCTAGGCTCTCCTTCCCGTTCCTTGTTTGGTTGTGGCTATATAGTAGGGTCATCTGTTTGGGTGTCTATCTCACCTCTCAGTACATACAGTTATGCATTCCTTGGATTGTTGGTTATGTATCATGGTATATAGGATGTTGCTATTTTGTAGTGATCTATTAGATATTCATCCTGGTATATAGGATACTACTATGTTGTAGTGATTTGTTAGATCTGTATCCTGGTATATAGGATGTTGTTATATTGTAGTGATCTGTTAGATTTGTATTCTGGTATATAGGATTTCGCTATGTTGTAGTGATATGTTAGATCTGTATCTTGGTATATAGAATGTTGCTATACGGTAGTGATCTGTAGATCTGTGTGACTACCTGTACTTGATGGTTATCTTCTATTGGAGTGCTCTAGGGGTTGTATGTAGTCATGTAGGATAGCCTGATAACTCTTGATCTAAGCTTTCTTGGATGTTCCTTGTTTGGTTGTGGCTCGAGAGTAGGATCATCTGTCCGGGTGGCTATCTTACCTATAGTTACTTATGGTTACACAATTCATGGAGGTTAGTTGGTTGTGCGACAATGTGTTATGTGAGGACTAGTAGGTGCTAGTGAGTTGTATGATTGTTGTTTGCATGTACTATGTGCCTACTTGATCCTTGTTTGTTTGTATGTCGACATATGGTAGTAGTGTGTTGAGGGGATCCTGTTGCATGTTGTAGGACAAGATACTAGGTGCGGGTCGGCTGTATGTCATAGGCACGGAGGCTCGGGAAGAGTGGTTGGGTTGAGGAAGTAGGCCGACAAACCCTGGGTATTCTATCCTGTTGGCTTATTGGACCCGTTGTATGTATGCATTCCAGTATGAGTACTGATTGGGCCTGGGCATTCCAATCCGATGATTGTGGGCCATTATTCATGCGTGTATGTTTATATGGGGTATTTTGTGAGAACTCGCTAAGCTTTATGCTTACTCAGCTATTGTGGTTTTTCAGGTATCATCGGTGATCATAGGAGGGCGAAGTTGGGACTATACACACTCTTCAGCAATATTGAGGATTCCACGTTCATTATCATACTTTGATTTTCAATAAATTTCATCGGCAATAAATTGTTTTTCTTAAAATGGTTTTATTAGTGGGAAATTTTACCTTAATAAAAAGAAAATTGTTGATTGTGAAATTGGGATTTTAGACCACCAAATCCAGATGGCTAAAGATGACGAAGACAAAACCACTTTCCACGCTAAAAGAGGGACATTTTGTTATACTAGGATGTCGTTTGACCTCAGGAATGTGGGGGAGACATACCAAAGGTTGGTTGACCATGTGTTTAAGTATCAAATTGGAAGGAATGTAGAGTCTTATATTGATGACATGGTCATCAAGAGCAGAGACGAGACAACATTCATCAGTGACATCAAAGAAACCTTAGCAAGGTGTAAGGAAGTAGGGATGAAGCTATATCATAAGAAATGTTTATTTGGGGTGGAAGAAGGGAGATATTTTGGTTTATGTGGTCACTCTGGTAGGAATCGAAGCAAATCCAGATAATGTAAATGGAATTCTTGAAACAACAATTCCAAGAATAGTGAAAGAGAACCAAAGCCTTACTGGCAAGATGGCGGCCTTAGGTCATTTCCTTTCCAAGTCAGGCGAGAAGTCCATCCTATTTTATGAAGTATTAAAAAAGGTATTAAATACAAAAGAAGTTGAATGGACAATCGAAGCCAAAGAAGCGTTACGAAATCTTAAAGAAAGCATGATTAGTTTGCCCACCCTTGCCAGTTCAAGGCCCAGAGAGACACTTACTATGTATCTAGCGACAATCGAAAAGACCCTAAGTACGGTGATGTAAGGCCTAAGTGTCGATTTACTTCGTCAGTTGGATGATGCAAGGCATCGAGAATAGTTATCCCCAGATGGAAAAGTTGGTCATGGCATTCGTACATACAATATGACGTCTGTGAAGGTATTTTCAGGTACACCCTATTTACGTATTAATAGACATGTCGATCCAACAGGTGCTCTTACAGCTGGAACTCTTAGGGAGGCTATCCAAATGGGCAATAGAGTTAGGAGAGTATGATACCCAATACAAACCAAGGACCAACATAAAAGGTTAGGCCTTAGCGGATTTCCTGATGAATAAGTCGGAGAATGAGTTAGAAGACACCAGGAGGAAAGGCAAAGGATGTTTTGAGGTAAAGCTCTTAAGTTGGACTTTATACATAGATGGGGCATGAAGCAATGATGGATCGGGTGTCAGAGTAGTCCTTGTAAGTCCACGGGAGGATGCATACACGTATGCACTATGTTTCCAATTTACGTGTTCTAATAATGAGGCCGAGTATGAGGCTTTATTGGCAGGATTGAAGCTTACTAAAGAAATGGAGGTGAAGCACATTAAGGCATACAAAGACTCAATGATCGTAGTGAACCTAGTAAACGGAGAATACGAAGCAAAAGAAGAATCCATGCGACAATACCTGAAGCAAGTAAAGAGTGTGGTGGCATGTTTCGTAAGCTTTATCTTAATGCAGATTCCAAGATACAAGAATAAACAAGCAGACACCCTAAGTAAAATGGCTTTTGTGGCCTTTACTCATCTTTCAAAGAAAGTGTTAGTAGAGGTATTGGCAGAAAGTAGTATTGGCAGGGACAAGGTATGCAGGACTGAAGAAGAGGAAACCTCGATGGATACCATATTCAGAACCTCAGCATAGGTATAGAGCCGGAAAACTCAGAACAAGCCTAAAAGATCAGGGCAAAAGCACCCAGTTACGTCCTCAAGTAGGGGGTCCTATACATAAGAGGCGCATATACACCGTGGCTCAGATACCTAACTATGTAGGAAGGAAAAAAAGTGATTGGGGAAATGCATGAGGGGATGTGTGAAGCCCACGCAGGAGAACGAGTGCTATCCCACAAGGTTATCCGTATCGGTTACTTCTAGCCGACACTGTCTGGAGACGTAAAAAAGTGGATCCAAAGGTACCTATCTTGCCAAAGACATGTAAATGTTCCATGAGCTCCCCATGTGGAAATAACAAGCATGTACATCCATTGGCCCTTCAATCAATGGGAAATTCACATAGTTGGACAATTCCCCGAGGCCCTAGAAAATTGAAATTTTTAGTGATGGCGGTAGACTATTTCTCTAAATGGGTAGAGGTAGAACCTCTAATGCATATCACATTCTGTGGAGACAAGTAGTGTGTAGATTCGGGGTTCCCCATACCATCGACAGTGATAATGGGACTCAATTCGACAATGAACCATTTAAAGGGTGGTGTGAAAAAATGGGCATATGACAGAAGTTCACATCAGTAGTTCTCATCCATAGGATAACGGTCAGACCAAGGTAACCAATCAAACCATACTAAGAGGAATAAAAACAAAGTTATCAAAAGCCAAAGGCCTATGGGCGGAATAATTGCATAACATCATATGGGCTTACAGGACTACACAAAGAATGACTACCAAAGAAACTCCTTTCGTGTTAGTATATGGAACAGAGACAGTAATACCACCAGAACTAGACCTCATAACCAACAGGTTAGCCAAATTTAAAACAAAGGAAAACAATGAAGCCAGGTGACTAGAGTTAAATCTTGTTGAAGAAAAAAGAGAGGAGGCAGTCATTAGACAAGCTCGGTACAAAGTGGCCACGGAGCGTTTCTATAACTCTAGAGTCTGAAAAAGAGTATGTAAGGTGGCAAATTTGGTATTAAGGAGAATAGAAGCTAGTCAAATGGAAAAAGGGGAAAAGCTTGGTGCCAACTGGGAAGGACCTTACAAGGTTATTGAAGCACGAAGGAATGTATCATATGTTTTGGAAACATTACAAGGAGACAGGACCCCGAGGACTTGGAACATCACCATTCTTAGGAAGTTTCACTTTTAAGAATAAGCTGGCAAAAGTCAGGGGGTAAGGGGTATATGAATGTATTTTGATGGGAGGAAAAGTTCTGCTGGGCGGAACTAATTTTGTACTAGTAATTTCATCCCTAATCATGTAAAAGAACCTTTTGATGTTAGCGGTATAACAAAATTGGAACATGCCTAAGTAATAACGAATAAATTTGTCCCCAAGCAAGACCCCGGTTTGGATTGTGATAGGCGACCTGAGAAAAATATTAGCCATGCCAACGTAATAAAGAATAAATTGGTCGCTAATCAGGACCCTAGGTCGGCTCGTAATAGGCGACCTGAGAAAAATCGTAGCCATGCCTAAGTAATAATGAATAAATTCGTCCCCAAGCAGCACCCCAGGTCGGCTCACGATAGGCGACCTAAGAAAAATCTTATCCATGCCTAAGTAATAACGAATAAATTATTCCCCAAGCAGAACCCCACGTTGGCTCGCGATAGTCGACCTAAGAAAAATCTTAGCCATGTCCAAGTAATAACAAATAAACCAGTCCCTAAGTAGGACCCCAACTTAGCTCGTGATAGGTGAGCTAGGAAAAATCCTAGCGATGTCTAAGTAACAATAAATAAACTAGTCCTAAAGCATGACCCCAGGTCGGCTCCAAAATTGCAATCCAAGTAAAACCGTAAATGATTATGAATAGTTCAACTACAAAGTGGAACTATAGGTCGATTCATGAGAAAAAACCTGACTATACCCCAGTTATGTAGAAACAATAACATATCCTCAATCAAAACCCCAAATTTGCTCACAAGGAAGCAACTAGGGTAAAACTTAGTCATGCCTAAAATTCGTTGTGTAAACTAATAAGGTTGCAAGCCGACCCACGCCCAAAAGAACCATAGCCAAAAGTAGGTAATGTCATGTGACTTAAACAATATCATAGTTCAATGGATATGAGAGCAGCACCAACCAAGATATCACCTTTTCATTATCAAATTAGACAAATTAACCCTCTTCCTAAGTCGACGGATCAAGATACATAGAAAAAGTAAGTGTTTCATGGGCAACATCCTAGATAATTTTTTTTTATCAATAGCACACGACAAGAAACAAAGGAAACATCTACATTATATTAAAAAAAATAGAGAGAGGAAAACCAGATTGGTATTATGCAAAACATATAAATCCTATGTGTGCATTCAACCCTAAAAATTGATCTATGTTTTCTCTAATTGAACATACAACTTGAACAACAAAAATAGAAACCCTAGAACACTTGTATATTTTCAAAAATTACATATAGGGTTAGAAGAATCATACCTTGACTGCTATTTAGTAAAAACAATGAAAATCATTGTGTTGTTTAAGCCTTGGGAGCAAGCGTCACAAATGTCACGCCTCTAATGGTTCACACCCAAGACTAGCAAAGGAAGATGATTGAGAAGGAGGAGAGAGAATAGAAAATTCGACTATCCCTTCAGAAAAAGATTGTTCATAATTATTAGGGTTGAGGCTGTATATATATATATATATATATATATATATATATATATATATATATATATATATATATATATATATATATATATATTCCAGTCTAGAAACCCTAGATAAGCCCTAATCCATGATTATCTTAAACCGGGTAATTATCTAATTTCCACTTTATCCACAAGGGATCATTCTAGAATCCCTCAGGCATGAAGAAACTGTCAATGCCTAATGGAACTTTGATCCAGTCAGTTACATGTACTAAAATATGTGATCAAATATTTCTCCATTCTATAAGATATTGTATAGACATGAGACATGGATTATAATCAATCTCATTGTCCATGTTTTGTTTCCTTATTTTGTAACACCCAGAATTTTGAGGAACAATTTTGAGAATGAATCACCTATTTGAGTTTTTGACACGGTGTTTTGGAGGCACATCCACGACATGTCTAGAGATGAAAAGGCACAAATTTTATCAAGGACAACACGACATGTTGCCTCTTGGAACACGGCGTGTTGATGGCTGGTGATGAAACCCTAATCTTCTAGGTTTTACTCCCTATTAAAAGGAATTTGGAAGCTAGGGTTTGTTTACCCTCAACCCCCATCAGCCCCTCAAGCCTAGAAAGAAACCCTAATCATATTTTCCTCCCGTTATTGAGCTAGTTTGGTGCTTTTGGAGCTAAGGAAGGAAGAAGTTGGAAGAAGGAAGCAAAGATCCAGCAAGCAATCCCACATTCTTCAGTTTGGCACTCTTCTGGATTCTATAAGTGTCCAAGACTCGATTTTTATCATTCAAAGTTATTAGATATTGGGTTTTGTCCCTTTTGCTTCTTGTTCTTGAATGTTGGAATGGTTAGATCTCATAAAGTTTGCCACTTTATGAAACTCCAAATCAAGGAGACCTAGTAGTGTCTTGGATATGGTCTTTAATCAAGTTTTGATCCCATGCATAGAGATTAGGTCATAAATCCTCATTTTGACCTAATATGGGTTCAAGACATACATTGGACATGTATGTCTAAAAAGGATGGATTTCAGACTTCAAGGATTAAGTGTTGATTGGTTAAGCCCTTGCATTTTTAATCTTCTTGGATTAGGTGTTGGACCTTTTTGAGTAGTCCTAATGGATAAAGATGGAAACTTTATCCTTATGGATCACATTTTAGCCTAGATCTAAGATTTGGAGCTCTTGGAATCAAGGAAAACGACTTAACGTATTAAACTGTTGGATCTTTGGCAAACACGCCGTGTTCTAGTCAAAACGACGTGTTGGTCGGGATTTTCCTGACTTTTTGGGTGCAGGCGGAACACGGCGTGTTCTAGGTCAACACGGCTTGTTGGGTCCACATGGACTGTTGACCTTGACCGTTGACTTTGACCAAATTGGACCATGAGGGTACTTTGGGATATTTATGGAATTGGTCACTTGGTGGAAACAGGTATCGGTTAAAGAGCTGAGATTCAGAGTCGGTCCTTATCAACTATGGATCAGATCGAGAGGTGAGTTTTCCTCACTATACTTACGGGTCAAAGGAACCAAGGCCCGCCCATTGGTTGATAACTTGATATTTATTGATATGCTGAGTATGGGATAAATATGCATGATTATGCTAGTTATTTATATGCTAGTCTGGTAGATCGGTAGGACTACCTATGATTTTATCTGCATGATTATTTGTATATGTTGTTATTTGTAGACATATTGTATTGGGTTGAGGTTGTATTGCTTCTTGTTGTAGCCAACAAACCCTGGAGCATTCTAGATGTGAGTTGAATGTTGGGTGGGGCCTGCCAGACTCATTCTAAGGGCTTAGATGCATTACAGATATGAGATGAGGATCGGGTAGTATGCCAGACTTTTACTATAGGCTAAGGGTAATATAGCATTCCAGATATGAGTTGAGGTTCGGGTGGGGCATGCCAGACTCATATTAAGGGCTCAGTAGCATTCCTGATACGAGCTGAGGATCAGTTGGTATGCCAAACTTCTACTGAGGGTAGTGTAGGGTTTTGAGAATTCTAACACTCCTAAGGTGTACATGCAACCTTAGAAACCTTGGATCTATGTGTGTCTAAAATACATGCAAAATTTGATTTCTAAGGTTCTTAATCATATCTAGCATACATGGGGCACTTTAAACATAAAAGCTAGCTAGAAATACATACCTTATAGTAATTTCGATTCGTTGAAAACCTTGTGAGCCTAGCACCCCAAATGTGATGCCTCAAATGTCTCACACAACACCAAATGCTTTTTGAATGACTTGAGAGAAATGTCACACACTTAGAAATCAGCTATGCCCTCTCACTCTTGCTTAAGTGGCCGATTTTGGTGAACATGACGATCCTTATATAGTATGTTACAATTAGGGTTACACCATGTAAACCCTAATTGTCATGACCTTTCATTTCCAAGACCCATGTATTCTATAATCACCATGGAGCATCCTATGAGTTTTAGCCCAACTTGATAATCCATGAAGCATTATCCCATTATACAAGTTATGGATGATTTACACAATCAACCCATATATTTAATTAGTCACCTTTTTTATCACTTAATTAATTCTAAATTAATTCTTGATCTATACTAATTAAATAATATTATTAATATATTAGAATATATAATATATTAATAAACTAAAAGTTTTATTTCTCTCATTTTAGTCTATCCAAATGCATGATGCCATGCAACCCAAATGGACCATGCCAAACCAGGTCACGTACATACCAGAAATAGTTATGGACTTAGACACCTTATCTAACAGGTTGAACATTTGTATTTTAATCTGATTACTTATTGGACTAGGGAGCAAGCCAGACACAAGCTGTGGGCATTGAAGGCAAGCCAAACTTTTGTTGTGGGCTCAGGAGCAAGCCAGATATGAGTTGTGGGCCTGATAGGCAAGCCATACTCATACTGTGGGCTCAAGGGTAATCCGGTCTTTTAGCTGCAAACCCAATTCATGTTGTTATTTGAATATGTTGTTTATTCGTGTGTTGGTGTCTTGGGGGAACTCACTAAGTTTCGTGCTTACAGTTTTGGTTAATGGTTTCAGGTACTTTAGTGGAGCGTGGCTGGGCGAAGGCGTGAGCATACACATCCTTGGTTTTACAACTAGTTGGATCTTGGGAGACTCTGATTTTAAGTAATATTTTGAAATAATGGTTGTAACACTTTTATTATACAAAAAGTTTGTTTTGAAAAAGTTTAAAATTTGTTGAATTTTTGGGATGTTATAGATTTCTGATTTATGACGACTGAAATCAGACTACCAATTGAATACATCAATTTAGTCCAGGCATGGCCAAGCACTTTAGATGTTGACATCAAATCATCGAGGGTCCCAAAGATATCGCTTTTCCTGTTAGGGAAAAAGGAACATATCAACTTTGACTTCGATGCTTGCAATATTTACTCATCAAATCATGCCCAACAATATGTTTTATAACATCAAGTTACTGATGCGTTTACGTATTATCAATGCACGATTGACTTGTAAACAACAACTCATATATCTCTGTTTCAAGAATATAACATATTATCGTCTCAAAATTACTCGTGATAAAATGCATGAAGTAATTCTCTAAGCGTGCGTTTATCCAATACTCAAAATCCCTATTATCAAAGTACTCTCGAATATTGCAGCAAACAATTGATATGTCTAATCCCCATAGACATTCTACAATTCAATTCATGACAGTCTTATTTCACTACTTACTTCCAAAAGTACGAGTGAATATGGATGTTTGAATAATCAAATTACTCAAGAAGTGAAACACAATAATAACCTAATAAACTATGGTCTCAAACTATTGAATATAAATAAAACTCTTATTATTTAATCACCATATTAATTAGAATTTATTCATTGTATAATGTTTCGAGTAATCAACTAAACACTTAAATTAAACATCAGTCATGCCATGTTATGAACATGCATACTATGTTTCTCTATGGTCCCTCCTTTGTGAACAGATCGAATGGTCACTATTCCAATGATGCTCATTCCACAATTCTAAATTCTTGTCATTATCTTAAATGTATTGGAATTCCAACTTTACATGCATTGTCCTTATGTGATGTCGAAGCTTGAAAGTAATAGAGACTCAACTAACAATACTATAGATTGTTCAATTGGAACTTCGTTACTAAAAAAAAATTCCATGAGAAGAAGTCTTGGACTCAAGATACACTCCTTAAACACCTTCCTTGCATTAAAGTTTCTTACTCACATGTAGATTTTAATAATCAACCCCGTCTATGGAAACATTTCCATATTCCCATGTGACCATCAATTCTGATCAAGAATCATCTTAATCTAAAACATGTCATTATGATCCTTCCAACCAATACTATACTTCCAACTGTTCATAAGCAACTAATCCTTTGGTATAACCTCAAAATATTATTGACAGTTGTTCAAATTTCGTCACACAAAGTTGTATTCCTTATCCCTCTCAATGCCCTAGGCATTTGGAAAAATCAGAACAAGTGAATTTTATAGTGTATGTAATTGATCCTATATTCGAAGCATATGGGACTCGATTCATAATGTCTTGCATAAAGACCTGATATATGATCATTCTCTTGCAATAATATTTCCATATGTTGAATTTCCTATGTTAAATCATTTCAACATCATATTCATATATTTCCATGACTAAGTTCTATTAAACTATCCTATCTAAACTTTTAGATTCGACACGAAGTATGAGTGCCCTCTATCTTAATCCTTTAGTATAGCGAAACAATTTCCAAACTTTGCAACTTGCAAATTTGTGAAGTTTTCTTCCTACAAATAGTATTGCCAATTGGCTTGACATGTACCCAGAAATCAGCTGGACTTGTAGAAATCAATACTCTTGACTGTCTTACTAAAGTGCAGATTTCTGATATGTGATGCTTCAATAATTCTTCAACTAGACTTCTCAAGATTTTACTCCTTTCATTAACATGTATATATGTGTGTGTGTGTCCATGTTTAAACCCTTTCAGAACTTATAACCTTATGTCCTGAAGGTTTAAACAATTCCTTGCCATATCTCACAATTCGAACCATGAAAAGGGATGTCGTAATTTTTTTTGAAACGGCAAACTATCTAATCTACTCCTAAATAACCACGTATGTCTCCATAGAGACTTGAAACCCTTACCTCTCATATGAGATGGTCACTCCATACCGCTAGGCTATTGGCCCTTTGGCTCAGATGTCGTAATCATATTGCAGATTTGAGAATGCAATTTTTTACAACTACTAACCATAATGATATTTACTCAGAACTTCAAAATATATTAGCGAAAGTGTTTCCTATGAAATAGAGAGAAACCTTTTGCTACCTAGATTTTATGGTGTATACATTCTCATCCATGTGAAGTTATCATTTTCAACCTACATTCATTAGACAAGGTTTATGAAAAAACAAAATTCAAATTTAGCTCATGGACTGAATTTTGCTTATTCTTAATTTCATGCCATCTGGTAGCAGAAGGACCTATCGGTGCTTCCATGTTGTTAAGCGGTTCACCCATATTGATGAATGTACTTTCACTAACCAACATGCTCTGCCTATTGCAGTCAAATGAGAACCATAGAACTTATAAGCATTACCAAATCAACTGGAAGGTGCACAGAAACAAGAACGTATCAACTAAACACAATATGTTATCAACCTCAGGTCATGTGCTAGTGATAACTAAAAGGTTTATTCTTGATTGACTCCTGAAACTCTTCAAGATTATTAAGACTCCCACTAACTTCTTGGCATATAAGTTTCTCTCTCAAGGAACATTCATTGACGAGTAACAACAAATATTCAAAAGTTAGTGTGGATTCTTGATAAGAAAGACTTCATGGAATTGGCCTTAGTTTATCCTTTTTTTAACCAAAACATCACAACTTCCAATTCGAAATGTGCTAAAGTAAGAAAAAATTATTACTCCACATTTAATGAGGTATTATAAACCTACTTAGTGTGAAACAAGTTTCAGTATATGATGTTTAGTAACTAGAGCATGGCTCTAAAACTTGATTAGAAAAACGAAGTGTTACTCATCTTTTGATTTGAACCATTTCAAAAATATCTGATTCCTCTTCTTAGTCAAACAATTGCACTAAGATGTTCTTCGATGATTAATTGAGATCTAGTTCCACAATCATTAAGATGATCACAAAATACGATACTAAAGCACTATCCTTACCTTTCAGATTAGAGAAACATTAATCATTCTACCTAACAGATTCTTTTTATTCATTTTGTCACTGTGTGAAAAAACCTTTTCAAAATGTTAGAAATATGCTTAATCTTATAAACACAACCATATTTACTAAAACATCAGTAAATCATGACGAATAGAATTTTCATCTGTTGTGGCAGATTTGAATCATACATATTAATGGACTAGATCCATTAGTCCTTCAGTTTGACTTACATAAAACATGTGATCAATGAATTAGTCATAATCTTCTAAAGATCAAGATTCTCATACATCACATGTAACATCCCGAATTCAGGAGTGCAAGTTCAGGTCCAAAGTGTAAATGTGGAAGGGCAACTCGGCGTGTCCATGGGTGGACTTGGCGAGTAGGGTCACGACTCTAGTCGCGTGTTAAATGGCCAACTCGGTGAGTCGGAGGCTGGACTCGACGAGTAGGTGCTGAGTGGAGAAAACCTTAATTACAGAGGATGAGCCCTATATAAAGGACATTATACCCTCTCCCCAGCCTCTTTACCCTCTCTTGAAGTCCAGAAAACCCTAAGACGTGATTGTGAGGGATTTGAGTGCATTTGAACCTTGGAGAAGAGATTTTGGAGGAGATCTTGGAGAGTTAGGAGGCTTGGAGCAAGGGGCTTTGCTAAGATTCAGATTTCTCTTATGTTGGGGCTTCCTTTTGAGGTATTACTTCGTTTCTTGGGCTGTTATTCATCTAGATTCGTCATTTTGGAATGTGTGGAAAGTTTAGCTTATGGTATTTCGAGTTTGAAGGTTAGATCTGAGGTTGCTACCTCAGATCTGGAATGGAGAAGGTCTAGAGTGCATTAAAGTCACTGTTCTTGAGTGTTTGGTGAAGTCATCTTGTCCCAAACCCTAGCCCTAGAGTGTAAAATGACTTGATCTCTTTTGATTCACGTAAAGATTGCCACTTTACGTGATGGATGTGTTGTAGAAGGGTAGATCTACGTTTTGGATCAACTGCATGGCCTAGAAGGCTTCTGTATGGGTTTAGATCTAGAGGCACTCGGCGAGTCACATAGGTGTACTCGGCGAGTTGCTTGATAATGGACTGGAACTCGGCGAGTTGGAATAACAACTCGGCGAGTAGGTTGAAGATAGCCTCGGACTCGACGAGTCTGGTCGTGAGGTCCTAATCTTCTTCTGGTTGAGCCATGAATCGGCAAGTCAAGGGAGGACTCGGTGAGTTGAGTGCGAGGGGACTCAGAGTTGTGAGACTCGGCGAGTCTCGGGGTGACTCGGCGAGTTGAGTCACAGATTGGGGAAGTTTTGAGCATGGGGACTTGACGAGTCATTGGGTTGACTCGGTGAGTAGAGTCAGTCAGGAGGTTGACTTTGACTTTGAGTTTGACCAAGGGTTGACCAGTTGACTTCCAGGGGCATTTTGGTAATTGTTGGCTTTTGTTTTGAGTTCAGTGTTGGTGTTGGCCAGTGGTGGAGATCGTGTCATTGGTCGGAGCATCTCGGTCTTATCTTTTCAGTCAGCAGTTGCGATGTGAGTTATCCTCACTATATCAACAGGGTCTAAGGCACCAAGGCAGGCCCTTTTATTGGACTGAGATCCAGGTATCGTTGTTATGTTATTGCATTGCTATGTTTGCATCCTGGTAGTTAGGATGGTATTATGTTAGAGACCTGGTTAAGGTCGGTATCCTGGTATATAAGATGATGCTATGCTAGTGACCGGTTATGTCGGTATCCTGGTTAGGAAGATGTTATGTTATGTGATCTGTTAGATCGGTTGATTGAATGTGAATTGTTATATGATTGAATGTTTATGCGCACATGGTTGTTGGACTGGGGTTGGGTTGAGGTGGATCCTGCTTTGTGCTATATGCCATCATACCCAGGGCGGACCGGTTGTCCCGAAGGCCCAGCGAGCAGTCCGGATAGGCTGTAGGCCCCAAAAGGGCGGACCAGACGTGCCGAGGCTTGGAGAGTGGACCAGACCGACTGAAGGCCTGGTGCGGGCGGACCAGTCATCCTGTAGACTCAGAGAGTGGACCAGGTGGATTGAAGGCCCAGTGCGGGCGGACCAATCACACTATAGACTCGATATGTATGGCTAGACTCGGAGGGTGGACCAGGTGGACTGAAGGCCGGTACGGCGGACCAGTCACACAGTAGACCCAAAGTGCATGGCTGTTCTGTGTTCTGATATGATATGGCATGTTATTCGTGTATGGTATATGTGGTTGGTATTTTGTAGGTATCTCACTAAGCTTTCGGGCTTACAGTTGTGGTTTTATGTTTTTCAGGTTCTTTAGGAGACCGTGGCAAGGAAAAGGCGTGATCATACTGCTCCTCATGATTATGTTTTATGATGTGGTTCTAGGAAGACTCTGATAATAATTGTATTGAAAACCTTTTTGTAATAACATTATAAAAATGGGTTGTTTTTGAAAAGTTTAAATTGTTTGAAATTTTATGGTCGTTACAAGTTGGTATCAGAGCCTTGGTTTGAGTGAATTGGAGGAACAATCGTGTGAATCCAGTCTCAAATCAGGGAGAGTTTTCAAAAGAGAATTTAAAATGGTTTTCAAAATAAGTAAAAGGAGGACGCAGAGGTACGATTATCCGGAGCCAGTAAGTAACCCCAAAATACCATACATGTTATTTGTTTATGAGCTTGATAGAACAACATGCTAGTACTAGGCTAGGGATCTTCAGGATTTCATGATAATGTTGCCTAATTTATGATGCCTGTTAGCCTAGGGTTCCTCTGTGGGAGATTCCCGGTATTCCTCTAGGAGTGAGGGTTGAGCGCTTGTTGTGTATGTTTGTTCTTCACTAGGGTGTTGTGGTGATAATTGATATAAATATGGGTAGGTGTGGAAGGTAGTATGGGCTCGTACTATTGAAAGCACAGGACCCATATGCGTATCAAATAAGCCACAACCTCTAGGGTTGGTTTGGGGGTTGGTTCCCGGGTTAGTGGGAAGTATCTGAGATCTTGCGATGTTTTTTAGTATGGTGGTTACGAGGCATGCTGGGAGCGGATCCGGGTCAGGATCGGGAGCAGGAGAGGATGGTCAGGGTGGGTTAGTACCGCCCGAGGTTATTGGTCAGATGAGCACAGGCGAGTTGGATGCTAGGATTCGTGAGATTCTGCATGATGAGGTTGCTGCATTGTTCCGAGCCGAGCTGTCGGAACCGTTTGGGTCGATCAAGACCGCCATGGTTGAGTATTTTGATGAGCGCTATGCGGAACTCATAGAGACGGCTGCCGCAACGGCTACAGCGGCTGTAGCAGCGACAAGAGGGAGGAGCTGGTAGAGGTTTCCAGTATCGGGACTTCGATAATACGAAGCCCGCTACCTTTGATGGAGTTCAGGACCCGATTGTTGCTAAGAGAGAGTTGTCGGACGTGGAAGGGTGTTTCTTCACGTGTTCGTGCCCTGCTGATCAGAGGGTGAGGTGTGCTCTGAACCTGTTGAGGCTCGGGGCGAAGGATTGGTGGAGATTGACCACGGGGTCATATTCGGATGCGAAGAGGGCTGCGGTTTCTTGGGATCAGTTCCGGGAGATGTTTAGCACTCATTATGTTCTGCGGGTTGAAAGAGAGAGGTTGGCTCAGGAGTTCCTAGAGCTGAAGCAGGATTCAGAATCGGTGACAGAGATCAGCAGGATGTTCACTGAGAGGGCGATGTTTTGCCCTGAGTTCGCTTCGGAGCAGGCTCAGATGTCCCGATATCTGAGTATGCTCAAGAGGGATATTAGGCAGTTTGTGTCTACGCAGAGGTGCGAGACCTTGTTGGAGTTGCAGGAGGCCGCCAGGCGGCGTGAGTTGGAGATTGAGTTGCAGTTGCGAGAGCAGAGGCAGGCTCCGGTGCAGTTGCAGCCGGCGCCGAAACGGTCCAAGACCGTTGATTCTAGATTGGGAGATCAGAGCAGCCACACTTGTGGGAAGTGTGGGAAGGGTCACACCGGAGTTTGTAGGTCCGGAGGTGCATGCCGCAAGTGCGGAAAGGAGGGGCACTATGCGAGGGATTGTCGGCAGACAACCCCGGTTCGGGATTTGAGGATTTGTTATCATTGCCATCAGGTTGGACACTTGAGGGTCAACTGTCCACAGCTTGCTGCAGGACTGGTGCAGGCTCCAGCACCGGCCACTTTGAGGATTACGGGTGGAGGTCATGGTGGAGCAGAGCCCTCAAGGGCTCAGGTTCGTGCTTTTCAGCTTTCAGCAGAGGAGGTCAGGGCAGTGTCGGATGCAGCTACGGGTATGTTTCTTTCTTGATGTCTTGTTATTTTATGATTATTATGGTGTATTGTTTATCTGCTAGTCTCGTTGTGTGATTTTGGTAGTGTTTTTGTTGTTCCTTGAGGGTTGTGGTATGGTTATGGGTGTGGTGCTGGAAATTTCGTTGGTTATTATTCTTGAGGATTATTAGTGGGAAATCTGGCTTTTGGCCTGAATGTCGGGTAGCATCTGCAGTTTGAGGAGTGGTTAGCTGAAGGTCGGGTTTCTTTCGAGCCCGAAATGATCAATGTTGTTATGTAATTTTGGGAAGGTTGCTCGTTCTAGTGGGAATGAGTTCGCGTGTAAGGGTTTGTGTTGTGTAGGGTTGTCGAGGGAGGTCGTGATGGAGACCGGTGGTTGATAGTCAGTACTCTAAGTGGGGGAGAATTGGGGAATTCTCCGGAAGATCGATAAGCATGAGAGGTTGTTTAGCTATTGGGATTCAGCAGCGGTTCTGACAGCCGAGCGTAGGTTGGTATGAGCAAGTGTCAGACAGGCGGGGCGGGATGCAGACCAAGGGTGATCGATTGCGGAAGACCTGGGATCGGGCCGGGATTGAGTATGTAGGATGGAGATAGAGTTCGGAACCCCTAGAGGGCTAGAACATTTCACATGGGAGAGTTTTCCTGGTAGGATAACGCGGGATGATGAATGCTAGTTGAGCGGTCCGGATAGACTGAAGGCCGGTGGCCGTACCAGTCAGGCCGAAGGCTCGGAGAACAGTCCAGTCAGGCTGAACGCCCTGGAGGGCGGTCCAGACCTGCTGAAAGTTCTGAGAGTGGTCCAGATGGGCTGAAGGCCTGGTAAGGCGGTCCAGTCATGCTGAAGACTCTACATGTGCTGATAAATCGGTATGAGGGAATGGAATGAGTATGTCGCGATGTGATAGCATCAGAAGGTCTGGCCCGGATATTGATCACGATTAGTGGAGGTAGTGCATGGACTCGAGAGTCCCTGCGAGCGGATTCAGAGTATGTGTGGTGCTTGGGATAGCGGTTATGCTATAAGGAAATAGTGTAGTATTGGGTGAGAACTGTGGCACTTGTGGTAGTGTCAAGGCAACCAAGAGGATCCCCTTGGTAAGGAAAAGGAAAGGAATGTAGCTCCGAGAGGGAATGTAAGTTCACGGAAGTGAAAGCAGTAGTGCGAAGTTATGATTGGGGTGTTCCAATTATGGTTATTGCGCAGTGTGTGCGGCGGTGGTATGGAATCACATCCGGTTTGGATGTCTGCCGAGGTCACGAAAGGAATTCCGAGGGTGTAGAGCCAAGAGGCTCAGAAGGGATGCAGGGATGGAGTCTTGGATTCCCAGCTTGATTTCGATCAAGGAATTATGTATGTAGTAGTAATTCATCCTGGGGGATGTTTGGAGGTGTGGTCAGTGTATCGGGTTTTCCCAACCCAAGGATGCTAGAGCCAGTTCAGCATGGGTATGAGATTGCGGAATAGAACTCATGGGAGTTGCTATGAGATTGAAGGATGTATCATCCTATCAGCATGGAGTGGATAAGGTTGGACTCAGACCGGGATTCTGGTGGTTCAGGGATTATTTCTAGCTCGTATGAGTCAAGTGATTGTTGTGATTTGGAGCGAGTTGAAGTATCATGGAGTGGTACTCGGTTGATAAGTGAGGTTATCAGAGGATGCGGTCGGTGGCCGGCTTGAAGCGGTGGTCAGAACACCGCAAGAAAGGTAAAGTTGGGTTTTGGGTTTCGATTGTTGTGTCTTGAGGAACCTGGTATGGTTAATGCCAGGTGGTGCTTTGCGGTAGTAGTTCTGGAGTAGAGTTGTTGCAGGCTTCGAGGATAAAGCCTAATTTAATTGGGGGAGAATTGTAACATCCCGAGTTCAGGAGTGCAAGTTCACGGTCCAAAGTGTAAATGTGGAAGGGCAACTCGACGAGTCCATGGGTGGACTCGGCGAGTAGGGTCACGACTCTAGTCGCGTGTTAAATGGCCAACTCGGTGAGTCGGAGGCTGGACTCGACGAGTAGGTGCTGAGTGGAGAAAACCTTAATTACAGAGGATGAGCCCTATATAAAGGACATTATACCCTCTCCCCAGCCTCTTTACCCTCTCTTGAAGTCCAGAAAACCCTAAGACGCGATTGTGAGGGATTTGAGTGCATTTGAACCTTGGAGAAGAGATTTTGGAGGAGATCTTGGAGAGTTAGGAGGCTTGGAGCAAGGGGCTTTGCTAAGATTCAGATTTCTCTTATGTTGGGGCTTCCTTTTGAGGTATTACTTCGTTTCTTGGGCTGTTATTCATCTAGATTCGTCATTTTGGAATGTGTGGAAAGTTTAGCTTATGGTATTTCGAGTTTGAAGGTTAGATCTGAGGTTGCTACCTCAGATCTGGAATGGAGAAGGTCTAGAGTGCATTAAAGTCACTGTTCTTGAGTGTTTGGTGAAGTCATCTTGTCCCAAACCCTAGCCCTAGAGTGTAAAATGACTTGATCTCTTTTGATTCACGTAAAGATTGCCACTTTACATGATGGATGGGTTGTAGAAGGGTAGATCTACGTTTTGGATCAACTGCATGGCCTGGAAGGCTTCTGTATGGGTTTAGATCTAGAGGCACTCGGCGAGTCACATAGGTGTACTCGGCGAGTTGCTTGATGATGGACTGGAACTCGGCGAGTTGGAATAACAACTCGGCGAGTAGGTTGAAGATAGCCTCGGACTCGACGAGTCTGGTCGTGAGGTCCTAATCTTCTTCTGGTTGAGCCATGAATCGGCAAGCCAAGGGAGGAATCGGTGAGTTGAGTGCGAGGGGACTCAGAGTTGTGAGACTCGGCGAGTCTCGGGGTGACTCGGCGAGTTGAGTCGTGGATTGGGGATGTTTTGAGCATGGGGACTCGACGAGTCATTGGGTTGACTCGGCGAGTAGAGTCAGTCAGGAGGTTGACTTTCACTTTGAGTTTGACCAAGGGTTGACCAATTGACTTCCAGGGGCATTTTGGTAATTGTTGGCTTTTGTTTTGAGTTTAGTGTTGGTGTTGGCCAGTGGTGAAGATCGTGTCTGTGGTCGGAGCATCTCGATCTTATCTTTTCAGTCAGCAGTTGCGAGGTGAGTTATCCTCACTATATCAACAGGGTCTAAGGCACCAAGGCCGGCCCTTTTATCGGACTGAGATCCGGATATCGTTGTTATGTTATTGCATTGCTATGTTTGCATCCTGGTAGTTAGGATGGTATTATGTTAGAGACCTGGTTAAGGTCGGTATCTTGGTATATAGGATGATGCTATGCTAGTGACCGGTTAGGTCGGTATGCTGGTTAGGAGGATGTTATGTTATGTGATCTGTTAGATCGGTTGATTGAATGTGAATTGTTATATGATTAAATGTTTATGTGCACATGGTTGTTGGACTGGGGTTAGGTTGAGGCGGGTCCTGCTTTGTGCTATAGGCCATCATACCCAGGGCGGACCGGTTGTCCCGAAGGCCCAGCGAGTGGTCAGGATAGATTGTAGGCCCCAAGAGGGCGGATCAGACGTGCCGAGGCTCGGAGAGTGGACCAGACCAACTGAAGGCCCGGTGCGGGCGGACCAGTCATCCTGTAGACTCAGAGAGTGGACCAGGTGGATTGAAGGCCCAGTGCGGGCGGACCAATCACACTATAGACTCGATATGTATGGCTAGACTCGGAGGGTGGACCAGGTGGACTGAAGGCCGGTACGGCGGACCAGTCACACAGTAGACCCAAAGTGCATGGCTGTTCTGTGTTCTGATATGATATTGCATGTTATGCATGTATGGTATATGTGGTTGGTATTTTGGGGGTATCTCACTAAGCTTTCGGGCTTACAGTTGTGGTTTTATGTTTTTCAGGTTCTTCAGGAGACCGTTGCAAGGCAAAGGCGTGATCGTACCGCTCCTCATGATTATGTTTTATGATGTGGATCTGGGAAGACTCTGATAATAATTGTATTGAAAACCTTTTTGTAATAACATTATAAAAATGGGTTGTTTTTGAAAAGTTTAAATTGTTTGAAATTTTATGGTCGTTACATCACACAATTCGAATTGTATGACTCAAAGTTTCTGTCCAATTGAAACTTGAGTGATGAGAATTATTTGTTATTCAGTCAATTATGACATTTACCACTAGTGAAACAATACGAATCAAATCCACAATTGATATTTCTAATAATAGAAATGTAACCAACATTTTCATAAATGTCATTGCAAGGAAATATAAAGTAAGCCAACTATATAAACCAAAATTTCACTTTTATTAATAATAAACGAAAAATTGGAACTTGTCCTACAATGCATGTAACATCCTAAAAATGTGAGGGTAAAAATTTCAGTTTTAAAACAATCAAAACACCCATTTATCATTTAAACAAATCTTGAAAGATATTTTATATTAAAAACATTTATCAGAGTATAATCCCAAAATCTCAAAGTTGCAGAAAATATAGGTGTATGTGCTATGATCAAGTCGGGCCCTTCCCTTTCAAACCGGAAATACCTGAAACCATAAACAACTGTAAGAAAAAATCTTAGTGAGTTCCCTAAAATACCACATACCATACATAGCATATGAGTCATACATATCAAACATGCAATAGAAAGTGCTATGTGTCAACCATAGTCTTACCATTATGTCATGAGCCGTATCATGGTCTTTCTTTGCCAAGCCGGGGACAAAAACCATGGGTCTTACAAACAAGTGCCAGGAGGAACCTCTTGGTCTTCCATGCAAGCATCACAAAGAAAACTAACATATAATCTACAACTACTTATCTACTTAACTGCTAGAGTCCAAACTCTGGTCTTTCATACAAATCTTCTAAGAGCAAACTCTAGGTCTTTCATACAAAATGCCAAGGGAAACTCCCTGGTCTTCCTACAATATAAAAATAATAGGGTTAGCATTGGTGCCTTCGACCCATAAAATAGTGAGGAGACTCACCTCGTACTGCTGAATCAGACTGATAACCCCTGACACCTGGACCACCAATCCTCCGAACTATCATCATCAAATAACACTCAATTAATAGTTGGAATCGAAATTATACCCTTCAATCCATACTTAAGGTAAAAAGACCAATTTACCCCTTATCTAGATTCACCCAAGACTAAGGCCCAAACATGGCCCAAAATATCCCATGATCAACCCTGATCACACTTCTGGTCAAAGTCGAAGTCAACATCCCATATTGACCAAACACGTCGTGTTGCCCCTTGGACACGCCGTGTTCCTCCAGCATCGAGACAGTCAGGAAACATCCCGACCACATGTCGTGTTTCGCCTTGAACATGTCGTGTTCACCCGAGATTCAACAGCTTGATACATTAAGTTCTTTTCTCTGATACCAAGAGAGCTCCAAAGCTCAGATCTAGCCCTTGATGTGGTCTAAAAGGATAAAGCTTCCAACTTTATCCATTGGGACCATCCAAAAAGGTTTAAAACTCATCCATAAAGCATAATAGTGCATCAAATTAACCAATAAACAATTAATCCATAAGGACATAGCCCCAAAACATATATCTGACTTCCTTAAGCTGGAAAACCATGTAAAGTTGCTAACTTAATGTTCATGTATATCTAAATGAAGCTCTTAAGCTTACAAGAGACTTAATAAGTGAGTTAATGCATGCATGTAACCAATTATCTCATAAAGCTTTCACCTTTATTCTCAAGGATTCCAATCCAAACTCAGATCTGGAATAACAAGCCCTTAAACGACTTCACTCTCTCATCAATCCAAAAAGGGAACAAAAGCACAATAAAGCACAATATGAAAATATCTAAACATATATAAGACAAGATTCAAACTTGATACCTCAGAAAGCTTTCCCAGAAGATGATGATTTTGGATCCAAATCCTTTTCACCAAGCAAAGCAACTTAAAGATCTCATCTTCCTTCATAAAGACCTAAAATGAGCACCAAGAACTTCTTACTAGCTCAAGAACACCACTAAGAGACTTAAAGATCGATTTTAGGGCTTTAGTGGCAATGGAGGCTGGTAAGGAGGCTAGCCATGAGGACTTAAGGTCTTTATATAGGCTGCAACACCCTAAAAATTAGGGTTTTCTCCACCAGTCGCAAACACGCCGCATACTGGATGACACAACGTGTTGGCCTTAATGAAAGTCGTGATTCTTCACATCTAGACACGTTGTGTTGGTTCCTCCAACACGCCATGTCCAACCCTAGAAATGGGATTTATTCCAACCAATTATTTCTCAAGATTCTGGGTGTTACAACTCTCTCCCACTTGAAGAACGCAATCATGAACCCGAGCATATAACAGCCTTCCAAAGGCTACTAAACCCAACCTTAGCATAAGTCTCCAACCCAATGATGAACGAATCCTTAATCCCTTGCAGAAAACCATTTCTACCTTACCTGAAACCCAAAATCTAAAGTCTCGAATTGGTCGGACTCCCTAACACACCACCCATACTAAATCACTATCATGCTAAAACCTCCTTGAATTCCAGACCAACAAAAGGCCTCAAACTCTTGATTATATTGATGCTTACAATAGGAACAAAATTATTGGCCAGTTACAACTGTAGAACACTTATACTTGATAGAAGTCTCGGATAATCCTTCGAGTAGGAGATTCATCCACGCAATGGTTAGACTCGGACAACAGCTACTCAACAGGGTCAAAGAAATTACTCTGAGATTATTTAATCCAATCTGCAAGCGACTTAGCATGTTCCCCGAATATCAAGCAACTCTACATATGGATCCCACAATACTAATATTGCATGACACATCTTTCTGACCCCTAGCTACTTCCCAATAGCAACCTATACCTCCTTGGTCCCAACTTGTCTGCCAACTAACTGAAACATCGGGTTCCCACTCGGTTGCTAAGTCAAAAGACACACAGTTGCCCCATGCGACTACCAAAAGAAAGCCTCAGCTGGATACAATTGCCCAAACTATCTTGCCACCAAATACGTTGCTAAAAGCGAATGTTACATGACCAACTATAGTATCATATCATACCCGGTCCCCAACGACCTACCAATTCCTGATTCCAAGCATGATGTGGCCCTCCCATAGTCTTACAAACGGACCCACTCTAGTCCAAATTATCCGAAGAAATCCATGACCAATCATGGATTTGCCACACCCTCACCGCTACACAAGGATCGGTGAATGCTACGTGCCACCCCGCAGTCTTACGACACTACCAAAATAACCGCCAACCTAGTGAATGCTACGGGTCACCCCACAGTCTTACACACTCCTGCACTGACTGCCAACCTAGTGAATGCTACCGGCGACCCTGCAGTTTTACAACACTCCTACACTAACTGCCAACCTAGTGAATGCTACGGGCCACTCCACAGTCTTACAACACTCCTACACTAACTACTAACCTAGTGAATTCTACGGGCCACCCTACAGTCATACAACACTCCTACACTAACATCCAACCTAGTGAATGCTACGAGCCGCCCCACAGTCTTATAACACCCCTACTTTGCCTTGGCCACCGCCCATGGTCTTACCGCTCCTCTATCAATCCATCCATGTACATCCGAAGTCAAACACACACTCGACCAAGCGCCCAAGCTGGCTTAAGTCATGCTTGGAACCCTAACCTGGGCCCACAGAAAACCTGCTATCCATCACCAAGAAGGCGCTAACCAACTGTTGGGGAGTTTCCTAAACTCCCAACTCACACAATCCTCAATCTAGACGACCACTTGGGCCATCTTCCTCCCCGATGGGGATGTGAAACTCATCCTAGTTTCGCGCCTGATTCCGCTCCCGAAAATTTGAAGGGCTTTTGCCCACTTTGATCTGATGAAGCTCTCCTAGCACACAAGGTTGAAAGATTCCCAACCTATCTTACCCTTTATGATTGAACCGCTAACAACCTGCACGTACCAATGCTAGTGTTCCACTACTAGCCAAACCCAACAAACCTTGAAGACCAGATAACACTCCCCAAAAATCCCCACTAATCTGACAACTCCAGACGCTTTTAATACAACACCCAAATCTTGAAGTCCTTTATACCGGCGACAAGACCGAACCTTAGCAATATACTACTTCCCTTGGCACTCCTAGTGGCTAACCAAGCTCAAATAAAAAACCACTGAATCCTGATGATACTGGAGAACTACCCTGTTGAACCTAACCATAGACCTACCAAACAATACCCTTGAACTGATCTCAACCAAAAATCAGAATAACAACCGGACAAATTGAAACCCGCTCAACAAGATATAACCCTGTATTGAATCAATAACAATTTATGGGATGAAAAAGGCATATAACAATTCTTGATGATACAATCAAAGAGAATGAAAAAGATAACATACTCGAAATATCACCTATTGGAGTCCTGGCCTCCTCTGCTGGGGCTCCTGCCCTACCCTCACGACCATTAGTGACCCCCAAAGTAGTTGGAGCAGGTGCACTCACTTCTCCTCCCCTCACCATCGGATAATCATCCTTCTTGTGGCCCATATGGTTGCATTGAAAACATAACGGGCTTGCCCCTTAGGACAATCCCTACCACACTTGTAGCAGCCTAAACCCCTAGAACGACAAACCCCATCGTGGAATTTCCCGCACGTGTTGCACTGACCCCGACCTTGCTTGCCCCTCAATCATTGATCTAATGTCTTGGGTTTCTTCCTGGAACCCTCCACTACCCGCACCTGATCTGGCCACCTCTTCCCTAGGTGCTCCAAATCGATCTCCCGCTTACAGATCTAGAAATCATATCATTCGGGGTCTTGCACCCCGATATACTCACAAACTCCCTGATGTCATCCCTCAACATATCATGATACCTTACCTTCTTCATTTCCTCGTCTGCTGCATATTGCAGAACTAATAAGGCTCTCTCCTGGAATTTGGCAGTGATCTCTGCCATTGTCTCAATAGTCTGGTGGAGATCTTGAAACTCTCACACCAACAGTTGCAACTCAATCACCGATGCAAACTCAGCTTGGGACCCTATCGAAAATCCATCCCACGTCATAGCATCAACAACATCATCACCTACCTCACGTCCTACCTCTTCCCACCAATCCCATGCCTTGTCCTTCAAAAGACAAGAAGCAAATAAGACCCTCACCTCCTAGGGGTTGAAACTCGTCCTGAACGCGTTAGCTAAATCTGCTAACCATTTCTTACTAGCAATGGGGTCCTTCTCCCCAGAGAACGTGGGAGCTCCACAAGCATGAAACTCACAGAATGAGAGAGTGAGAGATCTAACCATAGCCATAACCTCATCATAGAATGCGCCCAAGCACTCATCTAAAATCTCCAAAATCTCCTCCTTGACCAAACCAAAGATCACAGGAGTTTGATCCAAAATACCACGGGTAATCTCCGATGAGATGAACTCCTACATATGCTCGCTAATTGGCTTAGTACCTGCAACTGAAACGGAACCAGAACTAAAACCTCCTTCCTGAGTACTCATCACCAAACTGAAATACAACATGTAAATGATCAGAACATACCCAAGAATCGTCCTCCCACAAGCGTCTTAGATTCTCCAAGACTCTCCCCGGTTTAAGTATGGATCTTGTTCTTTCATTATTATGGGCCCAATACTATCTTTCACACCTATCCATACTTTCCTCAAGATTCATACCGAATCCTCTAAGTCACCTTCTCAAGCTGATGCACCAAATACTCCCTAAGCGCAACTAAGACCACTGAAGCACTTCTTAGGCTCTTCTAGGTTCCCGACCTCACCCTGCCCTCAGCTGTTGAAAGGCTCCTACCAATTTCATCTAACCGCCTCATGAATACATTCACATGCAACATAGTCAGATAATTCTTCAAGTAAAAGATTCAACCCTAGAATGGTTGGACTCAGACAAGAGTTGTGCAATAGGGACAGATCCATCACTCTGAGATTATTTAACTTGTGCCACATGTGACTTAGCATATTCACTTAGTAGTCAATTCACATCACTAAGAATCTGAAAAAGCCCAAAGTAAGTAGCATTTAGGCAATGGAAAATCTAACTAGCACATACTAATCAAGCCATTCTATCCACTTATCTGAAAACCATACTAGCATGCAATTCTAAAAGCTCATACAATCAAGCATTAAAATGCATCTATCCTATCATAAAATCTTGAGTAGATCCTTAGCTGTAATCTAGCACGCAGTTCCCATAATCATATAATATATCATAATAAACATGTATTGATATTTTGGGAACCACTTACTTTGGCTCGGCCGATTGCACGCATCACACCCCTTTCTTTTATTAGAAACCTATTTCTAATAAAACATTTATTTTATGAAAAATTTTCACCAAACCCTCAGTCTGAGTCCAGGCATACCCGAGAGTATGTCTGAATCCCTCAAACCAAGGCCACCCCCTGGTCTTTTATACAGATCTACCAGGAACAACCTTCGGGTCTTTCATACAAATTTCAAGGGCCACCTCCTGGTCTTCCTACAATACATAAACCAATAGGGCTAGAATTGGTGCCTTCGACCCATAGAATTATGAGGAGACTCACCTTGCATTACCGAATAACACTGATAACCCCTGACAACTGGAGCGCCAATCCTCTGAACTATCAGTATCAAATAACACCTAATTAACAATATGAAACGAAATTATATCCTTCAATCCATACTTAGGGTAAAAAGACAAATTTACCCCTTATCTAGCTTGGCCCAAGACTGAGGCCTAAAATGGCCAAAATTTATCATAGTCAACCTTGATCAAACTTCTGGTCAAAGTCAAAGTCAACAGCCCATGCTGACCAAACACACCGTGTTTCGCCAGCATCCATACAGTCGAGAAAATCCCGGCCAGACACCGTGTTTCCTTTTAAACACGTCGTGTCCACCCCAGATTCAACAGCTTGACACATTAAGTTGTTTTCTCTTATACCAAGAGCTCTAAATCTCAGATCTAGCCCATCATGTGGTTCAGAAGGATAAAGATTCCAACTTTATTCATTGGGACCAACCAAAAAGGTTCAAAAATCATTCTTAAAGCTTAATAGTTCAAAGGTTTAACCAATAGGCACTTAATCCATAAGGACATAGCCCCAAAACATAGATCTGATTTCCTTGAGCTGGAAAACCACGTAAAGTTGCCAAATTTATGTTCATGCATGTCTAAATGATGCTCTTAAGCTTAAAAGGGACTTAATAATTAATTTAATGTATGCATGTAACCAATTATCTCATAAATCTTGCACCATTATGCGCAAGGACTCCAATACAAATTCAGATATGGAATAACAATCCCTTAAACAACTTTACTTTCTGATCAACCTAAAAAGGTACCAAAAGCACAACAAAGCACAATATGAAGATATTTAAACATCTATAAGACAAGATGAAAACTTGATACCTCAGAAAGCTTTCCCATAAGATGATGATTCTATATCCAAATCCTTTTCACCAAGCAAAGCAACTTAAACATCAGATTGTGTTTGCATTTATAGTTACTAGACTTATCCAAGTGGGAGACTGTTGGATTAGTGTCTAAGGCTGTAACTATATTTGGTAAGTACTTGACCCGATTGTGCATGGTCCTTTTGGGTTGCCTTCACCATAACAACTTGATAGGATGATTTGTTAAGAGAGATATTATTATTAATATATTATAAGAATAATATATTAAAGGAATAATAATATTATTTGATTAATATAAGTCATAAATTAATTAGGAATTAATTTGGTGACTTAAAGAGATTAATTGAATAAAGGGGCATAAATTGTCAAATGTGTGAAAGTTGTATTTTGAGCTAATAATCCTTATGGATATGGGTTGGACGATTTTAGGGATGTGGATCACCTAGAAATCGTCCAAGGCCTTATCTAGAAGAGGATTTAGATTGCTTTGAGGCTAAGTCATCCAATTAGGGTTTTAGGATGAAACCCTAGGAGCTCACAGTATAAATAGACCCATAGGGTTGAGGAAATCGGCAACCCTTGTGATTAGAGTAACCCTAGAGCCGATTTCCCTCTTCCTCATCTCTCTCAAATCATCTTCTTGCTAGTTGGTGTTTGTAAGCCATTAGAGGAGTGACATTTGTGACTCTAAGCTCCAAGAAGAAGAAGGTTTTCAAGCAAGTAACTCAAGGTATTATTCTAGATCTGTTTTCATATGTTTTAATTGTTAGCTTACATTAGATCTAGCCATGAAAGTCTTGGATATGTTGCATGTTCAATTAGTGAAACCTAGATCCAAGCTATAGGGTTGTATGTGCACATAGGGAAAGTTCTTATGTCCAAAACCCATCACCAATATCCCTTTAATTAGCTATAGAAACATATGGATTCTTTAGGATCAACACATGGAACTATCTTAGAACTATCCTTTCTCTTTGCCATATGATCAATCAATTTGACCTTTGGCTGATCATTTTCCATTGGGAAGAGAAATCTTTTCTAGACTACTATTGTCACCATTGTCAATATCCATGGAAATTTTGGACTCAGATCCTTCAAACACTTTTGCTTCACTTGTGCTCTTAAGCATTTTTTCTTCAGCAACAATCAATAGACGTGTTAGATCAATTAGGGTCACGTCGTGGTCCTTCATATAAAAGTTATCAATGAAACGTTCATACGAATTAGGAAGAAAAAGTATAACCAAATCAATGGTTTTCTCCCTTAGGAAAATGACACCCATTCTATCCAATTTGTCAATGTACTAGCTCATTTCTAGAACAGGCGTACACACATAATTTCCATCTCGATGTTTACATGCCAATAGGGCTTGAGTAGTTTTGTATCTTTCAACTCGTAACATGGGGAGAGTCACTAGAGGACGAAGAGGACGATTTGGAAAAGCATGATATCCATTTCCATTATTGCTCGAAGAAGGGAACATACTTTCACCTTGATTAGAATGTGGAAGATCATCTTTAGAAGGTAGAGGAAAACCATTTCCAGAAGAATTAGAAAGACCATTGTTGTCTTGACTTGACATCTATAAAAGAAGAAAAGATACTTCAAGTCAGTTGATATTTAATCATTAATTATTAACTCATAAATTTAAATTAAGGCTAGGATCCATATTTTCGATTCAAACTTTGAAGAGGCTGTCGTAATCAAATTCGAATCTATTTTAGGTAGGTAAGGCTTTTACCAGTTTCAATCTTATGAAACTCCTAGATATTTTGAGATTCATTGAATCTAATCAATGGCATGTTTAATCTCGATTATGCTCTCACTTTTGTGACTGGGATGCCGAGGATCACAAACGAGATGTGAATAACCATGCAAATTAGCTTGGTACTCTCGATGCCATTTACCATCTCGTTTTAATGTGCCAGTTAGCCACATGCACTCCATTAATCAACGATAATTTTCGAGACACCTATTACCACCCTTTATTAGTCCCCCATTAGTGCGCCAGTTAACCACACATGCTCGACTTATAAAGTATAATGTGCAATTTCATGGATTAGCATACAAATTCACATTTTGGCTAAAGTAACTAAGAGTGAGATTTTAAAATAGTTTAGCTACTTTATGTCATTATACTTTTAATGAGATTAATTTGTTCTATCAAACCCGTTCGGCTAACGATCCTCCACCATACAAGAGAGTGGTGGGTAAGAATAGATACCCCATGACGGTCATTTTACAAGTCGTTTTCTTAAACTCCCCTTATAGTATGGCTTTGTGAATGAGGCGTACTAGCGGTTTGACTGACTATTCTTATACATATAATATATATTTAAACTTTTAATTATATACATAGTATATGGTGTATTTTAAATTTTTTTAAAATTCCAAGGGTTTAATCTTTTAATAAATTAAACTTTTAATTTAATTAAATTTAAACCATTTATGGATTTATTAATTATATTTTAATTAATCACTTAATTAAATTAATAATAAGATACATAAGGATGTATTTTAAACTTTTCAAAATACAAGGGCTTATGTTTTAAATTATGAAAATTAAGAAATTAATTTTAATTTAAAAAATAAAGTAATCATGAATTCAAGATAAGGATATCCAATTACTTTGATAATTATTCAGTTTTACTTATTTAAAAACATTATTTCATGTAATTGTCCTAATCAATTCATGAGATAAGAAAAAATCTAAATTTTTGTGGATCTGAAAGTCCACCACGTCATGGCAAGCAGTTACCATGCCTTGGTCGGACGAATTTGCAGGTCACCACGCCATGGTGGCGGAAGAGAATGAAGATTCTGTTTTGCATCTCCTTGTTCAAGTTCAATAATTTTATCAATTCAATAGAAAACTAAACTAGGCTATGATACCACTGATGGGTATTATGCAAAACATATAAATCCTATGTGTGCATTCAACCCTAAAAATTGATCTATTTTTTCTCTAATTGAACATACAACTTGAACAACAAAAATAGAAACCTTAGAACACTAACATATTCTCGAAAAATACATATAGGATTAGAAGAATCATACCTTGATTGTTATTTAGTAATAACAATGAAAATCCTTGTATTGTTGAATCCTTGAGAGCAAGCGTCACAAATGCCACGTCTCTAATGGTTCACACCAAGACTAGCAAATGAAGATGATTGAGAAGGATGGGATAGAGTAGAAAATTCAGCTATCCCCTAAAAAGAAAGAGTGGCCAAAATTCTTTGGGTTGAGGATATATAAATAGTGCAGTCAGGAAACCTTAGATAAGCCATAATCCAAGATTATCTTAAACCGGGTAATTATCCACTTTCCTGTTTATCCACAAGGGATCATTATAGAATCTCTTAGGCATGAAGAAACCATCCATGACTAATGGAGGGTTCTAGATTGCCTCTTGCTCAACTATTGAACAAATGCACTTCAACCCCTACAATTTTAATTAATTCCTTTAATCCCAAAATTAATTCTATTTAACTTCTGATTAAATATTAATTAAATATTATCATTTATAATTAATATATTATTTTAATACTATATTAAAAAGTTATTTATTTCAATTTATTAATCAAATAATAAATTAACCTCTTACTCCAAAATCATCTTGTCTAGTTGCTAGTTTTGAGGGCAACACAAAAGAACTGTGTTGTTATCTGTTTATGTATATACCAAATATAGTTATGGGTTTAGAAACCTAATCCAACAAAAATATGTTCATATTACAAATACAAAAGAAAAACATGTTGGATAAGGTGTCTAAGTCCATAACTCTATTTCGTATGTACTTGACCCGAGAGTAGCATGGTCCATCTGGGTTGCATTTCACCAGAACAATTTTTAAGGATGGACTCTTGAGAAGAGGTTATTTATGATTGATTAATATATTATAAGTTCTAATATATTAATATGAAATCATAATATTTAATTAGTATCGATCAAGAATAAGTTTGAAATTAATTTAGTGACCAAAAGAGACTAATTAAATGTAAATGGATTGATTTGGTAAATCAATGATTCTTATAGTATGGGCTTATGGTTATTTAGGATGGGCTAAACCAATATGGTAGTCCATGGATAGTCCATGGAGGTTTAACCCATGGATCCTAAGTAAGATGAAAAGTCATGCACATTAGGGTTTACATGGATGTAACCCTAATCCTAGCCACACTATATAAGAAGTCCCTTGGTTCATGAAATCGGCACTAGAGTGTTCTTGGAGAGCCATAACCGATTTTAGAGTACTAGTATTCTCTCTCAAAAGTTCTCCATTGTTAGTGGTGTTATGTGAAGCATTTGAGGCATCACACTTGGGGTGCTAGGCTCTTAAAGGTCCAAATTAACAAGCTACAAGAAAAGGTATATCATTCAACTAATTTTGTTATGCAAACTTTATATTCATTTAGATGATGAATACAGAACAAGATACGCCAAGTAACTAGCACGAAGTAGGCATAAGCAAGTTTGGTGACATGGAAAAATTCAGAAATCAGTAGGGGAAAAGGGGATGACAGAATGATGATAAAAGGAAACTCAGAAAGACAAACCCAAGACGAAGAAAGATAGACTTCTCTCAATAATGACCCAGGAACCCTAAAGATGGTGTCTTGTCGAAACTTGCCTGATTATCGAAGCAAATCGATATCAGCATTAGAAAAACTACTAACTTCAATCTCATTACTAGGTAATAGCCCTAAATCTATGAAATCACCGATGATAGGTTTCTATGACCTAGCCCTAGACCGGACGAGTTTTATGCCCATGATCAAACAAAAAACACAAGAATAAAAAAATGAAAGGAACGAAGCAATTACCTAAAGGAGCAGGAGGAAAACACCGATGATTGTGAAATAAAGAAAGAAAATTTTCAGTGCTTTTATAAGAGGGTTTATACACGCAAATCTCGTCCATTTGAAATTCAAAATTCCCAGGATAATGGACAGATAATATTGATCCTATAAAACGGACCATGTAACATTATCCTTTGAACAATTCACCTTCAGAGCCTAGAAATGTCCAACTCCTTGGATCTTGAATAGAAGATTTTTGGGAGGTAATTATTGTATAATTTTCAGCTTACTATTTTTATCTTGAACTTGTACTAACATCCCGAGCAAGTCCTAGATCATGGATTTAATCAATATCTTGGACTATCGTTGTGTTTCTTGTAATATCTTGTGCATGAACTAAGAGCTTAACTAGACGAGAATAGACCAAGTCAAAAGCATGTGGTCAAATCCTTGTGAGCGTTGAAGATTATCGAGAAAACCACATCAAACATCGATCAATGAAGATCCCAGGAATGTTGGAATATTTGTTATTATCACTATATATATAAAAGCCTAACTGATCATCATTCGCACACAGGTTCTCGCTTCCACTTTCACTTTGATTCTCTCGACACTTGAGCACTTTTATCCCAACTTTAAGATCAATTAGCACTTGTATTATTATTTCGATCAAAATAAGTTCCAACAAAAATAATTTCATTACATGCCGATGTTTTACGTCGGAGATTCAAAAGGGTTAAAGGCTTTCCTCGTAATTTATTGTTTTCTTGCATTCACGTTCATTTACTTACTGTGGTTTGATCGATAACTATTTATTTGTGTACATAGTTGGTGGTTAGGTCCTGTTTGATACGCATCTTTCTAGGTCCAAACAGATCTTTCTGGCTGAATGGACCGGAAAGACAGTTTGATTTGCACAAAAGAAGAGGTCTTTCTCGATAAGATATATCTTTCTCAGAAAGCCCCAAAATCATATATTTCTAGCTGAATAGGGTGAAAAGATAATTATACACTAAACTTCGCATCTTTCTTTCTTTATTGAATTATTAATTTTTTTAAATAACCTTTTTTTTTTTAAATTTATTTTTATTGAATTATTATTTTTTTTCATCATTCAGCACAGTCAATCAGATGTACAATCAAACAACATGGTTTCTTTCCCAATCAGAAAACTTTCCTAGACAGTACTTTACCAGACAGCACTTTCCCAGACAGAAACCATCAAAAATGATATTTGAGTGAAATTATCGTAAATTCCTCTATTCAAAAATGTTATTTGAGTGAAATTCAAACCGGAAGTCATATTGCTATTTAGATCATGTGTCGAATCAGATATTTTAAATGTATAATATCATTCTTAAGCATATTAAATAAAAAAAAAGTAATAATATAAATAGAATAAGAGTTAAGACTTTGTTATTATTTAGTGACACACTTCTATATCACAAATTTAATTTAATTGTAATGATAACAACTCCATATTCATCTAATTATGTTCATAGAAGTTTTCTAATCACAATCCAAAACCATGTCATGTCAGCTCAATGCTTGTGTTGCCAAGTCGTCTGTGCTTATGAATGTCCCATGGAAACCATAAGGAACTCTCGTCGGCAACTTCACTGTTGCCTCTAACTCCAATGTCTTTGAGTTCACAATTTGAAGCTCCGATTCCCATGTCTTCTCATCGTGAACGAAGGCTAGTACATGACCATCGTCTTCGTTCTCTGAATTGGGAAGAAACAGAGGCTCGCCGCCGTATTTTGAGTCACCGTAGATGAACTTACTGGTTTCTCCGGTGGAGAGGTTCACTTTAGCGAATCCGGAAACCTTTGGCCATGGCTCCGCCACTGCCAGGTAAGCGTAGGTTGTTTTCCGGCCGAGGAGGTTTTTGTTCACCATTCCTATTTCCAAATTGACGTCGTTTTCAGGTGAGATTATGGCTCGACGACTTGATTCCCCTGTTTTAAGGTTCAATCGGATTTCCGATAACACGCTTTTTAATTCTTTATCACTTTCATTGAAGATGGAGTCCGCCGGAGTCATGCAGGATCCGATCACGACAACCTCGCCGGATTCAGGTTCTTCCCAGGCGTTCCAGAGGTGGAAACAGAAACAATCCGGAACTTCGACCCATTTTATACCCGACCCATCCGAAGCGTATTTATCTAAAACCCCAAAACGTGACACCTTCTCATTGTCGTAAACCACCGGTGATCCACCGTTGATCATCTCCGACATATTAAAAACCACTTGGTGGTCGGGAATCACCACGAAATTCTCCGTGATCGCGAAATCATGAACCATTGTCGGCGTTTTCAAATCAATCGCCACGTCTTTTGACTTCTTTCCCTCCGGAGAAAACCTGAAGTATTTCAGGTAAGGCTTCTTGATGACGTCGTAGCTCAATGCGAATAACTCGCCGGAAACAGGGTCGAGTTTAGGGTGCGCGATCATGGTGGAATTCAACTTCAATTGCTCGTTGAAGCTGTATCTTCCAACGGTTTTTAAGTCGCCGGAGGGCATGACACGAACGTGATAAGGTAAATCGTCCTCCGACATGGCTAAAAGGTGGTTATTGAAGTAAACCAAGCCGGCGTTAGCTACGCCGATACCTTGACTACAATCAACCAATCCACACAATCCACGAGCGTAGAAAAGGAGAAGCTTAGCAATACCAGAATGACCATGGAGTTCTCCGATTGCTTTAGGGAAAATTGGTTTCCCAATCGCACGTTCTTGAACATGCCTCTGCGTTTCAGTAAACCGGCAAGCGTAGCTAGCAGAACCTTGATCAAATTTCACGGCGTAAATCATACCATCTCCGTCAAACAAATGGTGACCAGAGGTAGGTTGGAAGAAGGGGTTAGCTCCATTTCTTAAGTAAACGCCTTGAATGTCATCAGGGATTTTTCCGGCGACTGGTAAAAAGTGCCGAACTGGTTGCTCCGGTACAGGTGAGAAGTTTCCGGCGATTTGTACACCCGGGTCGACTGTTTTCGGTAATGGGTGTTTCTTTTCTCGCGTTGTCAGCCCGTTTTCAATTGCATCCAATGCCATTGCAGCAGCCTTCTGGAACAAGTTCCAATTCCGTGGTGTTGCTGGAGAAGATGAGGAAGAAGAAGGTGATTCAGGGTGACATGTGGATGTGGATTCTTTACATGGAGATCGATTGGGAAAATGGAGGATCGATTGTGTATCAATTGCACAGTGAATCGTTTTAGAATTGTGCTTTTTACTGTAACAGATGGAAGACGAACCCAATCGGCGTCTAGGAGATGAAGAGAATGTGGGTCTGCTATTAACCCAATTGGTGCTTGAAGAAGTAGAAGCAACAGCCATTGTTGATTCTATAAAGGAATTTGAAGAATTGTTTTAAATTTTTTATGTAGTTGTTGAAAAGCAGAAAGAGAGGGAGGAGAGCGGTGGCGGATATGGTGGGGGAGGGGAAGATATAAATAGTAGGGGAACGGTCACACCCTAAAACATGTAAAAGACGTCCACGTGTTGGGTAGATAGCGACAGGCTGTCAATATGTTCACAAATAAGTGTTATTTTATATAAATATAAATTTGAATATTAAATAACTAATAGTTAGATGAATACATTTTATAAATTTACAAGTTTTTTTTACAAGAAATAGATTATGCATCTCTTGGTTATAAAAAAAATAATTATGTAGCATGAAGTTTATACAAACTTTAAAGTATTGTCAATACATAATTTTTATTTTTAATATAATTATAAAGATTTTTTTTTAAAAAAATACATATTTCATATATTATGATATTTTCTGTGAACTGATGATAGGATATTTGCCCTCTTAAATTCATGATATATTGTATACGTTTAACTGTTTAAGTAAACCCCTAAACATTCATAGTTAATCAAAGAAATTTATTAGATATGTTTTAGATGATATTACAATTCTGAATATTTTGTTTGAAGTGTATTTCATGATTAATTTTTAATTATTTGTAATTATTACAATCGGGATGTTCAGCATTTTAATTATTTGTCCTGATAGCAAATTTACAACTTCTAGTTTGTTCTTACTCTAAGCTCTTTCTTCTTCTCTTTAAAATTTAAAATTAAGTGTTGAATTTTGATATGAACGAGCTCCTCAACAACCAAATATAGTTTCATTCAATATTTCAAAACTTTATTCTTTACATTGACGCAAGTGCCCAAAAATTGATATCCATATAAATAGTCGATATTTTTTTCGAACAATGGAAATTTTTTTAAAGGAACCTAGCAAAAGACTAGCCCCGAATAAACTTCTAAAGAATAAAATTTATTGTTTTAACAAATCCGAGCAAGAACTTTAAGCTTACTATATAACAAGACGTAAGTCAAGAATACGAACCCGAAGTAACTTTTTTTTTTTAACAACAAAACGATATTAGAAAGAAAGAGAAATTGTGTGAAACATTGAGTTATCAACCCCATAAACTCTATTTCAAACCCCTACACCATTTTGATCTATTCTTAAGCTACAAAAACCACGTTTTTTTTTACTTCAAAAGCCAACATAGAGATTGATTTCGCCTTTCATTTAAAATCAAAACCGTTCTTATAAGGCTGGAGGGAGTGGTGCCATTGAAATCGCATTCCCTCCTATGTCACATAGATGTCAACTCATATTTTTTCTTATTTTATCAATTTGAGACAACAAGGTGAGAGTGGAAAAACTGTTAGAAGAGAGAAAAGAAAAGAAAAAGAAAGAAAGATGATTGGTTGAGAGAGGAGAGAGAGAAAAAGAGAGAGAGAGAGAGAGAGAGAGCAAGTGAAAGATGAGAGAGAGAGACAGAGAGAGAAATGAGTGCACCCCTGGAAGGCCGCAGTGCAGCCTAGACCACACCTGGACTGCACCTAGGGGGCGGTGTGCGTGATGATGTGGCGGGTGGAGTGCGGCCTAGACTGCATCCACTCCTTCTGGTCTAAAAACGCCCTAAGTCTCTAACCGCATACCAACCACCCTAAAGAGTAATTATGCAACCATATGAGTCAAACAACAAAAAGAACAACCTTATCAACATATTTACTGAATAATCCAATAAAGTTAATCATATATGACCATCCAATTGTATTATTATATATAGGATGCAAATATGCAATTTCCACACAATTGTCTAACGTTTAACCACAAATCTTCAATTGTATTATTATAACAAAAAAACATGATTATAGTTTAAGTTTCTATTTCACATATTGGGCAAAGAAGCGATTGCAAATCCGAATCATGCATGTCTAATTTATCTCTAGTCGTTTTTTTAATGACAGACAACATAAAGGTTAAACCTTATGAGAGTCGAATATAATATCATTTTAGTTTTGAGTGTTTAAATTCAAAATGATCACCACTAAGCCACCTTGGCGGTAGTGTATCTAGTAGCCTTCTAATTCAATCTTTCCCCCAAGCAAGAATGTTTACTTACATTGGAACAAATTTTTTCCTGTACACTTTCAAAATTACTATCTAGAAAGTACATTATGGATGAAACATAAGCACCCTAGATCATCTAATTCCCGTTGCTAATAATCTTCCATATATGTAAGAACCTTACATGTGACAAGATTCGAAAATTCGACAAAAGTCGAACCCTCACTGCTTAATCGCACTTCCTTTCTCCGATTAAAAATCTGATCTCATACCCCAATAAAGTGGTGCAACCGGTATATCTTTAGTCTTCTATGCATAATGTAATGTAAATCAATTAGCTAACAGGTTAAACCAGTCCACACATCATTCCAAAACTCAATTTAAGCCCCATTACAAAATTTTATCAAACATCGTCTTCTCTAATTGGAAATTTCAATCACCAAAGACTCTAAAAAATCAAAATTCGAATATAAATCATAATATACCTCTCCTCTATGTCACTAATCGAAATTCTCGTACTTACAATGTACACTTATTATCAAATTAATAAATAACAGTCTTATCCTTTAAAAACATTGTTAGTGTAAGTTCTTCGTTTTCTTCATGAAATTTTCCTATAAGAAAAGAGTAGTAGCAAACGTGGTGACTGAGGCTCGAGTTGGACTCAATTCTTTGAAATAGTCGCCAAAAGTTTATGTAAAAATATAAATACTTATATATGTCCAAAGTTAGTAAAAATATAAATATTTATACTAAATTTTCCAACAAACATGTCATCTTTGTTTAGCCAAAAGAGTTTGATTAATGGCAAAAACACTACTAACCTCTAAACCATAAACCACAAAAAGTGTTTGATTAGTAGCAAAAAACACTACTAACCTTTAAACCATCAAGATCCTTAGGTGCAAGTTACATCTCTTACTTCACCAAATTCTAAACCATAAACCACGAAAAGTGTTTGATTAGTAGCAAAAACACTACTAACCTTTAAACCATCAACCTCCTTAGGTGCAAGTTACATCTCTTACTTCACCAAATTCAATTATTTATCATTTCAATGTATTCCCCTACAAAAATTACATCTACACCACTTAGGAACTTTAAACACGGAAAAAAATAGTTTTCTAACTTTTCTTAAATTCATTTGACAAAGTATATCAATCCCGAATGATAAAGTTGCACTTTCCAAGAAGACTATCGTTTCAAACTTTATAGTCTAGCTAACTCTAATTGTTTGAATTTAACATACTATTGTTGCATCGTGTGTCGAAGATTGTTTTCTACTATATTTGCTAACTATATGGAGCATATCAGATCATTCACAAAGAGAAAATAAAGAATAAATTTATATAAGATAATTTATTATTTACCGATTAGAATGTATAAATATGTAAATATAATGTTTATTTTTTCCTAGTTAAATAAAATGAAAAAACGAAATAAATTAATTTATTAATATAGATAAATAGTTATTTATTAATTCTATAAATTGGTTTAAATAATTAACTTGAGAGATTAACTAATTCAAAGACCAAATGGTCAATGACCTAGCGGTATTGAGTGACCATTTCATTTGAGAGGTTAGCGGTTCAAGTTTCGGTGGAGACATAGGTGATTATTTAAGAGTAGATTAGTTAGTTTGTCGTTCATAAAAAACTAATCCAAAGGTTATTTATGGGCCTAGTTTAATATATAGATAATAGCTAGCTAATCGCTTCATGAGTTAAAAGTTCATTGACCATAGTAGTATTTAAGAGGAAGACTTTCAGGTTTATGGTAAATATTAAGATGATGTTGCATAAGTTTTAATCAAATAAAATTTATCACTACTCGAAGGCACTAAATGATAGCACATGAATGCAGTGTCGAATATTCATGGACACGGCCAAAAGGTCAATACCTTTTTGTGCAAGGCACATACTAGTCAAACAAAGAAAAATGTAAAAGTGAGGATTTTTGATTATTAATTAAACCTAAAATGGCAGTGAAATAAAGTAAATAAAATTTAATAATAAAGAGCGAATTCAGTTCTGCTACAACTTTTCTAATCATGCAATCAACAAAAACCTAGTTATTTAATATGTGTTATATCTATGCTGGTCCTGAGACCAACTAACAAGCTCTGGTATATCCTCTTTTACCTAATTAATTAATCAAAATAAGTTTTTCAGTTAATCCAAACTTTTACTAATTTAATTAAACAAACTCTTAATCAAATCAGAAAAGCAGCATTATGATATGTGTAAAATTCCCAGCAATATTCGATACGTTTCACAAGCTCGGAAGCTTAAAATTTAAAATTTCAATTTATATAAGTTTCACACCACTGGCTGGCGGCAGAAGCACCAGGTCGTGTAACGTTAGAGATGTTGGGATTTTAGGCCAATGTATACATTGAATAATACATAGGATGTACTAAACTATATAGCTATTTATTAATTAATTAAAAGATATTATATAATTGTTCGAGGTACAAGTAGGTTCTGAAAGCAAAGTACGAAAGCGAAGCACATAAGTTCCGGACTGCGTCACCGGGGTTATCTCCTTCGGTCAGGTTTATTCTCCTGAGAATACATGTGGTTTAAGAGGTCAACATAATCTTTGTGAGTCCATAGGTTTTACTGTTATAAAACGTGTTTAGGTATTTTAGTTGTTTTGTTTATCCTATACTCGCTTCTTTGAGTTTGTGAGTTCCTAGTGGTAATCTAAGATAATAGATGTTGGTTGACCTAAACTTGCTTCCTCAAGTTTATGTGTACTATCCCTATTTAATTGGATTAGTTCCTAGTAGTAGTTTATGATAGCTAGTTTTAGTCTGGCAAAGTTATGATGAGTGTCACTCTCGGATAGATCTATACATACCCATCTCGCTCATTTAAGAATTAATGATTATAGGTCGGGTGTTAGCTGAAAATCTATCAGCATGTTGATGAATTATCTCTCATCTAGCTCTTGTTGTGGGGGCCTACGTTGGTTGTTCGTGTTGTTATTCATGTTGTATTTATACAGTTTACTTATTATATATATTATTGCTCTAATATATATATATATATATATATATATATATATATATATATATATATCTTACTACTTTATAATGTATACATGTTGGTGGGCCATTTTTTTTAAGACAATTGTCTTAAAAACAAGGAGAAGGTTTATTGGCCATTGAATTTATGATGGGGGTGTAGATTAGATAAGTGGTGATCCATGTGATATGAAACTAACCAATCAAACTTAACCTACAATAAACACTCAAATGACACTATAAAACCAGATGACACCTTGAAATCACATTTTGCTCTCGCCCTCTTCACCAGCATCCTCCGTCAAGTTTGCTAAAAAGCCACGACCTTCATTTGCTCCATAACAATTACTGAAAACCTCAGATATGAAAAACTCTCTATAAAAACCCTCACTAGTGAAAACCCTAACCAACAAGCCCATCACCCTCACCACCAACAACCGCCGCCAGTGCTACACCGTCTTCACTGTCATCGACCGCCTGTCCCACATCCACCTTCAGAACCACTATCTATTCACTCTTTGGAAAGACCATAAATACCACCATTAACACAGTCACAAATGCAGCAAAACACTACCACTGCTACATCGTCATCATCATTGCTACATCTCTGCCAACACTGTGTAGTCATTGCTCTTAGCCTCACACCATTCACCATGACGTTCATCACCACCATTTACAAGACTTCTCTACAAGATATTGTTGTATTTTTGGACCTGTATGTGTGTTTGTTTGTGATAGATAGTACATGTGTGTATGTTTGTTTAAGATCTGGTTCGATGCTTCTTTCTTAGAACCTTTCTATTTTAGATTTTGTAGCACCACCTTCATCAGTATGACCTGAAGGTTCTAATTTGTTAGTTTATGTAATTTGTTAGCATAAACTCTTCATGTGCCCTATCTATTATTATATTCCCGATTTGTTGTAATTTTATTTCTATCTGGTTCTAGATATATTCAAATATATTAACCAAAAGTGTAATCATTGGCTATCTTTAGACGAAGCAATCATGTTAAGTATTCTAATACATGAGTAGTATAGTTATATGGGATTTATAAAGTAGGAAGAGCATTAAAACTTTGAAACGAGCTATAACTTTATTTATTTAATTTTTTGTTTAATTGTGTTTTTGTGTATGATCTGGTATTGTTGTCTTTTATACATTTGTTGAAATTGACTATACTCAATGTAGGTATGCAATTGATCACACCTATGTATGTGATTGATAATAATCAAATATTTTAGTTATGAAAATAAATTTATGTTGTATATGTGATATACAACTTGGTTTAGTTAAAAACACTAAATATTAAATATAGGGGTAAATTACATGGATGGTTCCTGTGGTTTAGGGTAGTCTGTGTGTTAGGTCCCTAACAACTTTTTTTAGCTCAGACCATCCCTAATTTATATTTTTGTTGCACGCTTGGTCCCTATACGATTTAAAAAGACTAACTTACCCTTATTGGTTTCTTTTATCCTTTTTAAATTATCAGCTATTTAAAAAAATGTATGAACTAAATATGAAAAAAAAAATATTAATTAAAATTGCATTGCTTATTAGATATGTGGGTCCACTTCCTCATCATCTACCATCAAACGCCACCCTCCACCTCCCTCGCTTTCATGTCCTTCTCAGATGAACCAGCAGCACCACCACTTCAATATTCTCCGACGAACCACCACCAATATTCATCACCAATCAGATCCAATCTTATATAAAAGGAACATAGGTCGAAATTCAGTGTTTCTTTGGCAAACATAAACTGTAAAGCGCACAACGTGGTAATGGATCTAGGGTTTTCACACCTCACTTTCTCCTTCTTATATGTCGGAAAATGTAGAAAGCACAACCATGGCAGTCCGTGACGGGAACTGGGGTTTCTGCACCTCCGTTTTTTGTTCCTGTTCATGGGAAGAAAGCTATGGCAACGGTGAAGATGGGTTCTAGGGTTTCTGAAGATCAATTGGGTGTGTATTTGGAAATTGAAGGATATGAAAGCAGGGATGGTGCATGTCGACGACAACAATTGACCACTCTTTCTCTCCCCTTCATCTCTTATCTCCCCGATGGTCAATGGCATCAAACTGGTGTCGTCGGCGACCACGTTTTTTTCCCATTATTCTGTTTGAACCCACTGAATTCCCCCTTCTCTCACATGGATACAAAATCGTTTTGGTTTGTCACTGATCTTGTCGGTCTCTAGACTGTATTTTTGGTTTCAAACATCGATTTCTCGTCATCGATCTTCTTTATTTTCTTAAACTTTGATCTTCGTCTTCGAGACCACAGTTAATTTTTAGGACTTAACATCGATTAGATTTCAAACATTTTGTGTTTTGTGGTTAATTGCAAAAACTAGAACACTTGAATCTCGTTTTGTTCCAGGATTCATCATCATTTTCAGGTTTTTATTTTGGTTTTGGGTTTGAGTTACAGGTTTGGTTTTAGATGCATATTCAGATTTATTGTTGTAATGCTACATAGCTTTATGTTGAGTTTTGGGTAATTTATGTGGTAATGGATCTATGGCCGGCGATGATTACCGAAGTCGGTGCCGATGACCAGAGGTGGTGGCAAGTTTGTAGAGGAGTAAGCTGGGATCGGTCATTTTTCCAGCAATATGTTAATAATTTAATTTATTTAATAATAAATGGAAAAATATAAAAGGAATTAATAAAATAAAAAATTCATTAAGGAAAAAATAGTCTTTTAGATTACATAGGGACCAAGCGTACAACAAAAATATAAAGTAAAGACATTATGAGTTAAAAAAATTTGTTAGGGACCAAACACGTAGATTATCCTAAACCACAGGGACCATCCGTGTAATTTACCCTAAATATAGGTTTAATGGTATATGACTGAATATTTGATTGGTCACGTCACGAGCCTTCTTTAGCAACATAGAGTTGTTCATTGTTATTCTTCTTAAATCTTTCCCCATATTGATTTTATCAGATTTTTTCTTTCCGACAATACCGTAAATGACACAAAAAAAAAAAAAAAAAAAAAAAAAAAAAAAAAAAAAAAAAAAATCCGAATACATGAAGTAATAAATAAAGGGAGTTTTTGCATACCATGTCCCATAGTACAATTGACATGACCTATCAAATTAATTGCAGTTATTTTGAGTTTTACTAAATATATTTAGTTAATTGAATTGTTCACTGATTTTAAATTTAAGCTTCATCCCTTCTGATTTAAAAAACATAAATTAGGATACAAAATTTTACAGAAAAGAGTTATGTAAAAATTTTCATATATAGAAAAAGATGCCTATCAAGAAAAAAAAGGGAAAATGACTTAGGAGGGTAACTACCTCTTATCCGTGTTCACATATTGACAACTTCTTCTTTTTTGTACATAATAAATCAACTAACTTGTTTTAACTGTTTAAATTACACCAATATTACCGGCTAATACCAGTTTTAACCGGTAACTCAAAAGGAAAATGACTTAGGAGGGTAACTACCTCTTATCCGTGTTCACATATTGGCAACTTCTTATTTATTGTACATAAGAAAGCAACTAACTTGTTTTAACTGTGTAACATCCCAAAAATCATGACCAAAAATTTTGTTTTTAATTTAATACTAAAACCATTAATTTAATACTCCGACATTGAGCCTCGCCCAACATCAGGCCCCGCCTGACATCGAGCCCCGCTTGGTATACATATTTGTCTCTCTTAGGCCCCTCGTGTCTCCGGGCCCCGCCCGCTAAAACACATACAATCATATAACATGCTAACACATAAAGAAACATACTCTACTGTATCTCTGTCCTAGAAAACATACTCTGCTAATAATGAGATATGGAACTTCGTCCGTACTCAGCTAGTTCCAACCAAGACTTCAGCAGTGCAAGGTGAGTCTCCTCACTATGTGAATGGGTCTAAGGCCACAATGCCAACCCGGGGGTTAGCCCTAGGCATTGTATGCTAGTATGTTATTCCAGACCAAGGTTTGATGTCGGGCGGGTGCCCGAGGAATGTTTGCATGTTAGATTATACTTGTTGTTTGTGTGATACTTGTATGTGCCTGGTAGAGAGGTGAGTGTAGGCAAGGTCCCGTATCTCATCACTAGCTGAGTACGGAGGATGTTCCGTATCTCATTATTAGCAGAGTATGTTTCTTAGGACAGGGATACAGTAGAGTGTGTTTCTTTATGTGTTAGCATTTATATGATTGTATGTGTTTAGCGGGCGGGGCCCGGAGACAGGCGGGGCCTAAGAGAGACATATCTATATACCGAGCGGGGCTCGATGCCAGGCGGGGCTTGATGTCGGGCGGGGCCCGATGCTGGAGTATTAAATTAATGGTTTCACAATTATGGTTTTAGTATTAAATTAAAAACGAAATTTTTTGTCATGATTTTTGGGATGTTACACAGTTAAAACAAGTTAGTTGCTTTCTTATGTACAAAAAATAAGAAGTTGGCAATATGTGAACACGGATAAAAGGTAGTTACCCTCCTAAGTCATTTTCCCTTTGAGTTACCTGTTTTAACCGGTAATATTTGTATAATTTAAACAGTTAAAACGAGTTAGTTGCTTTATTATGTACAAAAAAGAAGAAGTTGCCAATATGTGAACACGGATAAGAGGTAGTTACCCTTTTAAGTCATTTTCCCAATAAATCACTATTACTCATTATGTAATGGTAAACAAAATACATTTTAACATAGTAGGAATTAAAGATTAAGATTTTTAATAACCATATTTAATTTAATTTTTTCTATATGAACGTATACTGTTTTTTCTTATTCAGTAAAGGGACATTCATATTATTTTTTCTAATCCTATTTAATAAATTGACTAATTTTTTGAGAAATGGAAAAAATTATCAACAAAACAACAATGTTGATATAAATGAAAATGTTAGTTTTTATTTTATTTTATTTTATTTTAATTTTTATTTTATTTTTTTATTTTTTTATGTGTATGATGATCCCCAACTTTTTTGTCCAGTTAAGAAATAATGTATATTGTATATTTAGTATTATAAAACAAATTATGTTTTTAAATAAAATAGCCATAACCAATTATTCAAAGTTCGATGGCAATTCAAAGTAGCTTTAGATGTTAAGCCTTTAAAAATTTATGTTCGTTCAAAAAATAAAGGGTTCAAATGACTTTAAAAGTATATTTTTAGGTTTTCAAATTTGTATATAAGTATTTAAATATGGATATAATTATGAACCTATGTTTTGTATAAATAAAAAACATAAATGAAATACTGATTTTGCCGATTCAAACAAGCAAACATTGAAAATATTTATTATAATAATAATATGCATAAACATTAATATTTTTTGTGTATCTATTTTTTCTAATATTAGTTAATTTATTTGTTTGATATTTCATATTAGATGATTTTTTCATAAATAAGACCTATCAATGTAAGAATTGGAAAAAAAAATATCAAAAAATACTATCTAATGTCATTAAGGACCATATTCAAAAATGTTTTAGCAAAAAATAATGTCTTTAATTTGTCCACATATAATCTTCATATGTTTAAGGGTATTAATCCTAAGGCTATGAGATATATCCATAACCCCATAACGTCAAAAGTACAGTCATCTTAATAACATAAGAACACTACTTTCCAACTACTATCTTAGGAAATACATCACTCTTATCAACCCCAAATTTATTGTAGTCTACGCACATGGACTTGTATAATGAAGAAGCACAATAAATGTTAATTAAGTTAAGGAGTGTTAGGAACACCATGCTAGGCCACCTCCACATATATGATGGGTGGAGTTCATGCGTTATCAAGTTTCCAAATAATCACCACACATCCTATGAATCTGAGCTCTCAATATGATGCCAAATTGATTTTACAAAAAAACCGGAACACGGTCTACTTTTTCTTTTGATAAATATGTTACAAATAATAAAATACCAACTAACATGCATACATTGTCGATGTATGATGTGTTCTTTGCAAAATAAAATGTTTTCGAAAGAAAACTATTCGATACAATGAGACTATTCACCAAAAAATAACGATTCGACACGTCAAAAGGAAATTAATCGGAAAAATGAAATTAGAAACCACCATCGTATACGCATCCCGTTGCATCGCGCGGGTTCCCTACTAGTATATATATATATATATATATATATATATATATATATATATATATATATATATATATATATATATATATATATATAGGAGTCGATCGGGGCAATGACACACGAGACGATTTAGAGAGAGAATCGAAGAGTGGGTAGGGAAGAATGAGCTACCGAGACCTACTATTTATAGCAAGTTTGGAGCGCGTGCTACACAAATATGCGTGAACTGTACGATGGTGCCATGTGTCCTCATCTCAGCGTGCCTTGTCATCCCGTATCTCAATGCAATCGTGTGTCAATACGCGCGACGCACTACACACGAGCACGCGTGACGGTAAAAATTCAACTTCAAATTTCCATAACTCTCGCATACGAACTCTGTTCTCAACAACTCTTATATATCCGAGTAGGTCTCATCATTCTCTACGACTTCCTTTTTGGTCATTTTGTCTAGTTTTGAATTTCGTTTTTCGACGTGTTTCTATTGTAGTTGAAATTTTATAAAAATCATTACCCTCTCACGTGATGTCTGTTTTGGGCATTTCTTTCCTCATATTTCCTACTTTAAGTAGTACTATGATTGTCTAGTTGGTGACTTTCTCCAAAAGTCGACCAATCTCTTTGTAGTTTTCGTCATTGTAACTTTTTAATTATGATATATATTCATTTACCATAGATGACATATCTCACCCGTACTGTGTCGGATTCTTACGAACTTTATATTTTTTAGAATCATGGTAGCTTAAGGAGTCTAAATATTACTCCCACCCTCCCAAAATTATTGTCTACAGACAAAAAACACACAGATTAAGGAAAAATTAATTACCACTAACTTTATACAATAAAATGACAGTTTTGTCCTTACTTTGCATTTAATGTTCCATTAAATGCTTAATTGATTAAGTAATAATGACGGGGTATTTTGGTAAAAATGTTATTTATTTTTAGAAGTGAACTATTATTTTGGAACAAACCAAAAATGAAAGATGAACTATAATTTTGGGACGGAGGGAGTATAAGATTCTCTCACAGGGACGCGAATTTTTGTGCACTTGTTTTTGATCCTAAAGGTTGACGTAACTAAGGAAGAAAATTTTGAATATAATAAAATATATCGGGTGATTACAAGGTTTTCCTTATTACATTCTTACATCCTATCGGTAAATGTTAACGATGGTCGGTGATGTATTTTTCTGGGTTGTCACATCCCCCCTTGCCGTTAAAAGAAATTTTGTCTCTAAATTTAGCGTGTAGTTGGGGCGTTCTCAAATAAATAGGGATACTTGCTCCTCACTTTATCTTCATGTTCCCATGTGTACTCTGGTCCTTGCTTAGAGTTCCATCATACCTTGACTATGGGAATGTGGCTTTGCTTAATCCTTTTGACTTCGCGATCTATGATCTCGACAGGTTCCTCGACGAAATTGAGCTTCATGTTGATCTAGATTTCAAAGAGAGGTACAACTAGCATGTCTTCAGAGAGACATTTCTTTTAGGTTTGAAACTTGGAAGTCATTGTGTACGTTGTTGAGCTCTTGGGGTAGAGCGAGTCGTGAAGCTATTGGGCCTATTTTGGCAAGTATCTCAAACGGTCCTATGTATCTTGGATTATGTTTTCCTCTCTTGCCAAATCTTATAGCTCCTTTCCATGGAGATACGCTTAGCATGAACTTATCTCCAAATTGAAATTCAAGTGGTTTTCGTCGAAAGTCAACATATTTCTTCTGACGATCATGATTCGTTCTCAACCGTTCCTTAATTTTCATGATCTTCTCGGTTGTCTTGTGAATGATCTTAGTTCCGATTAGCAACGTGTTCCCTGTGTGTTTGTAACATCCCAAAATTTAAGGCCAAAAATTTCATTTTTAAATAAGTCATTACATAAAACCATTCATAGTAATGTCTTATGTCAAAACCCAAGTGTTAATAATCAAAATATAATATCATGAAACCATATCAGAGTGTAATCCCAAGGATCTCGTATGCGGAAGACATAGTGTGATGCCCTACGATCAAGCCGACTCCTTTCCTTTGAAACAAAGCACCTGAAACCAAAATTGTAAACCGTAAGCGCGAAGCTTAGTGAGTTCCCCCATCATACCACATACCATACAATCACATAACATACATACTGTACAATCATATAACATACCATACTTGTCAGGCATTTCTGGGGTGACCGACCTACCCGGTACGACCATTCTGGGGTGCCAACCTACCCGTGCGGCTATTTTGGGGTGCCGACCACCCTTCGGTCCTAACAACCGAACCTCGGGGACTGTTTCACCCTTACCACTACTACTATCACATATCATAACATAACATACTATCAGACATATCTGGGATGTCTGACTACCCTTCGGTCCTAACAACCGAATTTGGGGATTGTTCCCCTCCTACTACCCCTAACACATATCTCAGATCATGCTAGCATATAATCATGACAGCACATACTGTCAGACGTATCTGGGGTGTCTGACTACCCTTCAGTCCTAACAACCGAACTCTACTACTATAACACATCAAGCTAGCATATAACATATCAGGTAGTAGCAAAAGTAGATGATGTCACAAAGACAATCATCTAACACACAACTCCTACTAGTGGGTCGGCATTATGGCCGTAGACCCACCGCTACTGGAAGGTAACTCACCTCACACTACTGACGTCCCGCAAACTCAATCCCATACTGCTGAAGTCCCACAAACTCGACCCCAGCTGCTGGCTGACAGATTCCCGAACTGTCAACACCAAAATAACACCCAATTAATAATTGGGTCCCAACATAATCATAAGTACATTTTCTTTAGGTAATTACCAAATTACCCCTAGCTTGGCTTATTCAAGCCCAAGGCCCAATCCATAAGCCCAAAAGTCCAACTATTGCTCAAAGCCCAACATATGGCCTAATTTTCCAAATTGAGCCTAAGCCTATACATGGTCTCATTCTAAGGCCTAACATCAGATAATCATTAAGGACCAAACTATGGCCCCTCTATGGCCCAGTTTTCTAAATTGGGCCCAAACCTCTTACATGGGCCTTACCCTAGGCCCATTAAATATTCTAGTCCATTTGCTTGACTTTGGATGGCCCATTAATAACGCAATCATAAAGGCCCAATAGAAAGGCCCAATAATAAACCCAAGTGAAATTAGGGTTTCACATAAAATGATGGTTAGGGTTAAGTTTCCTACTTAACCCATTAAGGACTTAATCCATTAAGTTCAATATTGCTTAGATTAATTTCCGCCAATGATTATTATTTAATATTCCAAGTTATTAATAAGTCCCGTGTGTCTCGATTAATTCCCCAAAATTAGGGTTTCATGGCATTAGGGTTTTCCAACCCATCTTAGCCCAATAGGCCCATTAGCTAATTCCTTGGATCCATTAGGGTCGATTAAGCCCATTAGACACATGTTTGGGCTTTTATGTCCATTAAGCCTCATTAGGCCCATTAGGGTTTCAAGGCCCACTAGGGTTTTAGTCCCTTGACCAAACATCCCTAAACTAGCAATCCCAACACAACTAAGCACACTGCCACCCGACACGGCGGCCGGTGGCGGTAGGAGGCAGCAGCCACCACCCTAAGGTGGTGGTTCTCGGTTTTTTCTTTCATTAATCCAATTTGTTAAAGTTACAATGTCCATCCAATCAACACACGCACACCCTAATCTAATTACAAACACATACACACGAAAATACACCCACCCATGGTGGCACACGGTGGCAGCCACCACCGTGAAAATACACCCACCCATGGTGGCACACGGTGGCAACCACCACCTCACGGTGGTGGCAGTGGCGGTCTTCCTCACTTTTCGGCCTAGCATCTCCCTTACAACATCCGACTACTACATAGATACAACCCTACGAACACCAAACACAACTAGCACACCCGAACACACACCCAGAACGCGCACACAACCACCCTCCTCACGATGGCCGGTGGCAGCAAACGAAGTGACAAGGCGGCAGCCACCATCGCTGGTGGCCATGGTGGTTTTTCACGGTTACCAGCCAACAAGCTATCACAGCGCACAAGGTCCAAAAGCCACTACCCACCAGGTGGCGTAACGAACGGCGGAAATGGCACCCTAATAACCGGCGGTGGTCGCTGGATCACTGCAGCAACAAACGCCAAGCGTCCGACGACGTTTTTTCTTCGACGGGGACGAGTAGAGACGGAAATCGAGGAGTACAATGGCGACGCTTCAGTGAGATGGCCTGCGAACGAGGTTTAACTCGACTGGTATCGATGGCGGCGACGCTTGTAAAGGAACAAGAGGGGAGGTGGTGGTGCGAAACCCACCGAGCACAACAATGGCAGCCTCGCATCTAAGTTTCCGGCAACCCATGACGATCTAAGCCATTCGTGAATTCTCCGGTGGCAGGACGGCTGGTGGAGCTGTGGAGGACATGAGAAGGAGGGGTGACGACTCATTCTCCCACTAGGGTTAGGGTTCTCAAGGGATATATACCCGACACATAATGAATCTTTTCCATATTAACACTTTTGGTCCCTTCCCACCAATCTTTTCCAATTAAATACAAATCTTACCTTTTAGACCCCAACATTAAAAATCTATTACAACTTAGGTGCATAATTTACAAATTTAACCCCTGCTTCCATAATTCTTCATAAATTCAGTTTCTAATTTACCAAACAGCCCCTTAGCCCCAAAATCTCTTCAAATGAAGTCCCAGAAGTTACCATTTAGTCCCTGACTTCATTAATACTTACCTATCAAGTCCATATTTTCACTTTTAAACCCTAATCTCTTAAAGTGTGATGATTAGCTCCATGAGACCATCACCACGCATATATAGATATTTATTTTAGGGCTACCATTCGTTCATTAATTAATTTATTTAACTAATAAATAAACGGGTGTTATAACTCTCCCCCAGTAAAATTAGATATCGTCCTCGAAATCACTCCTTACTATTTCTTATATGCCAAACCACTTCTAGTAACATGATCACCGTCTTGGGCACACCCTATCCATCCCAGGGTAGCTGTGACCAATCTTCGCAAAGCCCTAATAACCTCATATGAACGAATTCCTTGCAACAGGATCACATCTACTTCATCTGAATCTACTGTCTCGAGATGGTCTGATTCCCCGACAGACCACTCATACTGAATCATTATCATTGAATCCAGTCCGTTCATCCCTCAACATGCTACTCAACTTCTGATAGCTTTAGGTTCTCTCTATAAAACAGTTTCATAGACCCAATTATCCCTGCAGATCACTTATACTTGGCCAAGGCTCAGCCGATCCCACTGTGAATGACTTGTCACTTCCCAGATCAACCAGCTATTCCGTCCGTAGTTGCAACCTGAAACACAAATGCTAATACTGCCCAAACACTGAAACTGCCCGAATACTGAACTGCTTGAAGCAGTATGCTGCTACATGGTTGCTTTCCAAAATCTAACGAGACCTCCTTGGTCTCTATTTGTTCGCCAATCATTTGAAATGTCGGGTTCCTGCCCGGCTGCGGAGCCAATGGACTCCCACTTAGTCGCCTCACACAAATTCTGAACGAAACCTTCTCTGGAACTAGTTGCCACTAGTTATCATGTCACTGTGGCTCTAATAGCCTTCTGATCTAACTGATCGGGTCCATGTGTTAAATCCTGACATACTTAAATCCAGGACTCAAAGTGATGGCTACCTGACCAATGGTAGCCTTATATCACAAACGACTTTAAGCAGTCCATTGCCTCCCTGATCCTATAGCTGTAGTGGCACTCCTACAATCGTATCACTGGCTCAATCTGATCTAATCCTTTTGGGTAAATCCGAAATCCAATCTGTGGATTTCCATATCCTCAATGTTGAACCCGAACTTGTGTGTACTACTGTTCCTTTTGCGTCCTAACAACGCACTGATGCTATCTACCAACCTAGTGAATGCTATGGCCACACCTGCAGACCTACAAAATTCCATCACTATCTGGCTGCTAGTGAATGCTACGGCTACACCCGCAGCCTTACAACACTTCCCATGCTAACTGACCACTGGTGAATGCTATGGCTACCCCTGTAGTCTTACAACACTTTCCATACTATCTGACTGCCGTGAATGCTACGGCTACCCCCGTAGTCTTACAACACTTAACGTACTATCTAATCGCTGGTGAATGCTATGGCTACCCCTGTAGTCTTACAACACTTTCCATACCGGTCGAACACGCACTCGACCTAACACACAACTAAGCTTGAGTCCTAACCGAAACTCTAATCCTGGTTCCCAAATCTGCTATCACGTGACCCCATTGTATCAGTATCGTACCCATGACCGTGATCGAAGCATCACGATAAACCACGAAATCATCTACACCCTCTGGCAGGGTGAGAATCGGTGCCTTGCACCACCGATGTCTGAGAGTCTCGAAGGCTGCCTGCTGCTCAAGCCCCCAACGAAAGGCCACCAACTTCTTGGTCAGTCGGTTCAAAGGAATCTCAATCTCGGAGAAGTCCCGTATAAATCTCCGTTAATAACTCGTTAGACCCAGGAAATTCCGAATCTCAGATAGAGACCTCGGAATATCCCACTGCATCACGGCCTCTATCTTGGCCGAAAGAACTAGAATACCCTTCTGGTTGACAAGGTGGCCAAGAGATTGCACCTTGCGCAACTAGAACTCACAGTTGGAGAACTTTATAAAAAAAAGTCTCTCCCCCACTTAGATTCGACTAAGTCTTCACATTACATGAGAATTGAAGGATTCCCAATCCTTCTCGCTTTCTAATATCCCGCTGATGACAACCTGTGCCTGCCAATGCTTACGTTTAATCACCAATTAAACCTTGAGATCTCCCATCCTCGGAATTCTCGATGAGTACTCTTGAAATCTGATCCAGTCTGACACCTCAATCCATCTAACATGCTATCAATTGAAGACCTTAATCTTTACTCTAGCTGACGAATCCTCGTTCCCACTCCCAATCTTGCAGTACCACTGAACTCTAGCCGAACACAGCCCATGCGAAAACACAATTCTCTTGAACATCCAGTGACCAACCACTTATGCATCTAACACCCGCGACTGACACTACCCTCTTCCTGTCACCAGTTATGTCCTAGCAATAGTAGTGCCTTGAACTCCAAAGTTCACCCATAAAAAATTACCGACCATACCTGAATAATGATAGAACCTCTGAATGTTGAATTCATTGGAGAACAATCACTCCAACCCTGATCAAGTATCCTCTAAATAATACTCCTGCATAGATCCCGACAAAGATCCGAAATGATAACGGTATGCCCGGAACCCACTCCGCAAGATGCGTCCCTCTCTGGGTTCATCAAGGACCTTTCGGCATGCAGGATGGCATATATGATCCTTGGTAACCCAAACACTAGCAGAAAACCAACCCGAGGTCTGACTTATCCAAACTCACTTACAATTCCAAAGCGGTACGTATTCCAAACATCCACCTAATATCATAGAAGATGACATACCCGCAACATCTGGAGGAATACTGACCCCCTTATGCTGACATGACCAATCCTGCTACCCTGTAGCAGCCTAAACCCTTGGAGTGATAAACTCCCTCATGTACTTTCTCGTACGCGCTGCACTGCTCAGGCCCTGCTGGCCTTTCACCCGATGATCAGAAGTCATGGGTCTCTTCTCGGGACCCTTTACTATACGCACCTGGCACGCACCTCTCTTTCCAGGGTGCTCCCAAATCGATCCCGCATCTGCAACTCTTGGAGATCATATCCTTCAGGGTCTGACACCCTGTCACGCTCACTAGCTCGCTTGCCAAAGGCTAAGCTGCAACATCTGGAACATCCTCTGTCCCCAAACTGGGTCACTAACTCCTTCCCGAAGCTTCTCAGATTCTCCAAGACTCTCACTGATTCGAGTATGGATCCTGTGCTTTCAGTAGTACGGGCCCAATAATACCTTCCACACCTATCCATACTTTCCTCAGCAATCCTCCCGAATCCTCCAAGTCACTTCCTCAAACTGGTACTCCCAAGTCTTAATCATCCTTACCAGTAACCTACTGAAACATATCTTAGGCTTCCCTAGGTTCCTGTATCCACCCAGTCCTCAGCTGCTGAAAGATTCCCAGTAATGTCAAATACCTACCTCATGAACATAGCCACATGCAACAGAGATCAGATAATCCTTCGAGTAAAAGACCCATCCATAAAACGGTTGGACTCAGACAAGAGCTGCATAATAGGGTCAAGTCTCTCACTCTGAGATTATCTGGCCTGTGTCCCATGTGACCTAGCATATTCACTTAATCACATTACTAAGAGTCCCACAAAGCACAGAGCAAGCAGCATTCAGACAATGGAAAATCTAACCATCATATTCCAATCAGATCATTCTATTCTCTAATCAGGAATATGTACATGCAATTTAAAGGCTCATACAATCAGGTACTAGCATGCAAGTCTACAAGCACATACAGTAGGCATATAAGGTATCCTCCTAGATCCTCAGCCCTAATCTAGCATGCAGTTCTCATAATCATATCATAACATAACATGTATGGGTATCTTGGGGATAACTTACTTGAGCTCGGTTGATTACACGCATCACACACTTTGTTCTTCTCAAAGTTCTTTTCTCTTTCCAGATTCTTTTCAAACTCCTTTTTATAAAATTGTTTTACCTTTGAAAATTTTCATACCAAGGCCTTAGTTTGAGTTCAGACACACCCGATAGTATGTCCGAATCCCTCAAACCAAGGCTCTGATACCAACTTGTAACATCCCAAAATTTAAGGCCAAAAATTTCATTTTTAAATAAGTCATTACATAAAACCATTAGTATAAAACCATTCATAGTAATGTCTTGTTTCAAAAACCAAGTGTTAATAATCAAAATATAATATCATGAAACCATATCAGAGTGTAATCCCAAGGATCTCGTGTGCGGAAGACATAGTGTGATGCGCTGCGATCAAGCCGACTCCTTTCCTTTGAAACAAAGCACCTGAAACCAAAACTGTAAACCGTAAGCACGAAGCTTAGTGAGTTCCCCCATCATACCACATACCATACAATCACATAGCATACACACTGTACAATCATATAACATACCATACTTGTCAGGCATTTCTGGGGTGCCCAACCTACCCGGTACGACCATTCTAGGGTGCCGACCTACCCGTGCGGCCATTTTGGGGTGCTGTCCTACCCGTGTGGCCATTCTGGGGTGCCAACCACCCTTTGGTCCTAACAACCGAACTTTTGGGACTGTTTCACCCCCTACCACCACTACTATCACATATCATAACATAACATACTATCAGACATATCTGGGATGTCTGGCTACCCTTCGGTCCTAACAACCGAACTCGGGGATTGTTCCCCTCCTACTACCCCTAACACATATCTCACATCATTCTAGCATATAATCATGACATCACATACTGTCAGACGTATCTGGGGTGTCTGACTACCCTTCGGTTCTAACAACCGAACTCTACTACTATAACACATCAAGCTAGCATATAACTGTTGGATAAGGTGTCTAAGTCCATAACTATTTTGGGCTTGTACTTGACCCGACCCGGCATGGTCCATTTGGGTTGCATGGCACCATGCAATTGGATAGACTAAATGAGAGAAATAACACTTGGAGATTATTAATATATTATAAGTTCTAATATATTAATAATATTATTTGATTAGTTGATCAAAGAATTAATTTGGAATTAATTAAGTGATCAAAGGATAACTAATTAAATATATGGGTTGATTGTGTAAATCATCCATATCTTGTATAGTGGGCTAAGAGGCTCCATGGATTATCAAGTTGGGTTCTACCCATAGGATGCTCCATGGGAGTTACAAACCCATGGGTCATGAAAATGAAGAGTCATGACACATTAGGGTTTACATGGTGTAACCCTAGATGTGTCAACACTATATAAGAAGCATATTCTCCACCAAAATCGGCACTACTAAGGAAACAAGAGGGCTTGGCCGATTTTTGAGAAGTGTGTTATCTCAAGAGTCTTTCCAAGAGCATTTGGTGTTGTGTGAAGCATTTGAGGCATCACACTTGGGGTGCTAGGCTCACAAGGTTTCAAGGAACACAAGCAACAACAAGGTAAGTTATTCTATCTATGATTCAAGTTAAAATTGTTCCCCATGTATGCTAGATAGGAATATAACCTTGGAATTCAACTTTGCATGATAATTAGACAAACATAGATCCAAGGTTATTAGGGTTGCATGTACACTTAGGAAGTGTTAGAATGCTCAAAACCCATCAGTGGTATCAGAGCCTAGGCTTGTTTGTTTGTTATTTGTGCTTAAAAGTTGAAGAAAGTCGAAAATCTTGCTGTCTGACTGATGGACTCGGCGAGTCCATGGGGAGGACTCGACGAGTTCATGTGTATCTTCAACCTACTCGGCGAGTAGGTTTATGCACTCGGCGAGTAGGGTCGACAGAGTGCAGAATTTCGACTTGTGTTGCTGGAAATGGATTAGAATCATTACCCTAAAATGTTTTGGTACTTGAAAACTTATTTTAGAAGGTGTAATGTCTTTTCTAACTCATTTACAACAACTAGTTATCAAAATTACAAAGATTAAATGTGATTTTGATTCTTGAAAGTGTTCATATTCATGTTCTTGTTCTTATGATGTTTAGATGATCATAGGAATTATTTGTAACCTATGTGGTAGATTAATTCATGATCATAATGTGTTTTAATGGAGTCCATAACTTGTCCTCAAGTTATGGAAAACCAAAAGTCTCTTGGATTAAAAAAAAACCATTAAAAGAACACAAGAGTTAGAAAAATGAAAAGTTCTCATTTTATTACTCTATTAAACTCATAAGTTACAAGAAATGAAAAGTTTTGAAAGTTTACAAAACTTGCCCTCAAGTTTTGGAACAAGTAAAGTTAAGTTAAAACTTTAGTTCCAACCCCTAGAATTTTAAAAGTTAAAATTCAACCCTTATACTTATATTATTATGATTTAATAATTATATATATATATATATATATATATATATATATGTATAAGAACAAAGTCGTCTTACCGCTAGTACGCCTCATTCACGAAGCCGGTCTATAAGGTGGGTATAAGGTTGTTGCCTATAAAATGGTGACTTAATGGGTGTCCACTCTCACCCACCGCTTGCTTGATCGGTGGAGGGTCGTTAGCCGAACGGGTAAGACAAGGACTTATTAATTCTCATTCAAAGTATGATGAATATTATAAAGTAACTAAATGTTTTATTAAATTCCCAATCTTAGTTACTTTAGGAAAAATGTGAATAAGGTGCTATTCCATGAAATTACACTTTACACTTTGATTAAGTCGTTGGTGGAGCGTGTGTGGTTAACCGGCACACTAACTTGGACTTAACAAGGTAGGTAAAGGGTGACTTAGGGTTTATTATAGTATCGATGGAGCGTGTGTGGTTAACCGGCACATCGATTGAGTGATAAACTTTAAGGGTACCAAGTGATTTGCATGGTTACTTCACACCTCGTTTTGTGATCCTCGGTATCCCAGTCACAAAACTTGGAGGGCACACTCGAGATTGAAACATGCCTTTGAAAAGTTCATTGAATCTCAAAGAATCTAGGAATTTCTAAGAACCATTCAAAAAACCTAATAGTAAAATATTGCGGTTTTCGTGGTGGAAATTGGTGAATCGTCATTCACCTACCTTTCAAATATGATATAGCTTAGATTACGGCATACCTCTTCTAAGTTATATTATATTGTGATTGGATCCTAGCCTTAATATTACATTTGGGTGTTTTATTAAGGACTCTCTTATATCTAAACTAATCTTGTCCTCTCTCCTTCAGATGTCTTTCAACAATGCTTCTGGCTCTAATCCTAATGGCTCCTTTTCCCTTATGAACTTGTGTGGGAAAGTCACCTTTGATGGATCCAACTTTAATGAGTGGATCAGAAACATCAGGATGATTACCCGCTACGAGGACAAAGAATATGTCCTTGACAAGGAGCTTAAGGAGATTAATGAGTCCACTGCAACTCCTCAGGAGATCGCTGAATTTCGGGCACATGAAAGGGATGCTACGAAAGTGGCTTGCATCATGACAGCCACGATGACAGCAGAACTCCAAAAGTCTTATGAAGATTTCTACCCTTATGACATGCACCAAGATTTGATGGAAAGATACCATCAAAGTGCAAGACAAGAGAGGTATGAAATCATCTGCTCCATGATAACAACCATGATGAAGGACGGGGAATCCGTCACGAGCCACATGCAGAAAATGCAAAGGTATGTGGATCGTTTGCTGAAGCTTAATGTGAACTTCCCGGAGGATCTTGCAATAGATATTATTTTGCATTCCTTACCATCGTGCTATGATCAATTCCGCATGACATATCACATGAACAAGGAAGAAGTCACCCTCAGCAAACTTCAGGGACTTCTCAAGACCGCAGAAACAGGTCTTAAGGGGAAGTCGGTTGCTATCACTCCTACTCAAAACTCTACTCCGGTTTTGGCAATCGGGAAGAATCGAGGGAGGAAGAGAAAGAGCTCTTCTAAGGGTACCAAGGTTCGGACCCTTGATGGCTCTTCTTCAAGTGGAACCAAGAAAGGTTTCGTTACTCCTTCTTCTGACCCAAAAGAGGCTGAATGCTTCTATTGCCATGAAAAAGCTCATTGGAAGCGGAACTGCCCAAAATACCAGCAAGATGTGAAGGATGGGAAAGTTAAACCCAACCATGCAGGTATTTACACTATCATTTCTAATAACTCACCCCATTCTAATTCTTGGGTCCTTGATACCGGGTGTGGTATTCACATTTGTTGTGACTTGCAGGGACTAAGAAGAAGTGAGGATGTGGAGCAAGGAAGGATAAACTTGATCATGGGGAATAGGAAAGTTATACCTGTTACCAAGATTGGAGTTTATACTTTATCGCTAAGTAGTGGGTTTAGTTTAGATTTGAATAAGTGTTGTTATTCGCCAGGAATGGCAAGAAATATTATTTCCTTTCATGCTTTGTACAAACAAGGGTTTACCTTTTCATTTAATAATGAAGTTGGTTCTATAGAAGTTTTCTATAATAATGTCTTTTATTTTAAAGCATTACCTTGTGATGGTGTGTATGAAGCTGTATCTGTTGTAGATAACTTGGGAAATAATGTTTTGTGTATTGATTCTACTAATAATAACTTGGATAAAGCATCATTATGGCATTGTCGTCTTGGACATATAAGCAAGAAACGCATAGGCCAACTCCAAAAAGATGGAGTCTTGGAGTCGTTTGACCTAAAGTCAGATGATAGTTGCGAATCATGCTTACTTGGAAAAATGACAAAGTCACCCTTCACAGGTTCATGTGAGAGGGGTGAAGGTTTGTTGGACCTTATACACACGGATGTGTGTGGACCATTCAAACATGCCACAAGGGATGCTAATCGTTATTATTTGACTTTTACTGATGATTATAGTAGATATGGATATGTCTACTTGATCAAGCATAAGTCAGAGACTTTCGAGAGGTTTAAGGAATTTAAACAGGAAGTCGAGAATCAATTGGGCAGGAACATTAAGATGCTTCGATCCGATCGTGATGGTGAGTATCTTAGTTCAGAGTTCCTCGACTATCTAAGGGAATGTGGGATAGTCTCACAATTGACACCTCCCAGGACACCACAGTTGAATGGTGTGGCTGAGAGGCGTAATCGAACCTTGTTGGATATGGTTCGTTCCATGATGAGTCGAGCTACGCTACCAATCTCATTCTGGGGGTATGCCTTAGAGACTGCCGCCCATATCCTCAATCTAGTCCCTACAAAGAAAGTTGCCAAAACTCCTCACGAGATGTGGACTGGTAAAGTACCTAAACTAGACCACATCGAGATTTGGGGTTGCGAGGCTTTTGTGAGACGCGAGACTCATGATAAGCTCGAACCTCGAAGCGAGAGGTGTATTTTCATCGGCTACCCACAGCATTCCTTTGGTTACCTCTTCTACAGACCTAGTGACAATGTGGTCTTTGTAGCAAGAAGAGGAGTCTTTCGAGAAAGAGAGTTTATAAGCCAAGGAGACAGTGGGAGGCAAATTGATCTTGAAGAAATTCAAGAATCAAGCGGTGAAGGAACTTCAAACTCTAGCCCTCAACTTGAGGAGGAAACTCCTGTTGAGCAAATTGACAAATCTGTACCTCTGAGACGTTCCACGAGAGTTAGGAGTGCACCTGAGCATTACTATGGATTCCATATTACTGCAGAAGGTGAGACACTTATTAGTGATGAGACACTAGTAAGTCAAGATGACCCTAACAGCTACGAGGAAGCCATGGCAGGCCCCGAGTCTGCTAAATGGAAAGAGGCTATGGATAGCGAGATACAATCCATGTATGACAATCAAGTTTGGAACTTGGTTGAAAATGTACCAGGTCGTAAGACAGTAGGGTGCAAATGGGTCTTCAAGAAGAAGACTGACATGGATGGTAAAGTACACACTTATAAGGCTAGACTGGTTGCAAAGGGCTTCTCTCAAATTCCTGGAGTGGACTATGATGAGACCTTTTCTCCGGTAGCCAAGATTAAGTCTATTTGGGTTCTGTTAGCCATAGCTGCGTTTCATGATTATGAAATATGGCAGATGGATGTCAAAACCACTTTCCTTAATGGGAAGTTGGCTGAAGATGTTTACATGAGTCAGCCAGAGGGTTTTGTCAGCAACGAGTACCCTAATAGAGTGTGTAAGCTTGAGAAATCCATTTATGGATTGAAGCAAGCACCTCGCAGATGGAATCTTTGCTTTGATGAAAAGGTCAAGGAATTTGGCTTTTCTAGGAGTGAAGATGAATCTTGTGTGTATGTCAAGGCTAGTGGGAGTATAGTTAGCTTTTTGGTATTGTATGTGGATGAGATACTGCTCATAGGAAACGACATTCCAACCCTGCAGGAAGTAAAGTCCTGGCTTGGGAAGTGTTTCGCTATGAAGGACCTTGGTGAAGCTGCCTATATTCTAGGGATAAGAATCTTGAGAGATCGGAGTAAAAGACTAATTGGACTTAGTCAGAGTACCTACTTGGATAAGGTGCTGAAGAGATTCAGCATGCAGGACTCCAAGAAAGGAGAGTTACCCATCCAGAGTAACACCAGGTTGAGTAAGACACAAAGCCCTAGCACTGAGGCTGAGATAGCAGAAATGAGTCGAACACCTTATGCTTCGGCTGTAGGATCGATCATGTATGCTATGACGTGTACTCGACCCGATGTAGCTTTTGCCTTGAGCATGGTTAGCAGGTATCAGGCGAACCCTGGCAAGGCACACTGGACTGCGGTAAAGAATATCCTCAAGTACCTACGGAGGACTAAGGACTGGGTCCTTACCCTCGGTGGGAGTGATAACTTGAGAGTTGTAGGGTATAGTGATGCTAGCTTCCAGATTGATAGGGATAATTTCCGCTCTCAGTCGGGCTGGGTCTTTACCCTAAACGGAGGAGCAATTTCTTGGAAGAGTTCCAAGCAAGAGACAGTGGCTGATTCTACTTGTGAATCAGAGTATATTGCAGCTAGTGAAGCAGCAAAGGAAGCGATATGGCTGAAGAACTTCATTGGAGACCTTGGAGTTGTAACAGCTATTAAAGAGCCAATGGAAATTTTCTGTGATAGTGAAAGTGCTGTTGCCTTAGCCAAGGAACCAAGGGATCATGGGAGATCCAGACACATCGACAGAAAATACCATTTCATTAGACATCGGATCGAAGAAGGACTCCTCGTGGCAAAGAGGGTATCATCGGATGAGAACCCAGCAGATCCCCTCACGAAGGGACTGAGTAGGGTTAAGCATCTCCAGCATGCTCGGAGCATAGGGCTGAAGGATGATATAAGTTTTAGTAGTTAGATAACTCAGAAATTTGTAAAGTGTAATTGACATTTGATGATGAATAAAAGGTGTTTTATTTATGAGTAAAGTGTTGCTATCTCTTGTCAATCGTTTACTATATTTCTTTTGCATGTTTTGACTTCTAGAATAATTTTGTTTGGTGTAACATATTATTCAAACCTCCACAGTCGGTCATATGTCGGAAGTAGGTATGAATCAAGACTGTCATGATGGGTTGTAGAGGTCCAAGGTGTTGGACAAGGCTACAACAATCATGAGTGCTCATAAGTTCTGAGCATTGGACTCAACCCACGCTCACTGGAATCACTTCATGGAATTCTATCTCGAGTGATCGTGAGACGGTAATATCATATAAGTCTTCAAACCTAGAGATATGATTTGTTACTTACAAGTTGGTTATGCATTGACTGTACGAAACCGCATTGGTAACTCGATGTTATAAAACGTACTTTTGTTTGTAATTCAATGAGTGGTAGAACAAACATATGAGTCGAAGTTTATCTGTTCCTTCTTGGATTAGAAGCTGATATCTGGGCCCCTCGATGATTTTGTTTTGACCCATGTACCGGGCCCGGTCAGAACTAAGTTGATGTGTTCAATTGAGTTCTATGTCAAACAAATCGGAAATCGGGAAACAAATGCTGGACAATAAGCAAGACTATGTTCCATGTATTTGTCCGGCTGATATCTAGAACGGAGGATTATATGATCACTTATCTTAAATGGCGTACCATCATCTTCTCAAGTTTCGAGAAACCTTGTAAAGAGCTACGATTGCCGGTCGGTTCCTGAAGTACTAGAGATATAGTTATTAGACTTATCCAAGTGGGAGACTGTTGGATAAGGTGTCTAAGTCCATAACTATTTCGGGCTTGTACTTGACCCGACCCGGCATGGTCCATTTGGGTTGCATGGCACCATGCAATTGGATAGACTAAATGAGAGAAATAACACTTGGAGATTATTAATATATTATAAGTTCTAATATATTAATAATATTATTTGATTAGTTGATCAAAGAATTAATTTGGAATTAATTAAGTGATCAAAGGATAACTAATTAAATATATGGGTTGATTGTGTAAATCATCCATATCTTGTATAGTGGGCTAAGAGGCTCCATGGATTATCAAGTTGGGTTCTACCCATAGGATGCTCCATGGATGCTCCATGGGAGTTACAAACCCATGGGTCATGAAAATGAAGAGTCATGACACATTAGGGTTTACATGGTGTAACCCTAGATGTGTCAACACTATATAAGAAGCATATTCTCCACCAAAATCGGCACTACTAAGGAAACAAGAGGGCTTGGCCGATTTTTGAGAAGTGTGTTATCTCAAGAGTCTTTCCAAGAGCATTTGGTGTTGTGTGAAGCATTTGAGGCATCACACTTGGGGTGCTAGGCTCACAAGGTTTCAAGGAACACAAGCAACAACAAGGTAAGTTATTCTATCTATGATTCAAGTTAAAATTGTTCCCCATGTATGCTAGATAGGAATATAACCTTGGAATTCAACTTTGCATGATAATTAGACAAACATAGATCCAAGGTTATTAGGGTTGCATGTACACTTAGGAAGTGTTAGAATGCTCAAAACCCATCAATAACATATCAGGTAGTAGCAAAACTAGATGATATCACAAAGACAACCATCTAACACACAACTCGTACCGGTGGGCCGACATTATGGCCATAGACCCACCGCTACTGGAAGGTAACTCACCTCACACTGCTGACGTCCCGTAGACTCAATCCCACACTGCTGAAGTCCCGCAAACTTGTCCCCAGCTGCTGGCTGATAGATTCCCGAACTGTCAACACCAAAATAACACCCAATTAATAATTGGGTCCCAATACATAACCATAAGTACATTCTTTGGGTAATTACCACATTAACCCTATCTTGGCTTATTGAAGCCCAAGGCCCAATCCATAAGCCCAAAAGTCCAACTATGGCTCAAAGCCCAACATATGGCCTGTCACACCCCCAAACCAATGATGGCGGAAACGTCCGGGGGTGGAGGACTTCATGTATAGTATCATAACAACAATGGAAATAGTGAAGAAAGTAAACACAATCAACATATATATAATTGAGAGAGTTACATCATTGTAGGAATTACATGTTTCAAAATCAATTAGAATATGTTGACAAAATATGAAATGTTTGACGCCTTAACGTCCCATCCTCAAAATGCACTTGATTCCTGTTTAGTGTTTTCTTGAGAATACAAGTCGTTTGAAAAAGTGTGAACACAAAGGTTGGTGAGTTCATAAGAGATTTCATTAGAGAAGTAAACCGTTTTCCTTGTAAAAGCGATAGAGTATGTATCCAGAAAATCCAATATTTTCTTTAATATGTATATGTAGTCCTAAATCCCAGGACCGAGAAATAACGAGTATTTGCCATACTTAAAGATATAAAAGTGGTTTTAAATCGACATAAAACCCTTTTAATTTATAAAAAGTCCCGTAAACTTTATGTATTGTTAGCTCCCTATGTGAGTCGCTATAACCATACTATGACTAGAGGTAACCTGCACAACGTCTTTCAGACGCCCTGATCCTATGACTCTTGTCACCCGCAGATCTGCCGGTCCGGCTGTAGCTAGCAGCGAGGTGTGGGATGTCAACCCCAATATAGATCTATACACAATTATCACGCTCTCCCTATAAGAGATTTTGGTTATAACTTACAGGAATTTGGATCCCGTACTCGGACGTACGGGGAGAGAATGTCTTACAACCCAAGTTAACAAGTTTACGTGTAGTGTGCGTGAGTGTAGAACCTTTTTGTATAAATGTACCCTTTTTGTATGAGTGTGTTATGTGATGTATCATAAACTATACCTATTATAGTTCATCAAAACAAGGGAAAAAGTGGTAATGTACATAAACTATACTTAACATAGTTTATTCAAATGTTTGTATGTAATAGGTGTACTTTGGTTATAACAAATTGTTATTTCAATGCTTTGTCTAGAAAAATCCATTTGCTAACTGATGTATGTCTACATACTAAGACAATATTGTCATATATTGCAATAACATATAATCACATAAAGATATACACCTTGCTCAACATGTTACACGGTGAAATGAAATTGATAGTATTTTTCTATTGATAACATTTTCTATCCTTGTTATTAGAAAATTTGTAGAAAAATCATCAAAGATCCAAATCAGAATCCAAAAATTCTGAGAGTTTGGAAAATGAGTCTAGTTTCTCCATAATTTTTCTCATGATTTTTAATGGCCTCTAACTTGTGTGAACAAGTCCATAATCACAGACTGGTCCGGATTGATGTTTGAAATGATAGGCAGTTTTGTAAAAATCACCATAAATCGTATAAAAATCGGGTGGAAATGTGCAAGTAGTCATTTTAAAGCTAAGAACTGGAAATACTTGCACCTAAAACATTTTTGAAAACTAAAATGTTTAAGTTGCCCAAAACAATCCGTGAATAGAGTCCAACGTTTCTGATGAAAGCTGTTAGAAAAGTTTAGTTATGGTCTTGGTGTTTTAACTTGTATCCCCCCCCCTAAAAACTTAAGAAAACATGAAAATGTAGGGGTATGAACTCACCTTGAGTGATTTCAGTAGATGATTGTTGAAGAATGGAAGTGTTCAACTCAAGAACACTTTAAGGATTGCTTTGAAGATTCAAGAATCTAACACAATAATGATGGAGTTTGTGTAAGCCATCAATGATTTGAGTGGAATGAAGTGTAAATTATACTTACCAAGTGAAGGAGAGAAGTTGGAAATGCCTTGGAAATCTCGTTTTTGTGAGAGGGAGTTAGAGAGAAAAGAGGTGTTTGATCTTTAGTGAAATGAGAGCAAGTGAGTGAGGATGAGGAGATATAAGAGTCTTCAGCCTTTGACCATGAGTGGGGCTGGTCAAATGGGGGGGGGGGGGGGAAGTACTCTTGAATGACCAGGTATGGTGGGGAGTACAATGGCTGGTCATGGGAATGGGTATGGGGTGGTTGTTTGTGTTAAATATTATGGCAAGATTCACACTCCACCTCTTGATTCCCCTTAATGGATTTTATTCTTAAATAATTATTTCCATAAAAATATGTTTATTTTATGAATATTTAGGGTCTTGTATGTTAAAATATGATTTTTTGGAGAAAATCCCGCGTTAAAATGATGAAAAACGGGCTTAAAATGCCAAAAATACTGAAAACCGGGTAGGAAATGCTGAAATCCGAAGTTTAGGGCCGCAGGTGCTAAGGCTCGGTCATAAACAGCCTTGGAACCGGAGTTGGCTCGGCTGCTGAGGAGGATCCAAAGTGAAGCTCAGTCGCGGACGCTGAAGGAAGGCGCTGCGGTCCGAAGGGAGTTTTGATGTGGGGCTTGGTTCCGGGTTCGGTGGCTCCAACTTCGTGGCTGCGGTCTTGACGGCTGCGGCTCTGGGCTTCGGCTCGGTTGCTACGGCTGGATGGCTGCGGCTACTCAGGGACCTCGGACTCGGCTTAAGTGGCCTCGGATCCAAGAGGACTTGGCCCCTATAGAGAGGCTTCGGCCCAAAAGAGCTATTTTCCAAACTATCTCCCCTCTTTGAGTGGTTTCTCATCAAACCAAGTATCGGGATGCCCTCAAATGATCAAAATAAATCGAAAGGGGTTTTGAGAGAGATTTTACAATCTTGGAGAGATTTCTCATATGGAGAGAGATTTGGGAGAAATTTCACATACTTGGAGAGATTTCTCATACAAAGAGAGATTTGGGAGAGATTTCACATACTTGGAGAGATTTAGGAGAGATTTCACATACTTGGAGAGATTTCTCATACTTAGAGAGATTTGGGAGAGATTTCACATACTTGGAGAGATTTGGGAGATATTTCACATACTTGGAGAGATTTGGGAGAGATTTCACATACTTGGAGAGATTTCTCATACTTAGAGAGATTTGGGAGAGATTTCACATACTTGGAGAGATTTGGGAGAGATTTCTAGATAAAGAGAGATAGAGTGAAAACGATTGAGAGAGGTTTCGTGTGTGACATTTGTGAGTGTTTGGCTCCGCAACGCAAGGTCCGTAAGCTCCGTTAAGCCATGTTTAAGGATCTTACACACTCCCAATGAGTATGCAACATTGTTTATCAGTTTGGTTCATTGTTTAGCACTAAGGCTAAGGAAAATTACACACACAAATTTTCCAAGTGATGTTTTCTCATTAAAATAGTGAGTTGTACAGTAATTACATAACGTAAACCCTAATATACAAGGTTTAATTGAGTTGACCGGTTTGACTCGTTGACTTTGTTTAACTTTGACTTGACACGAAATTGACAATTGTCACATGGCCCAATTTTCCAAATTGGTCCCAAGCCTATACATAGTCTCATTCTAAGGCCCAACATCATATAATCATTAAGGCCCAAACTATGGCCCCTATATGGCCCAATTTTTCAAATTAGGCCCAAACCTCTTACATGGGCCTTACCCTAGGCCCATTAAATATTCTAGTCCATTTGCTTGACTTTGGATGGCCCTTTAATAACGCAATCATCAAGGCCCAATAGAAAGGCCCAATAATAAACCCAAGTGAAATTAGGGCTTCACATAAAATGATGATTAGGGTTAAGTTTCCTACTTAAACCATTAAGGACTTAATCCATTAAGTCCAATAATGCTTAGATTAATTTCCGCCAATGATTATTATTTAATATTCCAAGTTATTAATAAGTCCCGTGTGTCTCGATTAATTCCCTAAAATTAGGGTTTCATGGCATTAGGGTTTTCCAACCCATCTTAGCCCAATAGGCCCATTAGCTAAGTCCTTAGATCTATTAGGGTCCATTAAGCCCATTAGACATATGTTTGGGCTTTTATGTCCATTAAGCCTCATTAGGCCTATTAGGGTTTCAAGGCCCATTAGGGTTTTAGTCCCTTGACCAAACATCCCCAAACTAGCAATCCCAACACAACTAAGCACACCGCCACCCGACACGGCAACCGGTGGCGGCAGGAGGTGGCAACCACACCCTAAGATAGTGGTTCTCGGTTTTTCTTTCATTAATCCAATTTGTTATTGTTACAATGCCCATCCGATCAACACACGCACACCCTAATCTAATTACAAACATATACACACGAAAATACACCCACCCATGGTGGCACACGGCGGCAGCCACCACCTCACGGTGGTGGCAGTGGCGGTGTTCCTCACTTTCCGGCCTAGCATCTCCCTTACAACATCTGACCACTACATACATACAACCCCACGAACACCAAACACAACTAGCACACCCGAACACACACCCAGAACGCTCACACAACCACCCTCCTCACGGTGGCCGGTGGCAGCAAATGAAGTGACAAGGCAGTAGCCACCATGGCTGGTGGCCATGGTGGTTCTTCGCGGTTACCAGCCAACAAGATATCACAATGCACAAGGTCCAAAAGCCACTACCCACCAGGTGGCATAACGAACGGTGGAAATGGCACCCTAATAACTGGCGACGGTCGCTGGATCACAGCGGCAACAAACGCCAAGCGTTCGGCGATGTCTTTTCTTCGACGGGGACGGGTAAAGACGGAAACCGAGGAGTACAATGGCGGCGCTTCAGTGAGATGGCTTGCGAAAGAGGTTTAACTCGACTGGTATTGGTAGCGGCGACGCTTGGAAAGGAACAAGAGGGGAGGTAGTGGTGCGAAACCCACCGAGCACAACAATGGCAGCCTCGCATCTAAGTTTCCGGCAATCCACGACGATCTAAGCCATTCGCAACTTCTCCGGCGGCAGGAGGGCTGGTGGAGCTGTGGAGGATGTGAGAAGGAGGGGTGACGGCTGATTCTCCTGCTAGGGTTAGGGTTCTCAAGGGATATATACCCGACACATAATGAATCTTTACCATATTAACACTTTCGGTCCCTTCCCACCAATCTTTTCCAATTAAATACAATCTTACCTTTTAGACCCCAGCATTAAAAATCTATTACAACTTAGGTGCAGAATTTACCAATTTAACCCCTGCTTCCATAATTTTTCACAAATTCGGTATCTAATTTACCAAACAGCCCCTTAGCCCCAAAATCTCTTCAAATGAAGTCCTAGAAGTTACCATTTAGTCCCTGACTTCATTAATACTTACCTATCAAGTCCATATTTTCACTTTTAAACCGCAATCTCTTAAAGTGTGACGATTAGCTCCACGAGACCATCACCACACATATATAGATATTTATTTTAGGGCTACCATTCATTCATTAATTAATTTATTTAACTAATAAATAAACGGGTGTTACAGTGTTTCTTTGCTAGTTGGGTATCATTGACTTCTACACAACCCAACGGTGAATGACACTTTCTTTCATAAATTGCTTCGAATGGTGCAACCTTTATGCTCGTGTGGTAACTATTGTTATAGGAAAATTCAACCAATGGTTAGTGAATATTCCATGCATCTCCAAAGTCTAACATACATGCTTTGAGCATATCTTCCAAGGTTTGTATGGTCCTTTCGCTTTGACTATCTGTCTGCGGGTGGTAGGCAGTACTCATATCGAGTCAGGTTCCTAATGCTTGTTGTATTGATTGCCAAAACTAGGACGTAAATCAGTTGTCCCTGTCCGATATGATCGATGTTGGTACACCGTGTAGCTGGACTATTCCATTAACATAAGTCCTGGCTAACTTCTTCATTTTGTTCGTTTCCTTAATTGGTGAGAAATGGGCGGACTTAGTCAAACGATCGATTACTACCAAAATCATGTTGTAACCGGTAGGTGTCTTAGGTAGTTTTGTAATGAAGTCCATGGCAACTTCTTCCCATTTCCATTTGGGAATTTTGGGTTATTACAGTAGTCCCGATGGTTTCTGGTATCATGCCTTGACATTAGCACATGTTAAGCACTTTCTCACATAGGTGGCGTTTTCTACATTTAAGTTCGCCAACCAGCAGTACCTTTTCTTTAAGTCAAGATACATCTTATAAGATCCTGGATGAAGTGAGTATCTTGTCTTGTGAGCTTCGTCCAATACCAGACTCCTGATGTCGCTATATTTTGGTACCCAAATTCGGTCCATGAAACACAAGGTTCCATTTTCTTTGTACTTGAACTGTTTCTCCATGCCTCACAGGTATTCATTTGATTTGTCCTCTTCCTTAAGTGCCTCTACTTGGGCTTATCAAATATGGGCAGGAAGGTTTGATTGGATAGTTAGAGTTAGTGCTTTCACTATGTGATGTTTGACTCGTTCCTTTCTGCTTAGGGCATCAGCTACTACGTTAGCCTTGCCCGGGTGGTATCAAATCCCACACTCATAGTTGTTCAACAGTTCAATGAATCTTCGTTGCCTCATGTTGAGTTCCTTTTGGTTGAAGATGTGCTGAAGACTCTTGTGGTTCATGTATATGACACAATTTTTTTTTCATACAAGTAATGTCGCTAGATCTTTAAAGCGAAAATTACAGCTCCCAGTTCCAAGTCATGGGCGGCGTAATTGTTCTCGTGAGTCTTGATTTGGCACGAGGCCTAAGAGATCACTTTTCCACTTTGCATAAGTATGGGCTACCATAAAAAAACATGGGCTACCATAAAAAAAAAGCACGGTCTGGCTTGAAGCATGTGTTTTGTGTCATTCTTCCTCTGCACTCTCTCTTCTTAAATACTTATAAACTTTTGACTTTCATCAATCAACCCAATATTAAAGCTCAATGGTTTGTTGTTTTAAGTTTCTAACTCCATATTCTTCTTCGTCTACGTAGAATTCCCTCCATGAAAGTGTACAAAATCAAATCTTGCATAAAACCCTAGTTTTTTTTTCTTTGTAAATTTTGACTTGATTCTTGTATTAGGTTTCAAAATTCTTTTGTAGGGTTCAAGAGCAAGCTTGGGGAGGTATTTTGTAAAGAAGAAGGGAAGCTTTTACCTCCATTTGTGTATTCCACCATTGAAGAGCTCAACTTTTCTTGAGGTTGAAGATGACGTGAAAAAGTCAAGCACACATCACAAATTCAAGCATTTGAATGGTAAATTCCTTCCATATCTCAAGTTTGATGCATGAATCCTAGGATTGTTTGACTAGAATTGTTTTGAATTCGTTCATATGCTCTATATAGCTATACATTCATGGTAAGTAGGTTGCCCTACCCTCTACGAGCATCGCGGACGATGCTTAATCTTAAGCTTGGGGAAGGGTCTTTGTACATTAGCCTCTAGTTCCCATATCCATTTCATCAAAAAAAAAAATCCCAAAAAAAATATTTTTCTTATTTTCATTTTTACATGCATTCATTTCAAAGCATACAACACACAAAAAAAAAAAAACAAAAAAAACATTCAATCTAAAGAAACCTAATCTTCTTGAATAAGTTGAAGTGGTAAATTAGTCGTGGCTTGAGATTAGAATTTGCTCGTTTTTCATTAAAAATCTTGAAGCAACCTAATCTCACACGAACACGTCTCCCGAAGCTACTCGTGCAAAACAAAAAATGATAAGGTTATATACATAGAAGCATAAAGACAGGTATACGTTAGCCCTTGGAACACACGACCGGTCTTATGAATAGTAAGTTCTCACTCATATCCAAACTTCAAATTCAAAAGAGCCATAAAATGAATATAAAACTTCAGTGACTCGAATTCTCCAGCACTCTAAAAAGTCTTTTCTACCTATTCCCTTATAAATACCCTGCTTGGGGACATTTTTTCCAACTATATTTACGGGTCATTGCGCGTTTACATCTGTCCCCCTAAAAGCGTCAAGACGAAAATATATGGAAATAAACTTGGCAAACAAAAATAAAAAAAATTATTAAGTTAATTTGTGACCTTTGGGACTCGAATCAGTAAACCTCGAGGGGGTGTTCTACACCTAATTGCGTAAAGCTGAATTGTTTGGGACTGATTGGGTTGAAAGTTCGCTACACGGGTTCCATAGAAAGTCATGAACTTAATAATAACAAATATATATATATATATATATATATATATATATATATATATATATATATATATATATATATATATATATATATATATATTCAAATAAAGCTAGCTAATCTTTTCCCTTTGAGGTTCGGGCAAGTAAACCCGTGAGATCTCTTTAAATCTAGCACACCAAGGTCATCTAGTCTGGATGTGTTGGCTGGAAGCCTGTTACATGGATTTCAAAGAAAGCCATGAGCTTTATTTGTAGGAAAATATAATTAGATGGTTTATATATATTTATGTTTCTAGTTTAATTGAATAATATGTTTGAGAAAAATGTTTGGCTGTAAACATTGGGACTGACTGTAAACTACTTTGACTGGTGTAAGTGGTTTTAAACATGTAACCAATCTTGGTAACTATTAGGGAATTTTTAGAAAATACTTTTTAGAAAAAAGATTTTTGTTAGTAGATAAATAGCTGGAGTCAGTCACTGTCATGCTTTGCAAAATGAAAATGATTGAGCATATTTTGCATCACATGCTTTCAAAAGAGTAGGACCATAATTTATTCCATGTGCTAACCCAATACCTGTAAAAGTGAATAAGTGTTGTACTTTTGATTTTGTTGAATTGTGTTACGGAATGGCTAAAAAATCTTGTTTTAAATGCTATATATCTTTGTGGGGTTAATGCCAAGTTATCTTAAGGCACGACATGTACACTTTCGACTGTATGACACAATGAGGCTAATTAGATTGAATCTGTTCGTTTTGTGTTTATTGCATTAATATTTGAAAAAAAATATTAACTGTACATATGTTATTTTCATTAGTTTTTCTTTCATTCTTTTCATCTTAGTTTCTTTTCAGTCGCCTATCGTCTTCTCTAGGGTGATTCTTAATTGTGTTCTTTCTTGATGACAAGAAAGGTCTAAGCTTGGGGAGGTTTGATAGGTGCATTTTATGCACCTATTTTGCATGTTTATTTCCATCCTTTTATAGCATTCTACTTCATAATTTTTGCATTTAGTTGATTATTAGGGCAATTGTATATTTCATCAAGAATGTCTGGTACTTCACCATTTTTGATTTATTTTGCAGGCATTATGGAGCATAGATACATGGAGCTTGGATTCTTGGAGCTTTGGAGCATGAGGAGAAGATGAACCGGTCATTCCATGACAGAAAACATGAAGATGGAACCCGAGTCATTGTGCATTATTATCATAGCAAAGGATATGTTTGAAACGTGATTCTTGTCATACCGATACAGGTCGTGTTTGTCCTTTGTCATATTATATTTGAGAAACATGACTCGTGGTGAAGCTAGATAGAAGATGGAGCCAAGAGTGAAGACTTTTTGGAATTTTAGCAAAAAGCATGGGCCATGCCAAAAACACATGGTCAAGACAAATGGCTATGCCAAAAACACATGGGCAAAAGGCATGGTCATGCCAAAAACGCATGGTCTCATGGCATGCACGTGAACATTAATTAAAACAGGAGGAGACGTCAATTTGTAGGACAGAACGGTTTTTGGGGGGATCTAGGGCAATTTTGGGAGAATTCTTGGAGCTTTTGAGAAGACTTAATCATAGCAAACACTTTGATTTCATTTTTGTAAGCATTAAACATTCCAATTCAATCTTTATTCTTGTTTGATTTGTTCTTAGCCATGTGTGGCTAAGAAACCCTAGTTTCTAGTTCTTGTTCAAAACATGTTGATTGCTTGACTTGAAGCATATGATTTGATGATTGATTTGTGATTCTATTCTAGTGATTATGTTTTTGTTTAAACTAGAATCCTTGAATTTTATTTGTGTTTGATTGGCTACTTTCATGAATTGAACTTTTGTGTAGTTAATTAACTTTTAGGGCATCTAATTGTTCTATAAATTTAATAATTGGTAGCAAGCAATAAGTTTTCTTATTTTAAAACATATATCACATGTTTTCACACTTCCGAGCGTATGAGAAGAAATGAACATTGTTGGGAAGCTTGTACAAAACTTAATGCGGTTTTTCAATGCAATCTAAGAGCGTGTTTAGGTTGAGTTAGCAAAGCTAGGTCTAGTCAAAGAGCGTGTTTTGGTTAGATAATTTGGTAAGCGAGAGGTATTAGAGCGTGTTAATATCTTTTAGCACCAACTTAGAATAGCAATCATAAATTATATCAAGTCATAATTAGGTTAAATGACAACATTGAGAACTAGGACTGGAAGCACTTTTACAACTTGTTTACAAATCTATTTCATTTTCTTCATGTTTCATAGTTGATTGTTATTTTCTATTATTTGAATTTTGCAAACAAAACCCCCATTTGTGACCAAAGTACCTTGTGCAAAAAGGTATAGACTTTTGTCCCGTGTCTCCGTGATTCGACCCTGCTTGCCTTGTACTACTTTTTAGTGCATTAAAGCAGCGTATTTGGAGTCTATTGTGCCCTATTATTTGTTGGGTTTGACACGCCTAACAAATAGGCGCCGTTGCCATGGACACGGTGTTACTAATTGTTTATACCAAGATTTTTGTGAGCCGGTACATCTCTATAAAAAAAAACGTGATTTTTTAGGTTAACAGAAGAAAACGCATGGGCATGTACAAAAAAAACACATGGGCTAGGCATAAAACACACGGCTTGATTTTCTACCCATGTGTGGCTTACGAGGTTTCAAAAGAAAAAAGAAATTTTGCACGAACAATTGTTAAAAGCGCATGGGCTGAAGCCAAAACTCAGGGGACATGCTAAAAACGCATGGGCTGTACTAAAAAACGCACGACCTGGGTTACCCCATGCCATTCAATCGCAATTTTTTGAAAAAAAAAATAATGTGCACAGTGTAGTGGTTTTGATTATGATGGGATGTGCGGAATTAGAAAAGATCTAGTGATTCATCATACAAATTCAAGAACACAAGGAGTAAATAATTCTTTGTAAGCTCATATTAGATCTAGAAAGAATATACAAATGGGTTTGTACAAATTTCTCTCTCTAGTCTAACACTCCATATGGACTCTTACATAATGGGAGTCACTCACTTCCTCTTTATAGGAAAGACTCAACCCATTTACACATACAAAGAGGAAAGCCTAAACAATACATCCAAGCATGACTTTGCACCCTAACATTCTCCCCCTCAAAGTTAGGATTGGATGTCCGGCTTTAATCTCCAACGAGCTAGCGCGATCAAGACCAAACTCCCCCTCGAAGTAACACCGGTCTTCAAATCCGCAAATGAATATTCGACAAACCCGAGAAGCTTCGAATACCCATCATTCTCCCCCTTTTTATAATCAAAAATTGATTATAAAACCCACTAAGGATGAGAAGCCCCTGAGGAATAATCTTCACAATACTCCCCCTTGATGTGTACCAAAAATGAATCACCAAAAATCTTGCACGGAAAAACAATCACGAAAAAGCCACAAAATATTTCCAATTTATGAAAAATTTTGACTTTTTGAGTGAAAGTTGCAAGATTTTTCAAAATCCGGGTAGAAATTGTCACTTTCTGAAACTTGCAGGGACCTGTTGCGTCCAAAACAACCAAATATGCGAAACTCTAGCCCATTTGCGAAACCGGGCATAAAGCGTAAATTCGCACAAATTGTAGGGACCAAAACTAAAAATTCTGCATTTTTTCAGCTTTTATTGCCATTTTGCGAAGTTGGGTATAAACTGTCAAAAATGCGAAACTGCAGGTACTCGTTTTGACAATTTATGTATGTTCTTTAAATTTGCGAAGTTGGACTATTTTTGTCATTTCTTGAAAAGAGCAGGGACCAAAATGCGAAATATGTGTGTTTCTTCCCCAATTCGCATTTTACTGTAAAACTTTCACATGCTTCGCATATTCATTCTTATACCCTTCGCATCCCTTCGCATTAAACAAATGCGAACTTGACTGAGAAATGCAAATGAGAAATTAACTTTGAGTCACACATATGCGAACAGTTCTTGATTTCAAATGCGAATTCACCATTTCATAACAAACTGCGAATCATCTTGTCTTACTTCCAAGTTGCGAACCAAAATCAACATTAAATTCTCTTCGCATTCTATAGATGCGAACTTTGATTTTATATGCGATTCCAAACTCTTTCCAGTTCATTCCAAAATTATCACAGATCCATCTTTACTTCGCATTTTTCTTCACGAATCATCCCTCAATCATCCATCCAATAGCGAATCCAAAATCCAATTTTTTTTTTACAGATCATCGACTCCAATCATAATGCGAACAATACTCAATCAAAATCGACTCCAATCACAGCAATCATTCTTCATTCTTTTCATTACAGGAACCCCAAAATCAACAACCATTCCAAACAATCAAAACCATCGATTCATCGCACATCGTCGATTATCCAATCAAACACTAATCCAATTATCGAATTCCCAGTATCTACTCTTCGATTTCATTCACCGAATCTAGTACTCAATTGACGATCTCGTGTACACACTCGTAATCGACTTGCTTTAACAGGTGATCATCAATCGTCCACCATCGACTATTGAACTCAAATCATCATCTATTGAAATCGCAAAAATTAAACTTGCGAACATCAGCTTCCAAATCTATTCGATTCACCAACCGATTCCAAAAATCATTCCGTTTTCCAGTTCTCGGTTCGTTCCCATTCACAGTGTTCGTTCATCACAAAGACAACTTATTCAAATGCGAAATCAATCTCTAAATTGAACTCGATTTCTTCTTTCAAATCACATATTGATCTCAAATATATCGATTTCTTCTTTCAATTCCATGAATCAACCGATAGAAAACATGGTTGACTTTTTCTGTGATTGACTTTTCAAATTCAAAAATCAAGAAACACGAAATTGAGGTTTCTAATGCCAAATTTCAGATCAAATAACGTTTCTTCAACTTGTTCTTCATAACATTCAAGTGTTCTTGATCAACAATTTCATCAATATCAAAGTACCAATTTCCGATCTCAAAGAAAAAAATCGATTTCATCATATTTGAATCATTTGAAATCGTAAATTGTTTTCTAATCATTGATCGACATCGACATCGACAGAAATATATTTATCGAGAATTTGAGAAGAAGCTTCAAACACAGTCGATTAAGAGATGAAGTGGATGGAGTTTGAACGAACAATTGAGAGCCAGTCAATTGATTTACGGACTCAAATAAAACCAATGAGTTTATCATATCAATCTAATGAAATGGGCTCAATTAAAGAATGAATAGTAAGATCGGAATTTGGGCTCATGAAAGGATGAATAGTATTCGACAATTTGGTTTGGGTTTCATGAACAGTAATTCTCGAATTTAAATTCATTTGGGCTAATGTAATTTGAATTGGGCTGAATCAAAGACAATATGAGTTTGATCAACAAGAATTAGGCACGAAACGAATACGATTGATCATTAAAAAAATATTGGATCAACAATGGGGTTTAAACGGATTTGATCCAACGAGGCAAATCGATCAAAAATGAAAAACGCAAAGTACGAATTGAAATCATGGACGTTTTGGAATCCATTTGAGAATTTGAGATACCTTTTTGACGAATCGAGATCCATTTTCAACGAACGAATCAAATTTGGAAGATCTTGGTTCTTTTGTCGGAATGAGAAAATCTCCAAATCGAACATTGTACCACCCACCATGCGAGATGTACAACTCGTTCTTCGTGTTCTTCGTGTTCTTCAAAGATCCAAGAACATCTTCAAAAGAACCACCAACACATTTGGGTTTTGACTTCAAATTCAATGCAACCTTTGGAGATTGTTGCTTTGGAACCCAAATTTGTTTCACGGATTTCGGCTTCACATCATTTGACGATTTTTGTGAGTAAACCCGCTTGTTCTTCTGATTCATCTTCTTCTTCTTTTTCTTTCTCATCTTTTTGCCTCTTGAGGACTTAACTTCATGAACAAACCCACTTTCAACAACATGAACATTTTGAGTTTGAATCAAATCTTTTGGAGTTTGATACTTGTGATTTTCTTGGATCACCGGCTTCCGATAAGGAATCATTCCTTCAAACGAATCACAAGAACACAAAACATCATCGGTTTGAACTCCAATTGAGCAAAAAACTTTTTCATCATGAAAATCAACTTGAACTCCTTTTTCTTGAACATTAAGAACATCACATTGAACTCCATTGTCAAGAACTTCAACAAACTTAAGAGCACGAAGATCATTTGGGTTTTCAATTAGAGAAATGTATTTCTTATTGAACAAATCTCTTTCTTCTCCTTCTTTTTGATTTCTACTACGAACTAATATGGACAAGACAATTTTATTCAACCATGCAATCTTACAAAGTGGTTGAAATACCAAGCTTCCATGATCATCCTTCAAACCTCCATAAGAAACCAAATTACCCCATGAAATCAATTTGCTTAACAACAACCCATAAAATTGATTTTCATTGACTTTGTATTTCACATCTTTAACGATCACAATCCAAGAATCATATGGCAAACCCACCATGATCACAAAAACTTGAAGAATTATAGAGAGAGAAAGTGATTTTGAATGGGTTTTCTAGAGAGATAAAGTGATACAAACAAGTATTCTTGAGAGAGAAAGTCGAATTATGGATCAAATCAAAGAGAAATTCGACTTCTAGAACACAAGAACACTCTCTAAACATGAAGATCAATGAAGAAAAAGAATCACCAAATCAAAATAGCCATCAAGGATCAATTCTTGATGAAAATCAAGAACACCCGCTCTGATACCAATTATAGTGGTTTTGATTCTGATGGCATGTGCGGAATTAGAAAAGATCTAGTGATTCATCATACAAATTCAAGAACACAAGGAGTAAATAATTCTTTGTAAGCTCATATTAGATCTATAAAGAATATACAAATGGGTTTGTACAAATTTCTCTCTCTAGTCTAACACTCTATATGGACTCTTACATAATGGGAGTCACTCACTTCCTATTTATAGGAAAGACTCAACCCATTTACACATACAAAGAGGAAAGCCTAAACAATACATCCAAGCATGACTTTGCACCCTAACACACAGGTACTCACAAAAACTCACGACCCATGCTAAAAAAGCATGGGCTACCATAAAAAAGAACAGCCTGGCTTGAACCATGTGTTTTCTGTCATTCTTCCTCCGCACTCTCTCCTCTTAAGTACTTATAAACTTTTGACTTTCATCAATCAATCCAACATTAAAGCTCAAAGGTTTGTTGTTTTAAGTTCTAACTCCATCTTCTTCTTCATCTATGTAGAATTCCTTCCATGAAAGTGTACAAAATCAAATCTTTCATAAAACCCTAGTTTTTTTTTCTTTGTAAATTTTGACTTGATTGTTGTATTAGGTTTCAAAATTCTTTTGTAGGGTTCAAGAGCAAGCTTGGGGAGGTATTTTGTAAAGAAGAAGGGAGGCGTTTACCTCCGTTTGTGTATTCCACCATTGAAGAGCTCAACTTTTCTTGAGGATGAAGATGACGTGAAAAAGTCAAGCACACATCACAAATTCAAGCATTTGAATGGTACATTCCTTCCATATCTCAAGTTTGATGGATGACTCCTAAGATTGTTTAACTAGAATTGTTGAGAATTCGTTCATATGCTCTATATAGCTATACATTCATGGTAAGTAGGTTGCCCTACCCTCTACGAGCATCGCGGACGATGCTTAATCTTAAGCTTGGGGAGGGGTATTTGTACATTAGCCTGTAGTTTCCACATGCATTTCAACAAAAAAAAAATCCAAAAAAATTACTTTTCTCATTTTCATTTTTTCATGCATTCATTTCAAAGCATACAAAAAAAAACATTCAATCTAAAGAAACCTAATCTTCTTGAATAAGTTGAAGTGGTAAATTAGTCGTGGCTTGAGATTAGAATTTGTTCGTTTTTCAATAAAAATCGTGAAGCAACCTAATCTCACACAAACACGTCTCCCGAAGCTACTCGTGCAAAACAAAAAATGATAAGGTTATATACATAGAAGCATAAATACAGGTATAGGTTAGCCCTTGGAACACACGACCGGTCTTATGAGTAGTAAGTGCTCACTCATATCCAATTTTCAAATTCAAAAGAGCCATAAAATGAATATAAAATTTCAGTGACTCGAATTCTCCAACACTCTAAAAAGTCTTTTCTACCTATTCCCTTCAAAATACCCAGCTTGGGGACATTGTTTCCAACTATATTTACGGGTCTTTGTGCGTTTACATCTGTCCCCCTAAAAGAGTCAAGACGAAAATATATGGAAATAAACCTGACAAACAAAAATAAAAAAATAAAAAAATAAAAAAATTTATTAAGTTAATCTGTGACCTTTGGGACTTGAATCAGTAAACCTCGAGGGGTGTTCTACACCTAATTGCCTAAAGCTTAATTGTTTGGGGCTAATTGGGTTGAAAGTTCGCTACACGGGTTCCATAGAAAGTCATGAACTTAATAATAACAAATATATATATATATATATATATATATATATATATATATATATATATATATATATATATATATATATATATATATATATATATATATATATATATGTTTAGATATTCAAATAAAGCTAATCTGTGCTCTTTGAGGTTCGGGCAAGTAAACCCGTGGGATCTCTTTAAATCTAGCACACCAAGGTCATCTGGTCTGGATGTGTTGGCTGGAAGCCTGTTACATGGATTTTAAAGAAAGCCATGAGCTTTATTTGTAGAAAAATATAATTAGATGGTTTATATATATTTATGTTTCTAGTTTAATTGAATAATATGTTTGAGAAAAATGTTTGGCTGTAAACATTGGGACTGACTGTAAACTACTTTGACTGGTGTAAGTGGTTTTAAACATGTAACCAATCTCGGTAAGTATTAGGGAATTTTTAGAAAGTACTTTTTAGAAAAAGATTGTTGTTAGTAGACAAATAGCTGGAGTCAGTCACTGTCATGCTTTGCAAAATGAAAATGATTGAGCATATTTTGCATCACATGCTTTCAAAACAGTAAGACCATAATTTGTTCCATGTGCTAACCCAATACCTGTAAAAGTGAATAAGTGTTGTACTTTTGATTTTGTTGAATTGTGTTAGGGAATGGCTAAAAAATCTTGTTTTAAATGCTATATATCTTTGTGGGGTTAATGCCAAGTTATCTTAAGGCACGACATGTACACTTTCGACTGTATGACACAATGAGGCTAATTAGATTGAATCTGTTCGTTTTGTTTTGTTTATTGCGTTAATATTTGAAAAAAAATATATTTATTCTACATATGTTTTTTTCATTAGTTTTTCTTTCATTCTTTTCATCTTAGTTTCTTTTCAGTCGCCTATCGTCTTCTCTAGGGTGATTCTTAATTGTGTTCTTTCTTGATGACAAGAAAGGTCTAAGCTTGGGGAGGTTTGATAGGTGCATTTGATGCACCTATTTTGCATGTTTATTTCCGTCCTTTTATAGCATTCTACTTCATAATTCTTGCATTTAGTTGATTATTAGGGCAATTGTATATTTCATCAAGAATGTCTGGTACTTCACCATTTTTGATTTATTTTTCAGGCATTATGGAGCATGGATACATGGAGCTTGGATGCTTGCAGCTTTGGAGCATGAGGAGAAGATGAACCGGTCATTCCATGGCAAAAAAGATGAAGATGGAACCCGAGTCATTATGCATTATTATCATAGCAAAGGACTATGTTTGAAACGCGATTCTTGTCACACCGACACGGGTCGTGTTTTTCCTTTGTCATCTTATATTTGAGCAACATGACTCGTGGTGAAGCTAGATTGAAGATGGAACCAAGACTGAAGACTTTTTGGAATTTTAGCAAAAAGCATGGGACATGCCAAAAACACATGGTCAAGACAAATGGCTATGCCAAAAACACATGGGCAAAAGGCATGGTCATGCCAAAAACGCATGGCCTCATGGCATGCACGTGAACATTAATTAAAAGAGGAGGAGACATCATTTTGAAGGACATAACGGTTTTTGGGGCGATCTAGGGCAATTTTGGGAGAATTCTTCGAGCTTTTGAGAAGACTTAATCATAGGAAACACTTTGATTTCATTTTTGTAAGCATTAAACATTCCAATTCCATCTTTATTCTTGTTTGATTTTTTCTTAGCCATGTGTGGCTAAGAAACCCTAGTTTCTACTTCTTGTTCAAAACATGTTGATTGCTTGACTTGAAACATATGACTTGATGCTTGATTTGTGATTCTATTCTAGTGATTATGTTTTTGTTTAAACTAGAATCCTTGAATTTTTGATTGGCCACTTTCAGGAATTGAATTTTTGTGTAGTTAATTAACTTTTAGGGCACCTAATCGTTCTATAAATTTAACAATTGGTAGCAAGCAATAAGTTTTCTTATTGTAAAACATATATCACATGTTTTCACACTTCCGAGGGTATGAGAAGAAATGAACATTGTTGGGAAGCTTGTACAAAACTTAATGCAGTTTTTCAATGCAATCTAAGAGCCTGTTTAGGTTGAATTAGCAAAGCTAGGTCTAGTCAAAGAGCGTGTTTTGGTTAGATAATTTGGCAAGCGAGCGGTATTAGAGTGTGTTAATATCTTTTAGCACCAACTTAGAATAGCAATCACAAATTACATCAAGTCATAATTAGGTTAAATGACAACATTGAGAACTAGAACTGGAAGCACTTTTACAACTTGTTTACAAATCTATTTCATTTTCTTCATGTTTCATAGTTGATTGTTATTTTCTATTATTTGAATTTTGCAAACAAAACCCCCATTTGTGACCAAAGTACATTGTGCAAAAAGGTATAGACTTTTGTCCTGTGTCTTTGTGATTCGACCCTGCTTGCCTTGTACTACTTTTTAGTGAATTAAAGCAGTGTATTTTGAGTCTATTCCCTATTATTTGTTGGGTTTGACACGCCTAACATCAGTAGCCGATTCACATTTAGAAGGTTTCGTCCTTCTTTTTGACGAATATCACTAGGGCTCCCCATGATGAGAAACTCGGTATTATAAAGCCCTTATCCAAAATATCTTGGAATTGACCGAAAACCTATTGCTTTTCCGAAGGGGCTAATCAGTAAGGTGATTTTACCACTGGAGCTGCCCCTGAGACTAGGTCAATTTGAAATTCAACTTTGTGAGTTGGCGGTAGTTTGGGCAAGTCCTCCCGAAATACATCGGGAAAATCACATACTTGGGGTATGTGCTATGATTTCCTTTGTCTCGCCCCTCTTATCTACGATATGGGCCAAAAACATGTAATATTTCTTGTGAAGGTACTTATGCGGCTTCATACAAGAGATGATTCTAAGGCCTTTGTTGGTCTTATCTCTGTAGATTATTAAGGATTTCCCGTTGGGTAAGCGATAGGTATTAGAACGTGTTAATATCTTTTAGCACCAACTTAGAATAGCAATCACAAATTACATCAAGTCATAATCAGGTTAAATGACAACATTGAGAACTAGAACTGGAAGCACTTTTACAACTTGCTTACAAATCTATTTCATTTTCTACATAGTTCAAAGTTGATTGTTATTTTTTATTATTTGACTTTTGCAAACAAAACCCCCATTTGTGACCAAAGTACCTTGTGCAAAAAGATATACACTTTTGTCCCGTGTCTCTGTGGTTCGACCCTGCTTGCCTTGTACTACTTTTTAGTGCATTAAAGCAGTGTATTTGGAGTCTATTGTACCCTATTATTTGTTGGGTTTGACACGCCTAACATCAGTAGTCGATTCACATTTAGAAGGTTTCGTCCTTCTTTTTGACGAATATCACTAGGGCTCCCCATGATGAGAAACTCGGTATTATAAATCCCTTATCCAAAATATCCTGGAATTGACCGAAAACCTATTGCTTTTCCGAAGGGGCTAATCAGTAAGGTGATTTTACCATTGGAGCTGCCCCTGAGACTAGGTCAATTTGAAATTCAATTTTGCGAATTGGCGGTAGTTTGGGCAAGTCCCCCCGAAATACATCGGGAAAGTCACATACTTGGGGTATGTCCTATGATTTCCTTTTTCTCACCCCTCTTATCTATGATATGGGCCAAAAACATGTAATATTTCTTGTGAAGGTACTTATGCGGCTTCATACAAGAGATGATTCTAAGGCCTTTGTTGGTCTTATCTCTGTAGATTATTAAGGATTTCCCGTTGGGTAAGGGTAGTGGTACCACCTTGTTGTAGCATAAGATTTTTATGTATACTATGCTCTCATATATATATATATATATATATATATATATATATATATATATATATATATATATATATATATATATATATATATATATATATATATATATATACTTATCAAACATTTGATCCAAAACTCTTTTTAACATTCCAAAAATCATGGAAAAAATTTTTCATTTTTAATTCAACCAAAATCCATCAAATATTCATATCAACCATCAAAAGTATGCCAATGTTAAAATAGTTATCAGAGTACAATCCGAAAATCATAAAAATTCTAGACACGGGTGGATGTACTGCGATCAAGTCGAGCCCTTCCCCTTCGAACTTGAAGTACCTGAAACATAAACTTTAACCAAGAAGCATAAATCTTAGTGAGTTCCCAACATACCAACTACCATACATACATATCTTACTAAAACAAATACAAGTCTATTTCGTCCCTCAATCCCTTCTGACTCTCTAAGTCCCTTCTGACTCCTTCAGTGTCTTACAATTGTTACGGGACTATTTCACCACCTATAGCTAAGCATACAGTCATATTAGCAAGTGTCACGAAGAAAACAAGCACATGTAGATATGCCGATAAGTGTCACAAAGACCACTACTATTCTTCAACATAACCTAGTGGGTCAGCATTGGTGCCTTCGACCTATAAGTACATTGAGGAGACTCCCTTCAGCTTGAAGATAGACAAATCACACTCTCGGGCTGCTACTACCACAACTCTTCACACTGAACAAATCCAAATTAACCATAATAAGCAATCATGGTAATAACCCTTAATAAATGGCCTACATGTTCATCTAAGATGCTAAGCGTAAAAGACCATTTTAACCTTCTCTTAATTGACCCAACTAACCATGGCCCAAGTCCATATAGATCAAAAGTCGAAGAATGGCCCAAAAATCCTTCTGGTGAGTATGTCATGCGTACCACCACTACGCCCCATGTACAAACCTTAACAGAAAGGGGGGAAAATGGGTGAAAAATGGGTGTTAAACGCGTTATGTTGAGTGTACGCATATGTACGCCCCGTGTACTCCATTGATCTCCAAAATTCATGTTAGGAACTTAATGCCTTAAGTCTGAACATCCAAATCACAAATCTTGCTCTTAGGAAACATCTTAAATGATAAAGTCATCAACTTGATTCCTTTGCATGACTCAAAGAGGCCTAACACCCATTTTTAACAACTTCATATTTTGACCATCAAATCATGCATGGTTCGAGCTATATCAATCAAGATGCCATTTTTATGCATTTGGGATCTCAAAAACATCAAGATCTACTATCCTAAGCTTCTGGGGTAGCTTATACTCCCATAAATCAACCCAAGGGACCAAAGTATGCCAAATCCCTAAACTAGGTAGATCTAAGAGGTGAATCAACAAGGTAAATACTTTATACCTCTAGAAGAATGATCAAGGTGAGAAAGGTCTGGATCTATAAGCTTCAAATCGACAAGTGCTAAAGGGTTCTTCTTTCTTCAAGATGCACCAAAAACACACCAAAACAAATAAACTGATCAATACTCTCTAGAAAGGAGTAAGGGTTTCGTGAAAACTATTTTGGGGCAAAGGAGGCTTATGATAGAAGAGGCCTTAAGGTTATAAGGTGCTTAAATAGGGTCCAAAGTGTAACAACCCGAAGTTGTTCATCGCCGAAAACCCATTCTACCCGTATAACTCGCCGTAAATCGATTTGTTCCGATGTCGTTTTTGGGTTATATTAATTAAATATATATGTTTAATTGATGCTAATGAGTGTTCAAACCTCTTAGGAACTCAAGAAATTAGCCCAAAATACTTATTCCAAAAATTTTAGAAACATTCCCGCTGAGTCACGGAAACTTAATCGGGTGCGACCAAAAGCCCCGTTTAGTGCCGGTATCGGGTAGAATTCCATCGTGTCCAATTTTGGGACCTATTTAAACGTGTTCAAGCTTTCATTTGAAGCTTTTGCTTCATTTCACAACCATCTCTCTCTAACCTCTCTCCTAAATCCAAGTTTAAGGGTCCAAATCATCAATTTAAGGCTTCAAATCTTTGAGGTAACTTCCCTAACATGATATACAACCTCTTTGGCCTTCAAATTCGAGTATAATCTATGGATTAGGACCATTATCATGTGTTTACGGCCCTAGAACTATCCTAGGCCGTAAACTCATATAAATGGGGTTTTTGGAGCAACAAAACCCTTCCAAACCACAATTAGACCTTAGATATGGCTAGATGACTTTATGGAATGAGCTTAGAATGCCTTGAAACATGATTTAGAGCCTTGTTTAAGATTTTACGGCCCTGGAAGGTGCCTAGGCCGTAAACACTAATTTAGAAGGTTTTTAAGCCCTTAAACCCTTCCTAGACTCAAACAAGGCTTAGATATGGATTATAGAATAATGGTATTTGCCTTAGAACATTTCAAATATAATTTTTGAGTAGTAAATAGGAATTTACGGCCAAGGTTCATGCTTGGGCCGTAAACCCCTAAAAAATGGAGAGTAAACTCCTTTTCACATGTCCAAATGCCTTCAAACTTAACCAATAGCCTTGTGGTAAATCCTAGAACCATCTAAAAATAGTTTGGAGGTCTTAAACATATCAAAATGCAACATATAAGAGTTTACGGCCATAGATCATGCCCTTAGGCCGTAAACTCCCAAATATGTGTTAAATGATGCCATTAAATCATAACAAGGCTTGGAAAATTAACTAGAATCACATGTGATTGTCCTAAGTGCCTTAAATAAATTACTCATGACCATGGGAGAGTTTACGGCCGTGAACTCCCTTAAACATGGTATAAGTCCCCTTAATTTAATCCAAGGCATTTTAAGAAGTCCATTCCAACATTTCCTAAGTCCAAACAAGCCATTAAGTACTCAAAATCACACCAACATGAGTTCACGGCCGTGAACTCATGTATGTATGTGTTTTATGGATGTAAACTCCTTAAAATGTTTACCCTTGGGGAGTAAACTCAAATCCCAAGTCCCTCGTGCCATTACACGTCCGTAGATGTCACCCGGGTCACTCCAAACACTCGTTTTGAGGTGTATAATCTCATTGGAGTATAATGTTCCATATAATTAGTGATTGTAAATCTAATTAGATATATATGGACATTATTTCATTTTACATAGGGACATCGCAAGTAATCAGGCCCCGAACCGACATTTAGTGTCCGAATATGAATACGAATTACGAATACGAATACGAATACGAATACGAATCACGAGTACAAATACGAATTACGAATATGAATACGAATACGAATACGAATACAAATACGAATACGAATACGACTACGAATACGAATACGACTACGAATGCGAATACGACTACGAATGCGAAATGACGCCTTTGGTTGACACTAAGACTTCGAAAATACAGTTAGTGTACTCCTTGAGTGTCACCAGAGTTTCGAATCTAATACGAAAATACGCCTCTGGACCTCTACTGAGTTTCAAATATATCCGCCTCAGAATGTCGACAGAGCTTCGAATACACAACTAATATACTCTTTTGGAACTCAGCAGAACTTCGAAAATACAGTAATGTACGCTTCTGTGTGATTCCAAATATTCGAAAATACAACTAAACTAGTAGATAATAGTCATTCGAATGTAGAATAACTAAGGGTTTAGAACACATAACTAATACTACTCACATGGTAATTACTAGTACTACGAAATCAGACCTAAGAATCAACCACCACACATAGGAAAATATGGGATTTTCTTGGGATAACATAACAACCAAGTAACGAAACTAGATACAAATAGACAACTCAACACATAGGAAAATATGGGATTCTCCTGGGTAGCACAACAACACATAAACGGATAAAGTAACAAACGAATAACTAAAACTGTAAGGAAAATATGGGATTTTCCTGGGTAGTACAACAATACATAAACGGATAAAGTAACAAACAAATAACTAAAACTATAAGAAAAATATGGGATTTTCCTGGAACGACATAACCAACTGTTTTCAAAATTGTAACAAAAGATAACTAAAATGTTTTCATAAGAACATATGGTATTTTCTTGATCAACAAGTTTTCCAGAAAGTAAAGGAACTCGTTCTTTTCAAAACTAAACCGCTTATGACCTCACCAGCTTTATGCTGATTTTCAAACCACTTGTATTCTCAGGTCAGCGTTAGACAGGTACACCGCAACCATTTGGAGAAGAAGGAGCATCCCGAAGACTCGTCTTTACTTTTGTTTATATTACATATGTAAAACACTTGTACAACTTTACTTTCAAACAGATGTAAACAATATTATGTAATGTAATGTTTTGTTATTACTGCTTTACTATGTGCATTGGATTTGATACTCAACATGGAGTCAACCCCGGAAATATTTCCGCCTTTGGTTTTCGGGGTGTGACAGATTGGTATCTGAGCCCTTGTTTATAGTGAACTGGTATACCAAAGCTTACATGGTATAAGACTATAAACATTAAAGGGGCCTAAGTGCTCTAACCTAAAAGTATACTATACGAATATAAGTATTTTCTAAAGTATACAAGTATGCCGACCGTCGAAATCCGTAACTACAAGTAGAACAAAATATAAGTAAATGGGTGTTGTACACTGCGGTTAAACCTGGGCAGTTATGTAGTCGTGTCTAGGATCAATATAGCCTGGCCAACTATATTCATTCGAGACACGGCCAACATGTGCTTGGGAGTGACTGTGGTACGCAACATACCTAAAACTTACCTAATATCCCAAACAACGAGTCGTCGCTGCAACGAACCATGAAATACTATGGGAGTATTTCTCGAGCCGATCCTTTATAGAAATCCTCGTATACGTGTTGTTCCTTAATCATTCCTTTAGCGATAACATTTTCTGCCTTGATCACTCTTTCCTACTTTATCGCTTAATATAATGTTATATTTGTCTTGATGAGATATCCCCTTATCCATATCTCATGATTCAATTCAAAGGACTTATGATCCTCCCTTTCCTGATCTTTTTAGATCAAGATGCCTCCGAGGAAAAGACCCAGCTCAAAGAACACCAACAACCCTCCGCCGCCACCACCTCCTCTTCAAATCGGTCTAGAAACACTTCAGGCAACCATTTCTGCCACCATATCAGCTCTCCTACCTCAACTAAACCCCAATGGTTCAGGAGGTGGTTCCCAAAACCAAAACCAAGAAGGTAATCAAGGACACCGGAAGGAGTGTTCCTATAAAGACTTCATGAATGCAAAACCGACATTCTTCGATGGCACAGGGGGTGTCATTGCTCTAACTTGGTGGTTAGAGAGAATCGAATCTATCTTCGAGATTTGCGCCTGTTCGGAATCTGATAAGGTGAAATTTGCCGCCTGTACGCTCACCGATAAGGCTTTGACTTGGTGGAACGGCCGAGTCAAATCCCTGACTTTACCTGTAGCAAATGCTATGGGATGGGAAGTTATGAAGGAACTACTACGTGGGGAGTATTTCCCTCAGGGTGAAATCCTAAAGCTGAAACATGAGCTATTGAACCTGAAGATGAAAGGTTCCGATATCGCCACTTACTCTTTTAGGTTTGACGACTTGGCACTTCTCTGTCCGGGAATGGTTACCCCGGAGAGCAAAAAGGTAGAAAGGTTCATCTGGGGATTAACTCAGCCGACCAAAGGGAATGTTATAGCAGCGAAGCCGGATACCTATGACAGCGCCAAGTGTCTGGCTCAAACTTTGATCGATCACAATGATGATCAAGAGGAAGCAGGCACCACTCCCGAGCCAACAGAAAAGAGTGGCGAGAAAAGAAAGTTTTGGAGAAAGAAGAAGAAGAGTCAGTCTTCCTCAGAACCCTCGAAGAAACAGCAAATAGTGGCAGTGCACGCTGCCACTATTCCTGCTGCTGTTTCTGTTGTCAATTCCACATCCCAAGTACCTGTTACCGGATATGTCGGTACCCTCCCGTGGTGTGACCGATGTAACTACCACCATCGCATCCCTGGTCCTTGTCGTGCAAAGTTATGTAGAAGCTGTGGCCAGGAAGGTCATCTCGCACGAACATGCAAAACCCCAACCCCGTCAACTAGTCAAGCTTCCGGAGCTGGTGTCGGTCAAACCTGCTACAGCTGTGGAGAGGTCAGGCACTATAAGCGAAACTGTCCAAAAACAGTAATGTATGGAAACACCGGCAGAGTCCTAACTATGGGGCAAGAAAGGACAGCCGCCGATCCCACCGTTGCCACATGTATACTTCTTTTCGATAAATCTTGTGCCTGTAATCCTTTTCGATTCTAATGATGAAAGGATTTGTTAACCATTCATTCAAATATCTTTTTAAATTAAATCCTTTGTTAATAATCGAAACGTGCACTGTCGAGATGACCAACTAGTGAGAAAGAAAGCGTTAACGTCATACCCTTAGATCGTATCCTCAATTCGGATGGTTATCCCTTTCCATTTGATCTAAAGGTAAACCTTTCATAGAAAACTTTGGTGCAAACTAGGCATGGAATAACTTAGTCTCATTCATGCGGTTAGTCTTGTCTTCGAAAGCTTAGAAAGTTTTTCCATACATTCCCCGTCCGTATGATATTCGGGAAAGCGGGAAGTCTGTAACTTTTTCCCCGATGCCTTTCCATGAATCCTCGAGAATTCTTTTGTGAACATCTAGTCAAGTCTCATACTAATCTAGTTCATGGAGCTACCTCGTAGCCGAACCTTTGGAAGATGATGTATCCAATACAGCGACCATGACCTGATGTGATCACCACGAGTTCGTAGTGGTACCCTTCAGTCAAACCATTTTCCTTGATCTTGTAGTAAACAAAGCAACCATACCGTAGGCCCATAACCCACAGGTCCTAGAATTCTCTGTCAGGATCATCAAACCCTTAGTTACTCTGCCACATGAAGATGTACCTCCTTGTTGGAATTTGTTTCTGTTGGAAGCTTTATCCTAGGGAAAACATGGAATGCTTTAGAAAAGCGAAATACTTCTCTCGTGATATAGTAGACCCTTCGCGACCCTTGTGAAATCAATTCCGTAACTTTCAAACTTTGATTGCCCTAGGAACTCAGTAGCACCCATCTGATACTTCACGTCTCAGTCTTTGAGAAGTATCTACCTAACGAAATCAAGATGCGTCCCGATAGTGAGGGTTCGCTGAGACGTCAAGCGGAAACCCGATGTCACTTGGGAGCGCGAAAACCCGAAGCAGCAAATCCACCCGTATCTCATTCAAGTTCATGACTTGTATCGTAATCATTGAATTTCGGGACGAAATTCCCTCTAACGGGGGGATAATGTAACAACCCGAAGTTGTTCATCGCCGAAAACCCATTCTACCCGTATAACTCGCCGTAAATCGATTCGTTCCGATGTCGTTTTTGGGTTAAATTAATTAAATTTATATGTTTAATTGATGCTGATGAGTGTCCAAACCTCTTAGGAACTCACGAAATTAGCCCAAAATATTTATTCCAAAAATATTAGAAACATTCCCGCCGAGTCACGGAAACTTAATCGGGTGCGACCAAAAGCCCCGTTTAGTGCCGGTATCGGGTAGAATTCCATCGTGTCCAAGTTTGGGACCTATTTAAACGTGTTCAAGCTTTCATTTGAAGCTTTTGATTCATTTCACAACCATCTCTCTCTAACCTCTCTCCTAAATCCAAGTTTAAGGGTCCAAATCATCAATTTAAGGCTTCAAATCTTTGAGGTAACTTCCCTAACATGCTATACAACCTCTTTAGCCTTCAAATTCGAGTATAATCTATGGATTAGGACCATTATCATGTGTTTATGGCCCTAGAACTATCCTAGGCCGTAAACTCATATAAATGGGGTTTTTGGAGCAACAAAACCCTTCCAAACCACAATTAGACCTTAGATATGGCTAGATGACTTTATGGAATGAGCTTAGAATACCTTGAAACATGATTTAGAGCCTTGTTTAAGATTTTACGGCCCTGGAAGGTGCCTAGGCCGTAAACACTAATTTAGAAGGTTTTTAAGCCCTTAAACCCTTCCTAGACTCAAACAAGGCTTAGATATGGATTATAGAATAATGGTATTTGCCTTAGAACATTTCAAACATAATTTTTGAGGAGTAAATAGGAGTTTATGGCCAAGGTTCATGCTTGGGCCGTAAACCCCTCAAAAATGGAGAGTAAACTCCTTTTCACATGTCCAAATGCCTTCAAACTTAACCAATAGCCTTGTGGTAAATCCTAGAACCATCTAAAAATAGTTTGGAGGTCTTAAACATATCAAAATGCAACATATAAGAGTTTACAACCATAGATCATTCCCTTAGGCCGTAAACTCCCAAATATGTGTTAAATGATGCCATTAAATCATAACAAGGCTTGGAAAATTAACTAGAATCACATGTGATTGTCCTAAGTGCCTTAAATCAATTACTCATGACCATGGGAGAGTTTACGGCCGTAAACTCCAAGTTTACAGCCGTGAACTCCCTTAAACATGGTATAAGTCCCCTTAATTTAATCCAAGGCATTTTAAGAAGTCCATTCCAACATTTCCTAAGTCCAAACAAGCCATTAAGTACTCAAAATCACACCAACCTGAGTTCACGGCCGTGAACTCATGTATGTATGTGTTTTATGGATGTAAACTCCTTAAAATGTTTACCCTTGGGGAGTAAAATCAAATCCCAAGTCCCTCGTGCCATTACACGTCCGTAGATGTCACCCGGGTCACTCCAAACACTCGTTTTGAGGTGTGTAATCTCATTGGAGTATAATGTTCCATATAATTAGTGATTGTAAATCTAATTAGATATATATGGAAATTATTTCATTTTACATAGGGACATCGCGAGTAATCAGGCCCCGAACTGACGTTTAGTGTCCGAAATCGTCGCATTTCCAAGTCCGGTGAGTTCATACCCCTACCCTTTTTTCCGTGTTTTCAAAGGTTTTTCAATGTTTTCAGGGGGGAATACAAGCAAAAGTACAAGTGTATTTTGTACTTAAACTGATTTTCAACTCAATAGTTTTACATACTAAATGTTTTGATTTCCAAAGATTTGTGATAACTGACGTTTCAAATTGCAGGTTAAACATAGATTTCTTTTTAAGAGTGTTATAACTATATTCTATTTGAATAAGAAATCATACTAATCATATTTAAGATCAATACGAATGTAATCTAGTGCGAATACGAATACGAATACGAATCACGAATACGAATACGAATTACAAATATGAATACGACTACGAATACGAATACGAATACGAATACAAATACGAATACGAATACGACTACGAATACGAATACGACTACGAATGCGAATACGACTACGAATGCGAAATGACGCCTTTGGTTGACACTAAGACTTCGAAAATACAGTTAGTGTACTCCTTGAGTGTCACCAGAGTTTCGAATCTAATACGAAAATACGCCTCTGGACCTCTACTGAGTTTCAAATATATCCGCCTCAGAATGTCGACAGAGCTTCGAATACACAACTAATATACTCTTTTGGAACTCAGCAGAACTTCGAAAATACAGTAATGTACGCTTCTGTGTGATTCCAAATATTCGAAAATACAACTAAACTAGTAGATAATAGTCATTCGAATGTAGAATAACTAAGGGTTTAGAACACATAACTAATACTACTCACATGGTAATTACTAGTACTACGAAATCAGACCTAAGAATCAACCACCACACATAGGAAAATATGGGATTTTCTTGGGATAACATAACAACCAAGTAACGAAACTAGATACAAATAGACAACTCAACACATAGGAAAATATGGGATTCTCCTGGGTAGCACAACAACACATAAACGGATAAAGTAACAAACGAATAACTAAAACTGTAAGGAAAATATGGGATTTTCCTGGGTAGTACAACAATACATAAACGGATAAAGTAACAAACAAATAACTAAAACTATAAGAAAAATATGGGATTTTCCTGGAACGACATAACCAACTGTTTTCAAAATTGTAACAAAAGATAACTAAAATGTTTTCATAAGAACATATGGTATTTTCTTGATCAACAAGTTTTCCAGAAAGTAAAGGAACTCGTTCTTTTCAAAACTAAACCGCTTATGACCTCACCAGCTTTATGCTGATTTTCAAACCGCTTGTATTCTCAGGTCAGCGTTAGACAGGTACACCGCAACCATTTGGAGAAGAAGGAGCATCCCGAAGACTCGTCTTTACTTTTGTTTATATTACATATGTAAAACACTTGTACAACTTTACTTTCAAACAGATGTAAACAATATTATGTAATGTAATGTTTTGTTATTACTGCTTTACTATGTGCATTGGATTTGATACTCAACGTGGAGTCAACCCCGGAAATATTTCCGCCTTTGGTTTTCGGGGTGTGACAGATTGGTATCTGAGCCCTTGTTTATAGTGAACTGGTATACCAAAGCTTACATGGTATAAGACTATAAACATTAAAGGGGCCTAAGTGCTCTAACCTAAAAGTATACTATACGAATATAAGTATTTTCTAAAGTATACAAGTATGCCGACCGTCGAAATCCGTAACTACAAGTAGAACAAAATATAAGTAAATGGGTGTTGTACACTGCGGTTAAACCTGGGCAGTTATGTAGTCGTGTCTAGGATCAATATAGCCTGGCCAACTATATTCATTCGAGACACGGCCAACATGTGCTTGGGAGTGACTGTGGTACGCAACATACCTAAAACTTACCTAATATCCCAAACAACGAGTCGTCGCTGCAACGAACCATGAAATACTATGGGAGTATTTCTCGAGCCGATCCTTTATAGAAATCCTCGTATACGTGTTGTTCCTTAATCATTCCTTTAGCGATAACATTTTCTGCCTTGATCACTCTTTCCTACTTTATCGCTTAATATAATGTTATATTTGTCTTGATGAGATATCCCCTGATCCATATCTCATGATTCAATTCAAAGGACTTATGATCCTCCCTTTCCTGATCTTTTTAGATCAAGATGCCTCCGAGGAAAAGACCCAGCTCAAAGAACACCAACAACCCTCTGCCGCCACCACCTCCTCTTCAAATCGGTCTAGAAACACTTCAGGCAACCATTTCTGCCACCATATCAGCTCTCCTACCTCAACTAAACCCCAATGGTTCAGGAGGTGGTTCCCAAAACCAAAACCAAGAAGGTAATCAAGGACACCGGAAGGAGTGTTCCTATAAAGACTTCATGAATGCAAAACCGACATTCTTCGATGGCACAGGGGGTGTCATTGCTCTAACTCGGTGGTTAGAGAGAATCGAATCTATCTTCGAGATTTGCGCCTGTTCGGAATCTGATAAGGTGAAATTTGCCGCCTGTACGCTCACAGATAAGGATTTGACTTGGTGGAACGGCCGAGTCAAATCCCTGACTTTACCTGTAGCAAATGCTATGGGATGGGAAGTTATGAAGGAACTACTACGTGCGGAGTATTGCCCTCGGGGTGAAATCCAAAAGCCGGAACATGAGCTATGGAACCTGAAGATGAAAGGTTCCGATATCGCTGCTTACACTTCAAGGTTTGACGACTTGGCACTTCTCTATCCGGGAATGGTTACCCCGGAGAGCAAAAAGGTAGAAAGGTTCATCTGGGGATTAACTCAGCCGACCAAAGGGAATGTTATAGCAGCGAAGTCGGATACCTATGACAGCGCCAAGTGTCTGGCTCAAACTTTGAGCGATCACAATGATGATCAAGAGGAAGCAGGCACCACTCCCGAGCCAACAGAAAAGAGTGGCGAGAAAAGAAAGTTTTGGAGAAAGAAAAAGAAGAGTCAGTCTTCCTCAGAACCCTCGAAGAAACAACAAATAGTGGCAGTCCACGCTGCCACTATTCCTGATGCTGTTTCTGTTGTCAATTCCACATCCCAAGTACCTGTTACCGGATATGTCGGTACCCTCCCGTGGTGTGACCGATGTAACTACACCATGATTGCCAACTCCATCTCCACCACCATACTACCTCCCCGCCATGTGTTTCTATATAAACCATATAATAAACAAAAAATCCTAAACTAACGTGTCATTGTCAGACACTGTTGTTACAAAAACCTAAATCAACACCAGTTACCACCATATCACTCCTTTAACCACTCGAATTCACTACCATGTTTAGCATCTTTTGTTTGTGTTTGTGTATTTGTCTGATATAAAAACTTTGATTTCTATTATATAATAATTTTTTCTCATATGAGCATTACAATTTGACTTGTAGAATAACACATTAAAGAATGAGGTTGTTAAAGTTCCACATTGCCACCCATATGTATGGGACTTGGCCAAATCCTTTCCATTAGAGGTTTATAGGGTAAACTTGCTCGTTATCTTTCAAAAGAAGCAGAAAAAGTACTCCGATTCAAAGGAATGCTTTCCAACAAAAACAAAAAATGAATATAACTTTTCACTTACATTAGTTAACAATAAATATTAAAATAAACTATATGCAAAAACTCAAAACGTTGAATAAAGGTTTTGATTTTGTTTTAGGTATGTAAGTTCTGTTTTGCATTTGTTATGTATTCTTAATATTATTTTTTGCGGGTTTGATTTGGTTTTGAGGCTTATTAAATAGTAAGTGATCGAGATGAGGAATGCAATGGTAAAGTTATCATTTTTAATAAATAAGTGAATTGTAACTTTACTGAATAATGGAGCAAAAATGTTAAAAAATAATGACAAAATACCAAATTTGTAGAACTATTCATTTTTCGACATAAACCTTAATCTAGCAAAAATCAGTGACCAAGTTTGTAATTTGTTTAAGAATAAATTGATATATTTTATATTTTATAAGTTTGTTTTTAATACAATGATGTTTTTTTATTCCTTAGTAATTAAGTTTATCAAAAAATGGTTTGCATTGTTAGGTTTAATAGTACTTGCAAATCTCCCAGAAACATTCGATTGGCACCGCCCAACACACTCATCACGCCATAGCTGGAATCGGGCCGCGCCTGACATAAATACAAACACATACAGTACATGCAATAGTCACACAGACAGCTACCATTCTTGTGAAATTAATCTACGGGCCGACATTGGTGCCTTCGACCCGCCAAACACAATGAGAAGAATCACCCCAGTCTGAGATCACCAAAACACATACGTGTTGCTGCTACCGGGTTCCTCATGCTAAACACATCCAAATTATCCTTAATCAATAACTAAGACAATTTCCTATAAACCAAGGACCAAATCATATTCTAACATGCCAATTGGTATAAGACTATTATACCCTTCCTATACTTGGCCCAATAAAGCAAGGCCCAAACCCAAAATGACTCAAGGCCCAAAAAATGGCCCAAGAGCCATTCAGGTGTGTACGCTCTGCGTACCATCTCGGTACGCCCACCGTACCACGCTGAAGCCCAAAAGTGAACTCCAATCCTCTTAATGCCTTACGACGAAATGGATAACTTTCAGATCTGATTCTTATGGGACGTCTTAAGTCATAAAGTTCCTGACTTTATGACTTTTCATGGCTTAATGGTGTCGAAGTCAAAGCCCTAAATGTCTTACTTCATCAAAAAACCACCAACTCATGCACGGAAGTAATAGAAGGACCAAGATCACATTTTTATGGTTCCTAATAACTCCATAATGGATAAAATTTGCAACTTTATCCATTAGAATGTTCCAAGCAATGAAGATCTAGTCTCTAAGTCTCCAAAGGACAAAAAGTGTATCGTTTTCAGCTTAATCCATTAAGTCCACGTCTCCAACCATTAGATCTGAATCATAATGATGTTTAGATGGATAAAGTTTCCAACTTTATCCATAACAAGGTTATAAACATTCAAGATAGAAACTTCATGCACTAAAGTGACTAAAATCTCATAATACCCAAGACTAGCTAGATCTATCAAATGTGTCACCAAGACTTAACCTTTATACCTATAGAAGAAAGATCAAGGTGAACAAGGTATAGATCTGCAAGCTTCATTGCAACCAACACTTCTCCAATGAGCTCATTCTTCTCCAAGATGCACTAAGAACAATCCAAAGCATTCAAAAAGTCCTTCTTGAGCTCACAAGGCTCAAACTAGGGTTAGGGTTTCAAGGGAGGATGTTGAAGGGATGGAGGCTAAGAATGGAAAGGGTGTGGGGAAGTTAAGGAGCTTAAATACGGCTCAACGCCCTTAAATTATGGTTCGCATATAACATACGTACGCCATCATACTGGGTGATTCCACGAGATCACTCATCTCCAGTACGCCCAACATATGCCCTGTACACCCACCGTACTCGGATTAACCCCATATCATCATAACTTTCAACGATCATAACTTCTTCGTTCCAAATCTGTTTTCGATGATCCTTATATCCACGGAAAGGTATTGAAGAGCTCTACAACCCTATCTAATTACTTTTGAATTAAAACACATCAAACTAAAATCCTTAAATCATAAAAGAAGTTTGAAACATCATTTCTTTCATTTTACCCTTTGACTCCACAACACAAACCATGGATTTAATCACTTATACAATGTTATCATCATCATCCAGTAAGGTCTAAACCCTATTCCCTTGAAGCCTAAGGCATTTTCTTGATCCAAATATTGTCCACAATCCCAGAATAAGAAACTTCTCGAAACAGGATGTTACCAATTTCCCCACTTAAAATGAATTTCGTCATCAAAATTTGTCTTGGTAAGGATCTTTGAAAACAACGTCAACACGTTCCATAAGATTCCTCTCACCACTTCAAAATCAATGCATCATATAAATAAAACTCGAGAGACATTTCAGAAATCCATAGCTACCAACAAACAACCCAAAAACTTGAAGAATACTCAACCGTAACAACTCTCTTTCTCTCCCTAATTGAAGACCCAAATTCCAATGTGAACCACTCAAACCGGAAACTCTCAAACCCACAACCACAAACCAATTCCATCAATATACTTCCCGGAACCGGTAACCCATCAGGTTAAACTTTGTAAACCATACCCTAAGTCTGATGTTCATCCATTCGTTGCACCAACCCCTAGTTCCCTGACTACGAATACCAACCAATCGTGCAGAAAGAAATACGTAAAACATGCAGATCGTGAATTTTAACCGATCCAAAATCAAAATTTGTGCCAAAAAACCTTACATATAGACTTGACTTCCTGACAAGTCGATACCAACCTATTTCTCCCATGAGCGTAATGATAGCAAATACAAGAATTTTGCGTTTCATCCAACTCCCTCATTAGTTCAGGTGTACATCCACCTGGAAATCACTCGAGACATTTACACGGACTTCATAACTCGAGATTTCAGAACCAATACCCAAAATCGGTAACCAAAATCTTATTGAACAACCTAAAAGAAAATAGGGTTCATAATGCAAACATTTAGCAAAATACTTATGAGGCCCACTTAATACTCCCAACAACCTTTTCCTATCCACACAATCCAAAGCAGCTGCTTAATGAGCCTCCCGACTCCCAACAATTCACTAACACCCTAAACATGACAACAAGACTAACGATATGAAGCCTAAGATTCTAAATCAAATGAATACCGATTCCACAAATATGAATCATACAACAACTGGTCCATGATACATCGTGGCACTGTCTAGTCACTAGAACAATAAATTCACGGTAGTATGTCGATCTCACTGTTATTCCACCACTGACCTGAAGACTCATGGCCAGTACTACAAGGGCCTAGAGATACTCAACCATCAATCCATCGACTTCTAGGGACCCAAAAAAAACTTCCCTCTTAATGCTAAACAAACACAACATGGGTCATAGCCTTCTATTACAAACAATCCCTTTCATAGTACAGTCCGTTACCAATGCAAAATTGGATGAAAACATAGTCTCCCACAACCAGAGGATGAGATAGGCATCCATACTCTTCTTCCAAATTAAAATTTGTAACCCAAAAGATAACCAGACCAATAACCCGAGCCAAGTTTCCTCATGCTATCATACTCAGTCCACATATACTCCTCCCGACAATATGTAATGAACTTACTATAATACACACCCTCAAGAGAACCCAAAACGAACCCTGGATCTGCTACTTTTTTTTTTCACGACCTTACCCAAAGAGTGAATATCAGAAGGTCTAATGAAATGATGAATCTCAGTCATTAATAGAAACATCCACATGAACGACTGAAACAAGATCCCACATATTGATGGAAACTAAACAGATCCTACCAACACGTAACTAGCTCGATAAAACTTCCAACATTATCAAGAAATGTTGTTAAAACTTGGTTGGATTAATCCAAAATACCAACCCTTCCGTCGAGACATGCCAAAATTGGATTCTACGCAGATCTAAAGCCACACATAAAAGCTAAACAACCTATCCTCACCATTCGAACTTCCAATAACCAAGGACAACTGCCAAACCCGAGCCCCCTATGAACAATACTTCCATAACCAAATATTGGAGGTACCCAAACCTAGAAATAAAAATGTATAATATTCAGATTTAATGAAATGACCACTGATCAAGAATGCATTGACAACTAATACAATGATTCAATTCACTGCTGAACAAATCCTTTGTGGAACTAAACATACCAAACTCTGAAGCTGATTTACTGATCAACAATTGCCCAACCTAGGCTATAGATATCAATATATACAATGAGCTAACAAATCCCTTAACAACCGATTCTCAACCACAGTGACCCAAACGCCTCTCGATCTATACATTGGCACTCCCGAAAGGAACAATTGTGTAACATCCGGGTTCAGATTATCCATGATAAAGTTTCATGGGCCAGGAGTCGAAGGCTAGGAGGTCTTGGGTTAAGGCGAGTTTCTAGAAACGTAGGGAATCTCATTACCTTTCTGTAGGTATGAGGATTTTTGGAATTCGATTCATTTTGAAGATGTTATGGAAGTTTGGAGATTTGGCAAGATAAGTCCCTAAAGTTGAGAATTTTGGCAGCGAAGTATGCTGGGCGTATGTATGCGTACGCTTAGCGTACAGATGCCCCTGTTCCTTAAGCAAGAGCCACCTAGTATGCTGGGCGTACCAGGGGGTACGCTAGGCATACTAGGCACATAAGGAAACCCTAATTAAGTGAAGTGTCCCCATATAAAGAAAGAGATGGTCCCATTTCAGGCCACCTTCCTTAGTTAATAAACCCTCTCAAACCCTAATATCCGTTCTTGAGCTTGTGTGTGGCCATGATGAGTTTGTTTGTGTTCTTGTGGGCTTTTGGGAGTTAAGAAGGAGCATGGAAGGGAGTGAAGTTGAAGAACAGGCTGTGGATCTAAGCTTTCTTGGGGCTAGAGCACCATTTGAAGGTATAAAGCTCCAAGCTTTCCCACTCTTTTGTTTTGTGCATATTAGGGTCCATTTTAGGTTTTTTGGTCCTAAGCTTGAGGCTTTATGAGTTGATGCACTCCAAAGATTAATAACCTGTCGTTTTAAGTATTTATAGTGGTGAAGAACCATAAAAATAAGGCCTTGATCGTGTGAATCCACCCATGCATGAGTTATGAGCATTTTGGGTTAAGAAAGTAAGATTTTTATGTGTTGTGACCTTATCAGCCATGCAAAGGCTTAAAGTTGTTAACTTTATAGAGTAAGAGATGTTAGGAAGTCCAGATCCAAGAGTTGAGTTAAGGTCTTAACGGGTTAAGACCCAGAAAATGGATTAAGCAAGACTGAAGGTACGCGTCGCGTAACTCAAGTACGCCCCGCGTACTGGGTTGAGGTTCCCGATCAGTTTCTTGAGTGTTTTGGTACACTGAGCGTACCAGGGGGTACGCCCCGCGTAAATCCTTCTGGGGGTTTTTCGGCTAAGCGTTGTGTTGGGCCTTGAGTGTTGGGTCAGGAGTTTGGACTTCATGTAATAGAGTCTTGGACTAGAGAAGTGTATGTATGTGCTTTGGGCTTGCCTTTTTTTTGGGAATTGGGCCGTGTGAGGGCCCATTTATTATTGGGACTTGGTGCGCCCAATGGGCTTAGGGCATTAATGGGCTGGTAGGTGGTCTATCTTTAGACCCAATAAGTAAGAGGTTGGAATTAGCTCCTAATTGAGATTATTGTGGGTTTGGCATAGAGTTAGAGGCCGGTGCATAGCAGCAGTGTTTATAGGAGTTGTTCTTCATCCGAGGTGAGTCTTCTCACTATAGTTTACCTAGATTGGTAATTAGAGTTATGCAACAGAGTATTTTGTATGCTATTTATATGATGTGATACACTGCATTATTTCTATGTGATTTATGCTATGTATGTTTCAGAGTTTACAGAGTTAGGACTGGAAGGTCCATAGAGTTAGGACCAGAGGGTCCAAAGAGTTATGGGACTGGAGGGTCCCACTGAGACACATTGACTAGAGGGTCAAACAGAGTTATAGCCTCGACTGGCTAATATGTATTGTATGTGGTATGTTGGGGAACTCACTAAGCTTCGTGCTTATAGTGTTATGTGTTATATGTTTCAGGTTATTAGGTTAGTGGGACGGCACCGACTTGATTGTACACACCAGAGGAAGAGTTATGTTTTGAGGATCCTGGATTATTACTTATTCAAATATGGAGTTATGTTTTGAAAATTGAACAAATGAGATTGTTTTACAAGTGCTATGAAAAGTATGCATTTTAAAAATGAAAAGTTTGTTTTAAACTTTCACGTCGTTACAAGTTGGTATCAGATCCTTGGTTTGAGGGATTCAGATGTACCTTCGGGTATATCTGGACTAAAACTGAGGAAATGAGGGGAATTTTCAAAATAAATGATTTTTCTAAAACGAGCAAGAGTTTTTAAGAGAAAGGCTAGGTATTTCATATGTTATGAGATATTAGGCATGCTAGAGATAGGCTAGGTATTTCATATTTTAGGACTAGAGTGGCCTGATTTGTGATGCCTTAGCCTAAGAGTTGCTGTTATCTGTGATGCACTTTCGAGTATATGCTAAGTAAAGAGTATCCAGCAGGAATCCTATGTAGAGAGGGATTTGGGTAGAGGAGTAATCTAGGAGAGATACCTAGATGAGCATTTTTGAAGCCTACCGAGAGAGTAGCTAGACACCCGCGGGGGTAGAGTTGCAGAGTTCGGTGATATCTTTTGAGTATGAGTAGATCTAGTGGAGTTATCATCTAGAGCGGGTTATATGTGTGTATTCGACGCCCGAATGCTGCTTGCTTCGTGCTTTGTGGAACTCCCGATGATGGGAGTCAGCTACCAAGTGAATGTGACGATATTCAGGAGGTCGATGACTGGAATCATAAGGAGTTTCTCAGTAGCTGATGGCAGAGAAGTGTGAGAACCTAGGAAGAGCCTAGGAAGTGGCCTTAGTTAGATAAGTACGCTGGCAGAGTAGAGCATTTTTCTGGGGAGCGAGCACGCGTGTTGAGATTGGTGACGAGAAGGCTGAGCAGCTACTTAGGGAATCTGGGGTGGTATGTGTAGAGAGTATGGGTAGACGTGGCAGGTAGTATGGGCCTATACTACTGAAAGCAGAGGACCCATACTCGATGCAGGGAGTATTCCAGAGGTTCTAAGTAGCAGATCGAGAGGTGATGTCATGGTTCGAGTACCATGATTGGTAGCAGATCGAGAGGTGATGTCATGGTTCGAGTGCCATGATTGGTAGCAGATCGAGAGGTGATGTCATGGTTCAAGCACCATGATTAGTAGCATATCGAGAGGTAACGTCATGGTCCGAGTACCATGATTGGAAGCAGACCAAAAGGTGATGTCATCGTTCGAGTACCATGATTGGTGGTAGATTGAGAGGAGATATCGTGGTTCGAGTACCATGATATGGACGGTTAGTGCTTCTGGTTTTACCGGTTGTTCCGCAATGATTATCTAGACCAAGGTTGGATGTGAAAGAGGATGGGTCCAGAAGGCCAGGATGAACGAGTTTTAGTGGAGCATCCCTTGATAGGGAAATTGAGTTAGCTTCGAGGGATTGTTGGTTATATGCTAGTAGAGTCGCAAGACTCAGAGTTGAGCAGGGACGGTGCGTTATGGAAAAATACGGTCTGAGCTGGGCAGCCGGCCGATAGTAGAGATGTCACCTTTGTGACCCGAGAAGTGTTATTTTCGTTTCCTGAGGGAGACGTAAGAGGTGTTGAGATTTCGGTTTCTGAGTTGGGAGTAAGCCCTGTGGGATCGCAATGATGATGATCTTCAATTAGAGTATCGGGTAGTAGGTCTGTCGCGAGGGAATGATATAGCCTGAGCAGGTTGTCAGTGGGGACTAAGACGGTCAAGGACCAGGACACACCCTATTTGAGCATAGTAGGGAATGTGTTAGCTGCAGCATGGGACGATCAAGAGGAGTATATCATGGCAGTGACTCTTATTGTCTTTTATGGGTATAGAGAGTGGAGATGTGGTTTCTGCTCTTATGATAAGGGACGTGTCGGAGCGTTGGGCGAGAAGTCGAGGATGAGGAGCATGATAGTTCATTATTTTCAGATTAGGAGTCAGGGTTAATACTGGACATTTGGGAGGTCCGGTGATGGTATGATGTGAGATTCTGAATGACTAGAGGCATTCACGATGGTAAGTTCTGAAGATTTCCTATGAGATTCAGGTACTTGGGGTTGTTGATCTCTGTCAGGGAGATCATCGAGCGTTGCATAGCACGTTGTGGGATTGGGTGCGATGTTACTGGTGGAGACAGTGTGTGGGATAGAGTATTGGTGCACCAATTGGTGATGATTCAAAACCTAAGTGGGGGAGGACCGGGAATTTTGTTGAGAGGATCAGAGATCTATTCGAGATCAGTTAGAGATCTGGATATAGAGATATGCGGTGTGGATTCATGTGATCAGGGTTATTGGTGTTTGAAGCGAGGTACAGAGCGAGATAATGCATGTGGCATATGTTTGGTAAAGGAAGAATGTCTCCACGACAAGTGGCCATCGATCGGAGACCTTGTGATGGATAGGAAATTCTTCAAGGTGGTTGGCTCGTAGGGTTAGTTCGGTGGTGGAAGAATTTTGATCTAAGGTTTGGGCTATTATGCAGTTGGGGAAATGCAGAAGTGGTTTTGGCAACTCATTCCAGGCCGTTTCGAGTATGCTTGAGTGAGTTTTGAGCATTATAGGAGGGAGTTTTGGATTATTGTCAACATGTTCCGAGTCATTGTCGACTCCTCCCTGTTTCAATTGATGGTAGGAATATTCCAAAGTTGCCCGTTGTGGAAAGGAAGGATAGTTATGAGATTCCAAGGGAGTGCTTTGAGGTATCTGTGTATGATGCCATAAGTAGGAGATCGGTGGTTGAGGCAGGACATTGTAATGTTCTGTGATGGTGTTCAGAGGTATCCCTGAATTCAGAATTATTTGGGTCTAGAGTTGAGACGGCAAAAGGAGTATCAAGTACATGCAGTTCTAGTGGGGGCCCCTCGGGTATTGTCGTCTAGAGGGATTCCTAGGAATGTGGATTCCAGCAGGGCAGGATGTGTTGTCATGACGGTTGCTGTCAAAGTATGTGATGCATAAATAGGGACAAATGTGTATGTACCTATCTATGTTAGTCCGCGAAGCACGAGTCAGTGGATGTAGTGTGGTGTTGTCGTGAGAAAGGCGTGTAGTGATGCTACGGGGAGCCGTAGTACTCACTAGTCAGAGAGAGGGTGTTATGATGCTATGGGGAGCCGTAGTACTCACTAGTCAGAGAAAGGGTGTTGTGATGCTATGGGGAGCCGTAGTACTCACTAGTCAGAGATAGGGTGTTGTGATGCTACGGGGAGCCGTAGTACTCACTAGCCAGAGAAAGGGTGTTGTGATGCTACGGTGAGCCGTAGTACTCACTAGTCAAAAGGAGGGCGTTGTGATGCTACGAGGAGCCGTAGTACTCACTAGTCATTAGGAGGTTGTTGTGATGCTATGGGGAGCCGTAGTACGCACTAGTTAGCGAGAGGCTGTTATGATGAAGCACTCTTGATTAGAGCATGACGCAGAAGGGTTTTAGGCTTGAATAGCCCTAACTCATGAGTTTTTGGGAGCCTGCAATCCGAAGGAATTGGATAAGTGGAGTATGCATGGGTTGTGGGTCACAAGTCATAAGTTGAATGGGTCATTAGGACAAGTGGTTCCAACTATGGGTCAGACAAAACTCTCGAGTTGAGTTGAGTCCTGGTGGTGTGTTGGATAGACGAGATGAGATTCTGGAATCGGAGGTGGGTACCATGTGAGGGGTATTGTTCCTCATCTGATGTCTTAGACCTGAGTAGGTCAGGGTCTTGGTTCAGGAGGTGCAGCGGGATGCACGGGACTATTGGGCAGTAATCAACAAGGTTTAGGGGTGATTTGATCTTCAGTAGAGTTGTAGTGTTTCCTTGAGGGAAAGCGAACAACATGACTTGTGCGTCACTAAGAGTGGAGACAATTATTATAATATGGGAAATCGGTAAGAGCTTCTAGTTATGTAATGGGTGAACTTGAGGTTCATCTATAGGGCTCACAGAGGTTAGAGAATATTTTCAGGCAAGCATGATCATTTTCTGGTGTCCGAGATTAGAGTCTACGGTTCATTCTCTCTGATGAATCCTGACGATCGTTCTTGCTGTAAGCCCTAGAGAAAGGAGGAGATTATGACCTTTCTATTCCTTTTGAGATTGTGATCGGGATCGATTAGGGAATCCGGGTTGTTTGAGAGTTCTTAGAGTCTGTTAGTCGGTGGGCGATTGACAGGGTGATGTTTCGAGGGTGGTCTGGCAAGAGGTAGACCGCAAGAGTTTTCAAGTTCTGAATATTCAGAATGAGTACCGTAGCAGGAGTTGGGTCTGCCCCTTTCGGGTCAGGAGTTCTTGGTAGGATCGAGTATCTTTGGAAGTGATTGTCGTTTGGTTTGATGACCTTCGGTGGTGCTTCTCGGCTAGTAGGGTTTGATCTATGTGGGGTTACGGAGTGATTTCGAGGGCAAAATCTAATTCAAGTGGGGGAGAATTGTAACATCCGGTTTCGGATTATCCATGATTAAGGTTCATGGGCCACGAGTCGGGGGCTAGGATGTCTCGGGTTGAGGCGAGTTGCTAGAAACGTAGGGCATCTCATTACCTTTCCGTAGGTATGAGGATTTTAGGAACTCGAGTCATTTCGAAGATGCTATGGAAGTTTGGAGAGTTGGCAAGATAAGCCCCTAAAGTTGAGAATTTTGGCAAGGAAGTACGATGAGTGTACGTATGCGTACGCATAGCGTACAGATGCGCGTGTTCCTTAAGCAAGAGCCACCTAGTATGCTGGGTGTACCAGGGGGTACGCTGGGTGTACTAGGCACAGAAGGAAACCCTAATTAAGTGAAGTGTCCCTATATAAAGAAAGAGATGGTCTCATTCTGGCCACCTTCCTCAATTAATACACCCTCTCAAACCCTAATATCTGTTCTTGAGCTTGTGTGTGGCCATGATGAGCTTGTTTGTGTTCTTGTGGGCTTTTGGGAGTTAAGAAGGAGCATGGGAGGGAGTGAAGTTGAAGAACATGTTGTGGATCTGAGCTTTCTTGGGGCTAGAGCACCATTTGAAGGTATAAAGCTCCAAGATTTCTCACTCTTTTTGTTTTGTGCATATTAGGGTCCATTTTAGGGTTTTTGGTCCCAATCTTGAGGCTTTATGAGTTGATGCACTCCAGAGCTTAATAACCTGTCCTTTTAAGTCTTTCTAGTGGTGAAGAACCATGAAAATAAGGCCTTGATCGTGTGAATCTACCGATGCATGACTTATGAGCATTTTAGATTAAGAAAGTAAGAGTTGTTATGTGTTGTGATCTTATCAGCCATGCAAAGGCTTAAATTTGTTAACTTTATGGAGTGAGAGATGTTAGGAAGTCCAGATCCAAGAGTTGAGTTAAGTTCTTAACGGGTTAAGACCCAGAAAATGGATTAAGCAAGACTGAAGGTATGCGCCGCGTAATTCCATTACGCCCCACATACTGGGTTGAGGTCCCCGATCAGTTTCTTGAGTGTTTGCGTATGCTGAGCGTACCAGGGGGTACACCCCGCGTAACTCCTTCTGCGGGTTTTTGGGCTAAGAATTGTGTTGGGCCTTGAGTGTTGGACCAGGAGTTTGGACTTCATGTAATAGAGTCTTGGACTAGAGAAGTGTATGTATGTGCTTTGGGCCCTTGGTTTGGGCTTGCCTTTTTTGGGAATTGGGCCGTGTGAGGGCCCGTTTATTATTGGGCCTTGCTGGTACCAATGGGCTTAGGGCATTAATGGACTGGTAGGTGGTCTATCTTTAGACCCAATAAGTGAGAGGTTGAACTTAGCTCCTATTTGAGATTATTGTGGGTTTGGCACAGAGTTAGAGGTCGGTGCGTAGCAGCAATGTTTATAGGAGCTGTTCTTCATCCGAGGTGAGTCTTCTCAGTATACATTACCTAGAGTGGTAATTAGAGTTATGTAACAGAGTATTTTGTATGCTATTTATATGATGTGATACACTGCATTATTTCTATCTGATTTATGCTATGTATGTTTCAGAGTTTACTGAGTTAGGACCAGAGGGTCCACAGAGTTATGGGACTAGAGGGTCCCACTGAGACACATTGACCAGAGGGTCAAACATAGTTATAACCTCGAGTGGCTAATATGTGTTGTGTGTGGTATGTTGGGGAACTCAGTAAGCTTCGTGCTTATAGTGTTATATGTTATGTTGGGTCAAAAATATGGTTTATACTTTTCTTTTCTAGGAAAATATATTTTTATGTAATATTGTATGTGTGTTCGGCTGTACACATGTGTATGGCTGGAGGTCCATATAAATAGAGGAATGCATGTGGGAGTGTACGGTGAAGAAAGAGGCTAGGAGAAAGAGAAAGGTAAGAAGGCTAGAGAGGAGAGAGAAAGTTAGAGAGAAGAAGTGTGTGTGTGAGAGAATCTATTGTAAGGAGCATCACTCATTCATATTGAATACATCATAGATTCATCTAATTCTTCTTCTCCTTCTCTTCTATTTGATCTGACATCATCCAATTGATTGGGATTCCGCACCATCAATTGGATCTGATTGATATTCAAGCAATTTGGAACTTACAATTGGTATCAGAGCCTTTTTGGTATCAATTGAAGTTATTTTTTTAGAGTGCAAAATTTTATTATTTTTAAGAATTTTGATTGAAGAATTGTTGAAGTATTTTTTTAAGAATTTTGATCGAAGAACTGTTGAAGGTTTGCTGTTAAAGTGAGTGTGTGGTGGAGCGTGTCTAATTAAGTGTGTGCTGGTATTGTGTTTGTTGATGACTGAGTGTGTGCTGTTACTGTATTTGCTGGAATTTTCTTGTTTGCTGCCAAGAGTGTGTGTGCGGTTAAAGTGACTGACGGTTAAGGTGTTATAATTGTGTGCGGTTAAAGCTGGTGCTGTTGAGTTCCGTGTACAGTTACATTGGTGTGTGCGGTTCAATTTAGTGTGCGGTCAGATTGGTGTGTGCGGTTCAATCTAGTGTGCGGTCACATTGGTGTGTGCGGTTCAAATCGGTGTGCGGCTGGATTAGTGTGTGCAGTTAAGGAGTGTGTTTAAGAGTATTAGTGTGCGGTTTGAAATTACTCAAATGGAATCTCAAAACATGACTGCTCATCAAGATTTGGATGCAATTATGGGAACAACTACTCGTATTCCTAGATTGCTATCAGCTGAAGGATTTCCTGAATGGAAATATCGAATTGAAAAATACATCAAAATGAAGGATTTCAAAATTTGGAGAAGCATTTTAAGAGGACCAATTCGGATTATTTCTACTTTAGAAGATGGAACGATAATTGACAAACAGATTGAAAACTACACTGATGATGATTTTGAACGAGTTGAAGAACAAGAAAAGGCTCTTGCCACACTGACTATGGCGTTGTCTCCTGAAATTGCACAAGGATTTCGTGAGTATACATCACCAAAAGCATTGTGGGAAGCACTCATAGAAGTTTATGAAGGAAATGAAGACATGAAGCAAAGTCGACAAGACATGCTCCGACAAAAATTCAACATGTTCAACCATGTATTGGGAGAAACATTGGAAAATCAATTTCAAAGATTTATCACACTAACCACTGAAATGAGCTCCGCAGGTGTGATGGTTACCAGATCTGAAATCAATAAGAAGTTACTAAATTCTCTTCCAAAATCATGGGACATGAATGTCTCGGTGAATAAAAAGACAAAAGACCTAAATCGTTTAAGCTTGTCTGAAACAATGGCAATCATCAAAGCTTGTGATCTTGATGATAAACAAAGAGAAATCAATCATGTCAATTCGTACTCTACAGCCAATCTTGGACTTCAAAATAACAACACCGCTTTTTCAAGCTTCACCACCCTTCAAAATACTCAATTCCAAATTCCTCAAGTTCAACCTCATACAGTCCATCAAAACATACCATACATCATACCTAACATGCAACAAACTCAAATCCCTCAAACAGTATCTCAAGTTGGATTTAGTGTTTTTCCCTCCACAGATGTTTCAGTTCAATCTCATGGAATTGGTTCCCAAAGTTCAGTTACAAAAGAAAAGGAGGAAAATATGGCTTTAGCTACTGGGTTGGTGAACTGCTACAATGCCTTTGTTGCTGGAGAACTCTCTCCACAACTTTCCTTCACTGATCTTGATCAAATCCATCCTGAAGATGTGGAAGAAATGGATATTACTTGGCAAATGGCAATGGCAGTATTCAGGGCTAAACAATTCTCAAAAAAGACTGGAAAGAATAATTGGGGTGTAAATTCAGATAAAAAGATGGGTTTTAGCAAAGGAAAGTTACGTTGTTATAATTGTCATGAACCAGGACACTTTGCAAGGGAATGTCCAAAACCAAATCAGCGAGAAAATTCCGAAAGAACCATGGTGCCAGTAACTTACGTTCACAGCAACAACAGAGGATCATATTCAAACAATCAGTCTGCAAACATGGCAATGGTAGCTCAATCCTTCAACTGGGAAGATCAAGTTCAGGCCCTAAACATTTCAGAACCTGAAAAGGCAAATCTTGCTCAAGTCAAGGATGAAAGTAAAGAAATGGAAGCAGATCCAGAGGAGGAGATGATGAATTTGCAGTTTGCATTCATGGTTCAGACCACTCCTGAACCAGTCAAATCTGAGGTTAGTGAATTCGGTTGTTCTCAACCTTGTATTAAAACTGTTAAGTTTTTGAGAGATCAAATTGAGATAATCAAAAGAGAGAACGAGGACTTGAAATATGAGGGATATACTCTTAGAAAAAATAAAAAGCCCATAAAAACTCAATTAGAAAATAAAACAAAAGATTTTAAAAAATTGCAAGAGGATTACAGCAACAAATGCGAGAACTATGATCATCTCAAAAGAAAGCTTGCTACTGTAACCTTGGAACTTGACACATTGAAAAATCGTTTTGAAAAAGCTGAATTTAATTTCAAAAAGTACGATGGGTCAAGTGAAATGATTGCAAAATTAATTGAAGATCAATCACATTGGAGAGATATCACTCATGGAAATCAAATAAAAGTCGGATTAGGTTTTGAGAGTGCCCTCCTCCTTTTAATCACAATTACACTGCTATTCCTCTGTCTCAAGAAGAAATTGACAGAGAACCTCGCATGGTGTACGGAAAGTTAGCTTCTGAGCAGAAAATACAGTCTAGTTATGAGACTTTGCATACTAACGTTTTTACTTCAAGTGCAGATATATCAATAGTTCAGGGGGAGCATGCTGCTGAAACTTTTGAGTCAAATAATGTTGTGATTGAGTCTGGTGTTAATTACAGTAATGAGTCTGTGTCAAAATCAAACACAAATGTTTTTGTGTCGGGTGGTATTTTATTTCAGTCTGACAATGTTCTTTCTAATAATGTTGTTTCTGATCAAACTGCTAAACCTGATCTACATGTCTCTACTTCTAACACATCTGTTACTAAATTCTATGATGAATCTTGCAAGTTTAAATGTGTTAAAAATGAAAAAGCAAAGAATAACATTGTCAAAAGTAGTGTCAAAGTTACTGATAACAAACAAATCTGTTTTAACTGTGGCACTGTTGGACACATTGCAAGAAATTGTATGAACCGGATGTTTGTATCTCATACAACAAAAAGGAGGGAGAATGAATTTCAGGGACGATCTTTGACTAGAAAAATTCCCAAAATTCATTCTAGAAATGGAGATGTGAATACAACATTAAACAAAAAAATTCGAAAGATTGCAAAAGAATAAACAGGTTTTTCACAAAAATAACAGAAGTTTGCCAAAATCAACTCAGGCCAAGCCTAAGTCGAATTTGTCAAAGAGCAGGAAAGGATCTTCTAACTCTTCAAGTAGGAAATCCACTGGTTCAAAGCAAACTAACAAATTTTTGAAACCTAACTTTCAGTGGATTCCAAAAACTTTTTCAGATCAATCTCCATTACTCTCCAATTCAAAAGAAAAGAGAGAATCAAATGAAAAACTTGTAAAAGGAAAGAGTCAAGCCAGGATTGTGATGACCTGGGTTCCCAAAACTAAATAATTCCATTCATTGTGCAGGGAAAGTTACGGAGGAATGTCGCCAGACCTTGGTATGTCGACAGCGGCTGCTCCCGGCACATGACTGGAGATATATCCCAATTGCACGACATTCAAACTTTTAATGGGGGATATGTTTCTTTTGCGGGCGGAGAAGGTGGAAAAATTACTCAAAGAGGAACTGTGTCAAATGGAGTGTTGAATTTTGAGAATGTTAACTTTGCTCCGGAACTGAAGCACAACTTGCTGAGTGTATCCCAGATATGCGAGAAGGGCTACTCTACTCATTTCACAGATAAGGAATGTCTGATCTTAAAACCTGGCATTGTGATCCCTGAAGATTGGAATCTTGTAAGATCTAAGTGGGATGGAAATGTCTACATTATAGACATGAATAGCAACTTCCCTGACAATGTCATGTGTCTCTTCTCCAAAGCTTCTGAACAAAATGCGATGTTATGGCATCGTCGTCTCGGTCATGCGAATGCAAAGAACCTAAATCGGCTTGCAAAGAACGAATTGGTTCGTGGGCTACCCATCAAAGATTTCATTACTTTTGAAAAATGTGTTTCATGCGCTCAGGGAAAACATCATCGAAAACCACACTTTCCAAAGCAGATAAACTCCATAAGTCAAGTGCTCGAGTTATTGCATATGGATTTATTTGGACCGGTTAATGTTTTGAGTATCAGTCGCAACTCTTTTTGCCTTATTGTGATAGATGATTACTCTCGTTTCACTTGGGTTTTCTTTTTGTCTAACAAAGCTGAAATTCCTAACCTTATCAAAAGATTCATTATGATGATCGAAAATCAGACTAACAATCGAGTGAAAGCGCTGCGTACCGATAATGGAACAGAGTTCAAGAACGCTGTTCTTGATCATTTTTGCGTTGAGAAAGGGATTGTACATCAATTCAGTTCTGTTCGAATACCTCAACAAAACGGGGTTGCCGAACATCGGAATCGAAATCTAAAAGATGCGGCAAGGACGATGCTCTGTGATTCCAAGCTTCCTGTATTTTTCTGGGCAGAGGCGATTAACACCGCGTGTTATGTTCAAAATCGTGTGCTAATCAACAAAGCCAGAATGAAGACACCGTATGAGATTTTATTTGGACACAAGCCATCTGTCAGTCATTTCCGAGTATTTGGCTGCCCTTGCACCCTTCTCCACTTGGAATCCAATCCTAAATTCAATGCCAAAGCCGATGACCGTTACTTTGTTGGATATGCTGCTTGAACTGCGTACAGGGTTTACAATAAGAAGACTAAACAGATCGTAGAATCCTTTGATGTTCATTGGCTTGAGGAAAATGAGACAGATGCTAGAGTGGGTCCTGATTGGTTATTTGACTACACATCTCTTTTCAAATCATTCAATGTGTCTTCAGATAATCAAGAAGGATCTACTTCAAATTCGAAGATGCCCAGTGAAGATGAAGAAGATGAAGTTGTTTATCGACCTCCATTGATTTCTTCTGATCCTCTTTTGGTACGCTCTACTCATTTTGAATCTTCTGAGCCTCCTCAACAACCTTCTCCTGATGCTATTGCTACTCCTTTAACTCCAATGGAAAGAGAGTTCATGAACCACGAGACTTCCGCTGTAACTACAAATTTGATGGAACTTCTCTTTCCAGAAAATATTGCAGAAGAGTTTGTAGCGGATTCTTCAAACGAACCTTGTTCATCCTCTACAGACCATATAGCAAATGATGGAGCGCTTAATATTCATAATCTTCTTGTTACTGTCAATGATATTAGTCATCCGATCCTTACACACATTCAACGAGATCATCCAGTAGAGAACGTCATTGGCCAGTTGGGCGAAGGTGTTCAAACTAGAAGTAAAAGTGGGAATGTTAATACATGTCTCTACTCTTGCTTCATCTCTCAAATAGAACCTAAATCTGTCGAAATGGCTCTGAATGAGCCTAGCTGGGTTGAACCCATGCATGATGAATTAAATCAATTTGAAAAACTCGGAGTCTGGAAATTGGTGGAGCTACCAAAAGGAAAGAAATCTCTTGATACTCGTTGGGTATTTCGAAATAAACAAGACGATTCAGGTGTCATTGTACGCAACAAGGCAAGATTGGTGGTTCGAGGGTTTCGGCAAATTGAGGGTCTTGATTATACAGAAGTTTATGCTCCAGTTGCTCGGTTGGAAGCTATTCGAATCTTTCTTGCTTATGCTTCCTACATGAACTTTACTGTATACCAAATGGACGTCAAGACGGCTTTCTTGTACGGCAAGGTCAAGGAGGAGATTTACATTGACCAACCACCTGGTTTTGTTAATTCATCTCTTCCAAACCATGTTTACAAGTTAGTCAAAGCCTTGTATGGATTGCATCAAGCTCCTCGAGCTTGGTATGCTACTCTTACTTAGCATTTGCTCAATCAAGGGTATTCCCGAGGTACCATTGATCAAACCTTATTTCTCAAGCATGTCGGTCCAGATCAAATTCTCGTTCAAATTTATGTGGACGACATTATTTTCGGGTCAACAAGCCAACAACTTTGCAAGGAGTTTGAAGCGGTGATGAAGAAGTGTTTTGAGATGAGTTCTCTTGGGGAAATGACCATGTTTTTGGGGCTTCAGGTCAAACAATCTTCAACTGGAATCCTTATTCATCAAGCAAAATATGTGGAAGATGTACTGGAGAAGTTCGGGTTTCAAGACGCAAAACCTGCTCTTACGCCCATTGCGGAACGTCCTCTTCTGACTCCTGATCTTGAGGGTGAATCCGTAGATCAAACTCATTATCGATCAATGATCGGATCACTCATGTATCTTACTGCTAGTCGCCCATACGTTATGTTTGCGGTCTGTCAGTGTGCACGTTACCAGGCTAATCCTAAACTCTTTCATTTAATTGCTGTTAAAAGGATTTTTCGGTATCTCAAAGGGTGCCCAAAACTGGGTCTTTGGTATCCGAAAAATCCCGAATTTGATCTTTATGCTTTTGCAGACAGCAATTATGGTGGATGTGAGCTTGATAGAAAATCGACTTCAGGAGAATGCCAATTTCTGGGAGATAGATTGGTGTCATGGCAGTGCAAGAAGCAGCACACAGTCTCAACCTCAACAGCAGAAGCGGAATATGTTGCTGCATCTACTTGTTGTTCTCAAGTCATCTGGATCCAACATCAATTGTTGGACTACGGTTTGACTTTTCAAGAAACCCCTATTTTTTGTGACAATGAGGCTGCGATTCAAATTGCCAAAAACCCGGTCCAACACTCAAAAACCAAGCACATCAACATTAAAATTCACTTTATTTGAGAATGTTATGATCGTTCGCTTATTCGGTTAGAACAGGTCCGCTCTGATAATAATGTAGCAGATCTGTTCACCAAGCTTTTAACAAAGCTCGATTCGATGTGCTGGTTAATTTTCTAAAAATGATTCGTTTTGAGGATTGATTTTTAAATAAATTTGTGCATTTCATTTCTTTTATGCACAAATTTAGGGGGAGAAAATCCAAAAACATTAAAAAATAGAAAATCCAAAAACATTAAAAAATAGAAAAACCAAAAACATTAAAAAATTAGAAAAACCAAAAACATTAAAAAATAGAAAATCCAAAAACATTAAAAAAATTACAAAAACCAACAACATTAAAAATTTGAAAATCCAAAAACATTAGAAAATCAGAAAAATAAAAATTATTATGCTGGTTATAGAATGTGTTTGATGGATATGTTTAGGGAAGTGATATGATAAAGTGATAACAGGCAACCTGAGTCTGCGTAACGTACCCGAAGTTGAAGGGTCTATGCTCTGGTTTGATGCGTCGGTAGGCACGAAATTTTTTTAAATGGACTTGACTAGGGAGAGTTGAACTTAGGAAATTTATAGACTTGACAAATCTTGACCTAGTTAGATCCATTCAGCCTGACAATACGACGCTCGTATAGGTTGAGCAGGGATATATATATATATATATATATATATATATATATATATATATATATATATATATGGGAATCTACTCGTCAAAATAATTGAACCTGTACTTGGAACCGTGGCTTAACTTTTCCTCGATGTGCGAATTCTGTCCTTAATTCCGGTTGGATGGGGCGACTGGTAAATTCTGATAAATTAGGTCTGTAGAATATCATTTTCTTTCTTTTCGTCTGTTAGTCATATGTTGTCTCCTTTGTGTGACTTCCAATCCGACCTGGTACACAACATATGCAACTCTATTTCTCTGCACGTTATATATGTGAAAGACTTCTTATATGTTAGCCATATGCTGTCTCCTCTGCGCGACTTCTAATCCGACCTGGTACACAGCATATGCAACCTTCTACTTCTCAACCCCTCTGAAGTAATAAGTAATAAGTAATAGAATTCTGAATCTATCTTCTCTCTGAATGGTTGTCTGCTCACCCGGTGTAAGGAGTACTTTGGAAGTTCTTGATGGCTGGGGCATATCAGGAAGCGGGAAACACGTTCTAGTACACTTAAAATTGATCATATACAGATTGTCTATAGATCTCGCTGCTCAATTTAGGTGGACAACAATATCCCTGGTCGTCGTCAGCTGAATGGTCCTTAAGATATAGTATCTAGAAACTTAGGTTTAAATATAATATCTAGGAATTTAGTATCACATTGTCTTGTCACTTATAGTATGTCCCAATTTTGTCACAATTTTTCGTGTTTAAGTGGACAACAATACCGGCGATCGACCAGACAAATACGTGAAGATGGAAGGTACCGACAAGCGGATAAAGGCTGTCTAAAAACTTTGATCCCAAATCTTTCTTAAAGTTAGATATCATTTTATTTTTGTTAAATTTGTTCATAGTTTTCCTCTATGCACAAATTTTAGGGGGAGAATTAAAAATAATTCAAAAACCAAACAAAAATCAGAAAATTAAAAATCCAAAAATAGTGTTATTTCTTGTTCAGAAAAATCAGAAAATCCAAAAATATTTTTTCTTTATGTTTTTAATTTTCCAGAAAATATCAAAAATCCAAAAATATTTTTTTTGTGTGCTAATTTTGCTTTTAGTTTTGTTTTGTCTTGAAAAGTGATTTCAGGTATAGGTAAGACTCATGGAGTTTGTGTTGAAGATTTCTGAGCCAAAGCCTCGTTCGTGAGCATTGAAGAATTCGCATTCGAAGGAGCAAGAAATGAAGACTATTCTTCCATCATTCAATCTGTCAACCCCAAAAGCATGGTGAAGCTATACTTGAAGAATATGTGACAGATTTCACTGAAGTCTCCTCAATCAATTTGCTGCTATCTATGAACCTGCTAAAGTGATCCAGAAGATTATTTCTCTCCGTTGTTCTCTCTGAAGATTCTCAAGCTGAAAGCGCTATCTTTCAAGAATCAGTACATCAAGCCCCCTCACTCAACGTGCGTTCAAAGTCAAATCTTAAAGAAAAGCCCAACCGCTCGAGATGAAGTCATTCATGAAGATTCATCAAGTTCATCTTGAAGCTGTGAAGAAATCAAAGATTAATGCTGAAGCCAAGCTCCCAATGAAGATTAACAAGAAAAAGCCAGCTACTTTTTAGGGGGAGTTTGTTGGGCCATTTAGAAAAGAAAGCTATAAACCAAGGGGGAGATTGTTGGGTCAAAAATATGGTTTATACTTATCTTTTTTAGGAAAATATATTTTTATGTAATATTGTATGTGTGTGCGGCTGTACACATGTGTTTGGCTGGAGGTCCATATAAATAGAGGAGTGCATGTGGGAGTGTACGGTTAAGAAAGAGGCTAGGAGAAAGAGAAAGGTAAGAAGGCTAGAGAGGAGAGAGAAAGTTAGAGAGAAGAAGTGTGTGTGTGAGAGAATCTATTGTAAGGAGCATCACTCATTCATATTGAATACATCATAGATTCATCTAATTCTTCTTCTCCTTCTCTTATATTTGATCTGACATCTTCCAATTGATTGGGATTCCGCACCATCAATTGGATCTGATTGATACTCAAGCAATTTGGGGACTTACATGTTATGTGTTTTAGGTTTTCAAGTTAGCAGGACGACACCGGTTTGATTGTACACACCAGAGGAAGAGTTATGTTTTGAGGATCCAAGATTATTAATTATTCAAATATGGAGTTACGTTTTGAAAATTAAACAAATGAGATTGTTTTACAAGTGTTATGAAAAGTATGCATTTTAAAAATGAAAATTTTGTTTTAAACTTTAACGTCGTTACACATTGCTACAATGAGCTCCTTCACCAACAACATGCCGTCGTGAAGACAACCCATGCACTCCTTATCACATACACTCGATTGCAACTTACTCTGCACCCCCGACTTAACCAAATATTGGACTAAAGTTTGCAAACCTGAACCGTAGATTCATGCGACTTATTATTGTGAAACCAATTGTCTAAACAAATTGAGGATCTTTCAAGCAAAATACACAATTCTCCCACTTAGGGTTCGAACTACCACCAATTAACATTGCAAACAGACGAATACTAAAACCGGATCAACTAGATACATAACATACCTGACCCTTGGAATGTATAACACAATGCAAGATCATCTTCTTGATATGGACCAAGCAAACTCAAAGTGATTCCGAATCTCAGATGGAGACCTCGGAAGCTCCCAACCATAACCGCATGTAACATCAAGAATCTAATGCAAATGCACAAGAAATATTTTTGACTCTCCATTGATCGCACCAATTCTCTATCTAAAAAGAATTGGACTACCACTCACCTCGTCCACAAAACCCCAACCATCAATTTATCATGAGGATCATTCATAATTACAAGATGCAACATTCTAATAGTCGTGATACATCAGAGACAACAAAAGTTGTCTTTCCAATTCACTTCCCTGACTACCTAAAACAATCATTAGCACCTTACATGACTATGTTCAAGGAAAGTAGAACCTTGTTCTCATCTCAAGGTAACCATACCACAAGAATCATGTTGTGCATTCCCACACTGCCATACTTGCCGCCAAAACCACAACTATCTAGCCCCATGTTGGATCTACATCCTAACTCTGTAAATCTAGTGTCTGCTATCTCTTTTATCAAATACCGAAAGCTAGAAGAATATAATTCCCATCGTAGATAGTGACATCTCAATCCGTCTGCGAATCACTCAGCCTCTAGCTGCAATCCTCGAGCCGATCATCACAATCACTTCATTCACAACTAATAACGCTCTATATGCGTGTACTTTCCAACCCATGTCTGTCTTCTTCTTGAAAATCCACTTGCACCCGACTATCTTGCGACCCAGTACATTGTCAACCAAGTTCCAAACTTGATTATCATACATGGATTGAATCTCGTTGTCCATAGCCTCCTTCCATTTTGTGGACTCAGAACCTGCCATGGCTTCCTTGTAGTTGTTAGGTTCATCCAAATTTATTAATGTACTATCACTGATAAACGTATCACCTTCAGCTGTTATATGAAAACCATATAACACAAGTGGAACACTAACTCTAGTGGAACGTCTCAGAGGTATGGACTCGTCAACTGGTTCAACAGGAGTTTCCTCCTCGGATTAAGTGCTATTGTTTGAGGTTCCTTCATCCTTTAACTCTTGAAGCTCTTCAAGGTCAATTTGCCTCCCGCTGTCCTCTTGCCATATGAGCTCTCTTTCGAGGAAAACCCCTCTCCTCGCAACGAAGACAATATTTTCACTGGGTCTCTGGGCGTACTAGGCTCAGAGTGAAAACCCTAATTGTGGATGTGTCCCTATCTAAGGAACATGATGGTCTCATTTTTGGCCACCATTTCCAGCCCTCAACCCTATGAAAACCCTAATTTCCGTCCCTAGATCTTGAGTGTCCATTTGTGAGCTTTTTAGTGTTCTTGTGGTATCCTTGGAGTGAAGAAGGAGCATTGAAGAGAATAGAGTTGGAGTCTAGGCTTTGGATTAGAGCTTTTATGTGGTTGGAGCAGTAGTTGAAGGCAGGGCTGGTCCAAATGTATATGAGACCCGGGGCGAAAAGAAAAAAAAAGGCCCCTCAAGGACAAATATAATAAATATTAAAAAATATATGTTATTTATTATTCAATATAGACTTGTTCAATTAGAAATAACAATAAAGCCAAATTATTATTGTTTGAGCTACTTTGAGTTTAAACCAACTTTAGGCCTTAAAAATCAATTATGTAATAATTATATATATATATATATATATATATATATATATATATATATATATATATATATATATATATACATACACAGACACACACACACACACACACACACTACATAGCCTAGAAATTTTGGGCCCCTAAAGACGTGGGCCCTAGGCGGTCGCCCGGGTTGCCCACCGTCTGGACCGGCCCTAGTTGAAGGTATAAAGCTCAAAGCTTTCTCATCCTTTTTTTTGTGCATCATATGGTCCATTTTAGGGTTTTTAGTCCCAAAACTTGAAGCTTTATGAGTTGTTGAACTCTAGAGCCTAATATTTGTCCCTTTGAGTGTTTTTAATGCAGTGAATTCATAAAAATGGAGTCTTGGACGTCAAAACCTCCCCATGCATGAGATATGAGCATTTTAGGGAGAAAAGAGTAAGAGTTTTTGGGTTTGGGACCTTCTTAGCCATGCAAAAGCTTAAAGTCACGAACTTTATGGAGTATGAGCCTTTAGGGAGTCCAGACCTCAGAGTAAAGCTATGCTCTTAACTAATTAAGACCAAGAGAGTGGGAAGAACAAGTCTGGGATGTACGCTGAGAATAATCCCAGTACACGCAACGTAGGGTCGAGGATTCCCGATGCATGTCGAGGCAGTACACCTAGCGTAGGGGGCTATACGCCTAGCGTACGCGTTGCGGTTGAATTTTGTTGAATTTTTGGGTTTGGTCAAATTATGAAATATAGAGACCATGAAAGGGTAAAATGGTCCTTTTTCCTTATGTGATTTTAAATATGGTTTAGCCTAGCTTCTTGGAGGATCGTTTATTAATTAGAGATAATTAACGTATGTGTTAGGCGGAGGCTAGACCGGAGGTTCATGTACAAGGTTTATTTGATTTCTTACGAGGTGAGGCCTCTCACTATACTTACCATGAGTGGTAACTTTGTGTGACCGGAGGGTCTTGTATGCTATTATTGAGTCTTCTGATATCCTGCATTATGTCTTTGTGATCTATGTTGTTTATTATTCTGAGCTTTACTGAGTTAGGACCGGAGGGTGCACCCGAGTTGTGGGACCGGAGGGTTCCAATTAGACACATTGACCAAAGGGTCTTATTTGAGATTTAGCCATGAGAGGCTAATGAGTTATGTGTGGTATTTTGTGGAACTCACTAAGCTTCGTGCTTACCGTGTTATGTGTTATGTGTTTCAGGTACTTCTCAGGATCACAGGAAGGGACTTGCTTGATTGTACACACGAGGCGGAGTTATATTTTGAGGATCATGTATTGTGTTTAAACATTTTATGAACATGTGTTTTTGATAAATTGACATTTGGGAGATTTGCAAACTATGTTTATGGGAATTCTGCGATTTTTTAAAAGTAAAAAAAATTGTTTGAAAATTTACGGTGTTACAAGTTGGTATTAGAGCCTTGGTTTGAGGGATTCGTATGTGCCTTCGGGTATTTCTGGACTCAAACTGAGGATTTACGAAAAAATTTCAAAAGAAATGATTTTTCAAGTGAGAAAGAGTTTTAAGAGTAAAACGAGTCGGAGCAGTGTGTAAAATCAGCCAGAGCCCGAACGGTGATTTCCTAAAGTACCCTTATTTATTTGTGTTATGAGATATTCATGAGATATTATGGATGCATGCTAGGGGATAGGCTAAGTATTTCATATTTTAGGGCTAGAGTTTCCTGATTTGTGATGCCTTAGCTGAGGAGATGCTATTGATCGATGTTATATGTTATTTGCTTTGAGTGTGTGCTGAGTAAGAGTATCTAACACGAATCACTTAGAAAGAGTTCTGAGTCGAGGGATAATATAGGGGAGCTACCTAGATGAGCATGTGAGGGGTCTACTGAGAGAGTAGTCTGTTATTCGTGAGAGATAGAGTACGTGTGAATTGGGATCCTAGGAGGAGGACTTGGGGTGACTATAGGTTGGTGTAGAAGATAGTATTGGGCCCATACTACTAAAAACACCGGATCTGTATTCAACTAAAATAAGAATCCTTAGGGTACTAAGGAGCATGTAGGGACGGGAAATCGAGCGTGAGTATGCTTGAACAAGTCTCTGATGATTTTTGTGTTGTGTTTTAGAGACATCATGGTGGGTACACGCTACAACCCCGGGGGCGGTAGTGCTAGTGACGAGGAGATACACATGATCATTCATGAGGAGGTGGCCATAACTATCCGTGAGGGGATACCGAAGATGTTTGGGTCTATTAAGACCACACTGATTAAGACATTTGATGAGCGTTATGCCACTGTTACTGAGGCTGCTGCAACTACAGCCATTGCAACCGTAGCTGCTGTTAGGCCACATGTAGGTGACTCATTGTTGTTCCGGGAGTTTAGCAACACGAAGCCACCAAAGTTTGATGGGACGCAAGATCCGATTGTTGCCATGAGATGGATCTCTGACATTGAGGGATGCTTTTATACGTGTTCATGCCTAGATCACTTGAGAGTTCGGTTTGCACTGAACTAGCTTCGCTTGGGGGCGAAGGACTGGTGGAAGTTTGTGACTACCAACTTTAGTCCTATAGATCATGCCGCAGTGACATGGGAGAGTTTTACACAGTTGTTCTGAGATGAGTACGTTCCCTCGATGAAGAGGGAACGATTAGCCCATGTGTTTATGTCTCTCAAGAAGAAGACAGAAACTGTGACTGAGATCACTAGGATGTTTCATGAGAGGACGTTGTTTTTCCCTGAGCACATATCCTGTGAGCAGGCGCATGTGAGCCGATATGTCAGCATAGTGAATAGGGATATATGGAAGTTTGTGGCAAACTCGTCATACCAGACATTGGTAGAGCATTAGACCAATGGCAGGCGGAGGGACATTGAGCTAGAGTTACATGCTAGGGTGGAGGGGAAGTTCGTGGGGAGGGACAAGAGACCAGTGCGGTCGCAGCCGGTGATGAAGCGGGATAAGCCTGCTGATACGAGAGTTGGGGCCCAATCGGGCTGCACTTGTGGCAAGTGCGGCAAGAGTCACAAGGGATCATGTCAGGCTGGGATTTGCTACAAATGTGGCAAAGAAGGGCACATGGAGAAGGATTTCCCCAAGGGGTTTGCAGTTTTCTTTTACTACAACCAGACCGGCCATCGGGAGGCAGAGTGCCCTCATCTCATTCAGGGATCAACCCAGGGTTCCACTCCTGCTGCTTTGCGTGCTACTAATAGTCGTCCGGTGAAGGACGAGGCTCTAAGGGCTCATAGAAGAGCTTTTCAGGTGACAGCGGAGGAGGTCCGCACATCACCTAATGTCGTGGCTGGTACGTATTTCCTTATTTATATTATTTCGAGCTTTGTTGTGCTTATTTTGTGCTGTATATAGGTACTTTTCTTCTGAGTTTTCTACCTGCCTTGGTGTTATTTGACTCAGGTGCGTGTCGATCCTTCGTGTCTTTAGCTTTTAGTCGTCACATCAGTATCCGACGTGAGGCGTTGATTCGACCTCTCAGGGTTTCTATAGCTAACGATGTTGAGACCCATTTTTATAACAAACGGTGGATGCGGAAGAAAGATATCTCGAGATTAATCGTATTTTTGGAAGTATGAACACGAAGAACATAATTGTTGGATTAGTGTCTAAGTCCACAACTATTTTGGTATATACTTGACCCGATGGTGCATGGTCCTTTTGGGTTGCCTTCACCAAAGCAACTTGATAGGATGAATTATGGAGAGAAAGGATTAAATATGATTTATTAATATATTATGGGAATAATATATTAAAGGAGAAATCATATTGTTTAATTAATATTAGTCAATAATTAATTGGTAATTAGTTTTGTGACTAAAAGAGATTAATTAAACTTAAGGGACTGGAATTGTAATTATAAGATAATTGCCATTTGGGCCATGGATTGCCTTTTATTATAAGGTGGACGAATTCTATGGGGGAAGCCCATATGAAATCTTCTAAGGCCTTAAGGAAAGGGCTCCATGGGTTGCTTAGGGCTTAAGCATCCAAATTAGGGTTTCCTTGTTAGATAACCCTAATGGCCTCACTATAAATAGACCCCTTAAGGACCAAAAACGTGGCTAAGACTTCTCTAGGGTTTGTAGACGGTTTTGGGCAGCCTCCATCCTTTCTCATCTTCATCCTCTTACTTATGGTGTTTGTGAACCATTAGAGGAGTGACACTTGTGACTCTAAGCCTTCCAAAGTCAATACAAGGAGATTTGGGATTGTTATTGCTACATAACAATCAAGGTAACATCTTAAACCTATTCTCATGCTAATATGATTACTTGAATGCTAGAATTAGGGTTTATAGTCTTGGATAACTTGCATGTACAATAGAGAAACCTAGATCCAAGCATTAGGGTTTGTATGAGCACATAGGATGTTCTTAGGACCAAAACCCATCAGTGGTATCAGAGCCTAGACTGGTTTCTATTGTATTGATGCTTGATATGGTTGAAAAATTCGATTTTTTGGTTTCTGGAGGCTGGACTCGCCGAGTCCATGCAGACTCGACGAGTCCAAGCTTGACTCGACGAGTCAACTCGTCTGATGGAGCATATCTCGGGATTTCTTGCTGTTTTTGCTTTGGGATAGTTACCTTATCATATTAGATCAATATAAATCCAATTTTATGATATATTTGACTATATTCTTGATCTAATTGAAAATATTTATCAATTAATAAAATATTTGTTTCCTTATGTGATAATTGATTAATTATTTTGATTAAATTGATAAATTGTTTTGCAAGAAATCATTAAATAAATCAAATATGGATAATTATGTGATTAAATGTTAATTTTAGATTATTTGTTATTTGATCCTTATGTTATGAAATGTTTCATATTTTCCCCTTTAGGTTTTATAGTTTAAATTTGAACCTAATAGTTTTGTTGTTTTGAAATTTAAATAGTTAAAACGCTAATGTTTTGAAAAAGGTTTCAAAACTTGCCCTCAAGTTTTGGAATTTAAATTTTGATTAATAGTTTAATTTCGATGTATATTTAAATTCTAAACCCTAATGTTTTGAAATGTTTCAAAACTTGCCCTCAAGTTTTGGAATTTAAAAGTTGATTAAAAGTTTAATTAGGAATGTTAAATTCTAAAACACTAGTATTGTTTTGAAAAGTTCAAATCACACCCTTATGGTTTTATTAATTAATTAAGGTGTATAATTAAAAGAGGTTTAATAAATCCATAAAAGTTTAGGTTTACAATTTAATTGAATTAAAAGTATAATTGTTAAATTTAACCACCTAATATTTTAAAAGTGTAAAATACACCCTATACTATATATAACATTAAAAGTCTGACATTATATATATGTATGAGTAAAAGTCAGTCTTATCGTTAGTAGGCCTCATTCACGAAGCTGGTCTATAAGGGGTGTTTAAGGAAATTGCCTATAAAATGGCGATTGAATGGGTATCCACTCTTACCCACCGCACTCTTGACTAGTGGAGGATCGTTAGCTAAACGGGTAGGATAGGACGAAACCTTCCATTATAAGTATAATGAATTACTAAAGTAACTAAATGTTTTTTCAAATTCCCAATCTTAGTTACTTAGGCAAAGTGAATTGATGCAATTCCATGAAATTACACTTTGTGCCCTTGCGAAGACGTTAGTGGAGCGTGTGTGGTTTACCGGCACACTAAATGGGTCTAAGCAAAGGTAGCAAAGGGTGACTCAATGTTTGTCATAGTTCGGTGGAGCGTGTGTGGTTTACCGGCACATCGAATAGGTGACTGTAACATGTGAGGGCACCATGTAAGTTTGCATGGTTATTCACACCCGCTTTGTGATCCTCGGCATCCCAGTCACAAACAAGAGGGGCATATCGAGATTTAAACATGCCATTGAAATGTTCAATGAATCTCAAAGGATCTAGGAGTTTTCCTAAATTTAAAACTTAAATTTCTTTTTCGTTTTTCATGGTGGAAATTAGTGAATCGTCATTCACTTACCTTCAAATGTTCTGCAATTTGGGTTACGGCATCCCTCTCCCGAGTTGTAGAATATTGTGTTGGGTCCTAGCCTTAGTATCTCATTTGGGTGATTTACTAAGGACTCAATCAATCAACTAACTTGAATTCGTTTTCTCCCATTTTGTAGATGTCAAAGTTCGACAACTATGGTCTTCCCAAATCCCATGGAACAAGCATTCCACATGAAGATGGTATTCCACGATTCGATCGAGGAACAAGAAATCATGCTTCACTTCCTCCACCTCCTCCAATTATTCTCCCTAACCCAAAAGTTCAAACTCACTCAAGCCCTTTTGGCAAGTAAACATAAAGAAGGAAAGTCGGTGTGCACACACGTCCTAGGGATGAAGTCACACATTGATAGGTTAAGAATGTTGGGATCCGTTGTCTGTGAGGAAATGGTTGTTGATTGGGTTCTTCAGTCACTTCCTAACTCATATAGTGAGTTCGTAAGAGAGTACTATATGATGAACCGCGACGTGACCCTTATAGATCTCACCTATATGCTTATTGCTGCTGTATCAGCAATGGTTTGGCGCAATAGAAAAGCAAAGTTGATTAGTGAATCTACCTTCAAGACCTCTATGGATATAGACAATGGCAACGAAAGACATGCTATGATCGAAAAGTTTGATCATAAGAGAAAGGCAATGTATGAAGTAGTTCCATGTCATGTTCCAAAAGAGTCAATTTGCTTTTATTGCCAAGAGAAAGGGCATTGGAGACAAAGCTGCCCCATTTACCTAAGAGATCTAAGAGATGGGAGAGTCGGAACGTATGGCTCTAATATAGGTAAAATCCATTAACTAACTCTTTTAAGCTTTTATTCTAGATTCTTAATACATAATGTGATAAGATTACAATTGATGTTTTGTAGGATCTAAGAAAAGAAAGAAAGCTTAAGGGAAGAAGTGAGCAGAATCTAACCGTGAAGGAATGGATTTCGATCACATTTCTCGAAGATTAGATTCTTGAGCTACTACTTAGAGTTAGAATTAGATTGCTAAGAAAGATGTATTAGCATAGTTTTTCAATGAATTGCATTATAAGGAAAAAAAGTTTTCCGCAATAAAATAAATTTTGATTTTATATTATTTATTTATCCTTGCAATGGCGTATATGAAAAAATTGGTGTTTGAATGTTTCTATTATTAGCAATGATGGATTTGGTTCTTATTTATGTTATTTATGAAAACTCGAGAATTTACCAAATAGGGAGAGTTTCTCATCGCCCAAGTTTCAATTGGACATAAATTTGAAATCATGCAACTTGGTTGCACGATGAATGAGAAATTTCATATTTGGAAATTAGACTAATTCATTGACAAAGTGTCAAGTGAAGGACTAGGAGACCGAGCACACAATGTTGCGTGTTGATCAAGTCCACCATAAGAGTAACAATGATATTCGTCATGATTCACTAAAGGTTTAGTAAATATGATTATACTTACAAGATTAAGTGTAATTATGAATTGATTGGAAAAGTTTAAATCAATAGCAAAACGAATAAGAAGAATCAAGTAGGCAGAAAGATAAAAGTTTCTCCATTCTAAGAAGAACGGAGAGTAGCTTTTATGCTTTATGATAGGTCTTAATGATTAAGAACCATATCTCAATTGATCCTCTAAGTGAGTCTTAGTACAATTGTATGTCTAAGAAGAGGAATCAAGAATTGAAGAAATGGTTAAATCAAGAAGTCAATCATGCTTCGTTCCAATAACAAGTCTTAAAGTTAAGATTGTGACAATGAGTGAAAAGTATTAAAACATTCATCAAATGTGGAAAGTTGTGATGTCTTAGATAAGACAAAGACCAACTAGAACCAATTTATGAACTGTTTTGATAAAAGCTACACTAACTCTTGAATATTTGTTTGTCAAGAAATGGTTATTGACAAAAGAATCTTATATGTCAAGGAGTCAGTGGGAGTCTTAATGGTATTGAAAGGTTTCAATAACAAATCAAAATAGACCTTATTGATCATCACTAGCACACGAGTTGAGGTTTACAACCTATCGTGTTGACATTATTTTGTTTCTGTGTCGTTCCAATTGAGTTAATTATGCATATGAGTTCTATGAGTTCTCGTTCGAATGCATAAAAGGCAAGTACCTTGATCAATGAAGAGTACATTGATAAGAAAAGGTGAGCTGCTTAACTACTTGGAAGACATGGTGGGCAGCTGTGCTACCATAAGGCAAGAAATCGAGATTAAGAAAGTTTGATCCATATGAGTTTGAATTTGTCGTAAACTTTGATTTTGACAAATTCACATGGATAAGAACAAATACACCATTTAAATCTAAGTGTCATAAGTTTTCCTCCTTCATGAAAATGATTGTGAGGAAATGCTTTCACTAAGAAAGATTTTAAGAAGATAGTGATTGTAAAATTGCATTCTCGAATTCGATTAGGGTTACAGTATCCCTTTCCATAATTTAAATTGTGAGGTTTGGCATTTAGTCTTAATTGTTTAGACACACATATGAACTATCAAAGGAAAAGGTGTATAAGTTCAAGAAGCCTTGATAAAGGATTATCAAAGCACTAAGTATTAGAAACATGAACTTAAGAAATTCAATAAGTATTGTTTTCTGAAAGTTAAGATGTTTATGAATACATGTCGAAGCTAGTGGGAGCATAAGTGTTATGTTTTATAATAATCATCATGATAGTGGGAGCATAAATGTTATGATTGTATGATTATTAAGGAAAGTATTGCAAGGTTAGCAATATTAATTATAGAAAACAAGAGTCATACTTTGCAAAGTTGTAAGAGTTGAAAGGTTGTTTTGCTATAATTAAGGGAGAGAATATTATGCTTCATTTCAAATCTAAAGGATTAGGTTGAGAAATATTAATAAATTTAGCTAAAGGTACATAGTGTGTTCTTAAAATTTCGATTATGATTACGACATTCCTCTTCACAATTCGAATTTTGAGAACATAGCAAATAAAACATTATGTGTCGTGTCTCATACGCTTCGGGTATAGGATCGATTGCAAATGCTTTAATGTTTGACCATTCTAAAATTTTCCAAATGTCGAGCGCATTTAGAGGGAAAAGGGACTAGAATTGGTTTTGACTAAAATAATTAAACAACTATCAAAGGACAATCCAAAGTTTGACGAGGATTGGTCGCTTGTGAGTAGTTGGAAGCATGGTATTGGATGGACCATATCGACATTATTATGAATAGAAAAGATTCTATTAAGAATGAGTTGTCATATGGAAATTACGGAAATGTTTCATATTGGATGGACCATATCGACATCATTACGAATAGATAAGATTCTATTAAGAATGAGTTGTCATATGGAAAATATGGAAGCGTGTCCATATTGGGAATTGAATATTGACAAACCTATGTCTAGATTAGAAACTTTTATACAAAAGGATATTCAAAGGAATGTACTTTGAGTGAGAGACATCATATCTAAGGAATTGTCTTGTAACAATCTCCGATAGAGAACTTTGTAATATCATTGGCAATAGTCTTTGTGACTTTGGTGCAGTGACATTACGAAAGGATCATTGCATAGAATGTTAGAATCTAGCATATTCTATAAGTAGCAAGAATTTGATATTCTTTCACTTATGAAAACGGATTTGGAGTTGTGAAATGAGAATGATTGGAAATGTGTTCAATTTGATCTATTTCACAAAAGCAAGAACCATAGGTAAACATTGTGTGCATGCTAAGAGCATGGGACAAGTGTAATAATTCAAGTAAGAAGTTGATTACCCGAAACGACAAATAATGAGTAATCGATATGGTGATAAATAAAAGGAGTTTTATTTATACTCAAAGGTTTGAGGCCATATGGGATTAGTATTATTCCTATGTTTCACATTTGCATGTTTTGACTTCCAGAATAATTGAATTTATTAAGAATAATCGAATTATTCGAATGGGCCACAATCGTTCATATGTTGGAAGTAGATATGAATGAAGACTGTCGTGAATTGGTGTGTGGATTGTCTAAAAGAGTATTAGACATAAGCAAATGTTTGCTGCAACGTTCATGAGTGCTTATGAATATGATTTGAGCATTGGATTAAACCCACGCTCACTTGGATCACTCCATGAATTGTATCACGAGTGATTGGTGAGACGATAACATCTTATATTCTTGAAACCGAGATGTGTGAGTTGTATCTTGCAAATCGGTTGCACATTGAGAATATGTAAACGCACCAGTAACTTGGTGTTATAAAACATATTGTTGTGTGTGATTCGGTGAGTGAGTGCAGGCAAGCATTGTATCAAAGTTTATCCGTTCCTTTTATCCAAAGTAGGATAAAAGCGATATCTTTAGGCCCCTTGATGATTTAGTGATGACAAACGTAAATGCTCGGCCGGGCTAGGGCTAATTTGATTTGTTCAATTAGTCAGTCGTCATAAATCGGGAAATCGAGATATAGTACAAAGAGAATGATTTGAAATCATGTCTCATATGATATCTAGAATGGAGGAATATATGATCCCTTATATAAGGACACGCGTATCTGATAGGATCACTATAAATAGACCTCTTAAGGACCAAAAACGTGGCTAAGACTTCTCTAGGGTTTGTAGACGGTTTTGGGCAGCCTCCATCCTCTCTCATCTTCATCCTCTTGCTTATGGTGTTTGTGAACCATTAGAGGAGTGACACTTGTGACTCTAAGCCTTCCAAAGTCAATACAAGGAGATTTGGGATTGTTATTGCTACATAACAATCAAGGTAACATCTTAAACCTATTCTCATGCTAATATGATTACTTGAATGCTAGAATTAGGATTTATAGTCTTGGATAACTTGCATGTACAATAGAGAAACCTAGATCCAAGCATTAGGGTTTGTATGAGCACATAGGATGTTCTTAGGACCAAAACCCATCAATAATATGAGTTCATAAAAATAAACTAAGGAAAAGAGAGAATAATATTGATGAAGCATCAAGAACATGGTGGGAGAGAAACTCTCCCTAGGTGGGGAGAACCCACCACTTTCTCTCTCTAGAATTACATTTTGAGAATTGTAACTCTTCTAAGAAAAATGAGAAATGAGCTAGCTTAACTAATGAAATAAATGACCAACTCTCCCTTTGTATAGGAGGGAGAGTATTTACACCATAAATACAATAAAGGGAAAATATAACCTAACTATCACTCATTATTTGTGGAGCATTTACATGCCCCAACATTCTCTCCCTAAATGCTTACAAATGATGAGAGATACAATAAGTGATACAAGGCTATACTATAGTAATTCAACTAGTAAGTGTGGTAATAAATTGGAATCAAATGCTGAAATATCTCTAAAACTCTGAAGTATCTGTGAAGTCTGAAACTGGCCATGAATCTCTGAAATGAAGGTCTTCGGCTTCAAAGCACAACCAATGAAGCAGAAAAAATAAGATCCAAATCTTTAAACCAGTCATAATCACCCTAAGAAGGAGGTCACCATGAGCAAGTAGAAGATCCAATAAAAGAAACACATCGTCTTCAAAAGTCTGAAAAACATCTCGAGTTCTCGAATCATAATACACCAAAAATTCTTCAAAGAATAACCTGCTAAAAATGTGAAGCATCCATAAAATGTAGTCCAGATAAAAATAATGCGAGTCCAAAAACATGGTCTAGCGATGCCAAAAATTTGATCCAAGGATAAAAAAATAAGTGTCACGTCACATCGCTAAAACAATCTTCGTCTTCAACATATCACAAATCCAAACTCGTGAAACCATAAGAACTGAACCAGATGCGAACACAAAATCATCCTGTGGTAGAGTCCGAATAATAAATAATCTGAATCGGAAACATCGTGTAATGCCAAAAATTTGATCCGTAAAGACCACAAATAAGTGTCACATCGCATCACTAAATAAATAATCGTCTTCAGAAGTCTTCAAAAATCCAAACTCAAACAATAATAACCAAATCCGGATGATATTCTCTCCCTATTTTTGATAACCAATGACCGGATATCAAAAATCAACAAATCATCGGATGGAGAGTGTCGGATACTAAGAGCTAAGGGAAGCTCTCCCTAGATGTATGAAGGGTCTCGATAAGAAACGAGAAAGAGTAAAATAAATACTCTTGCGGTCATGAGAAAGCGGGTGACATAGTTGCTGAAACTGTGATGAGAAAATCTGTTGTGCCAAAAATAATATCCAAATATCCAAACTGCGGTGCCGGAACACTAGAAGTGGTCTTCAATAGAGAATAAAGTCCACATGCTCAAGATACATGATTCGTCAACCAAAAAATCAAGAGCACCAAGTCATAATATCCCATAAAATGAAGAATGAGAAACAACTTTGTTGATCAATCGCCGTTGCGGTGCAAGCATCACAAAAAGATAATATGAAGTCCGACTGCGGTAGGAGTATTCTTCCAACAATAATAACCGGCATGAAGTAAATAACCAATGTGACAATCCATGGATAGGTGGTGGCAAAAATTGGTGTTAAAAAATAATTGGTTTTAATAAAAAAAAAATTGGTTATAAAAAAATGGCTAAATAAATAAAAAAAAATTGGTGTAAAAAAAATAATTGACTAGATAAAAAAAATTGGCTGAAAAAAGATTAATTAAAAAAAATAATGTAAAAAAAACTGAATTAAAAAAATAAAGTCTAAAAAAAGGTTTTTTATAAAAAAGGGAGGAAAAAGTTGGGGGAGGAGGAAAAAGAAAGGAGAAGCAAGAAGGAGGGGGAGGAGGAGAAGAGAGGGAAAGAAAGGAGAAGGGCTGAAGGGAAGAAGGAGGAAGGAGGAAGGAGGGGGCGCTGGAGAGAGGAGGAAATCCGGAGTCAGGATAGGAGGCGGGTGAAGGTGATTACGGGTGGAGGTTGCGGGTGGAGGTCGTCTTGGATGCGGATGGGTGGGTGCTGATGGAAGGGGGCTGGCTGCGGTAGGCGAAGAAGGTCAGTTGTGCATGCGAGTTGCGGTAGGGCGAGACTGCAGTACGCGCGCGCTTGCGGATGGGCTAGCTGACTGCGGATGCGAGCCTGAAGGATATGCCTGCGGTCCGAGACTGCGGTCAGAGCAAGAGGGGTCCGAACCAAGGTCAGCATAGGAGGACTGATTGCGGTTCTTACTTCGGTTCATCAGCAGAGGGGGGTTAGGCTGCGGTCAAGAGGCTTCGGTTCAAGGCATAAGAGGGGCTGCTGAGAGGCTTCTTAGGGGACTCCGGTAGGCAATTTTTGGCTGCGGTTCGGGGGTCCGGAAAGGGCTGAACAGGTGACGAAAAATGCTATTTTTTTCATGAAAAATGGTACCACAAAGGCCATTTATTCATATTTTAACAAGGGAATCTTTTTATAAAGCATTTAAGTCAACAAGTGGGTCTTGGGAAGGCAAAAAGAGGAGTGTACAGGGGGTTTTTAGGGGACAAAAGGTGATGGGATTTGTCATAGCTACATGGTTTTTGCTTGGGAAGACAAATATAAGTGAAATACTCTTTACCCAAAAGAGCAAAAAGGACAATATGCTTTTCACAAACACAATTTACGTCCAAATTTAATCAATTAAAGATCTACAGCAAGAGTAAATGAGGAGTAAAAGTCTTCATACCTCAAGAAGATTTCAAGCTGCTGGGTAAAAAAAAGAGCACCACTTCAATGAAAATAAGCCCATAATTGTGTCTTCTCATTTCCAAGGCATAAATAAAATGCCTAGAGCAAATTCTTCAACAAATTGGAGACCACAAAAATAATTTCTCTTCACATTTGCTTCATTTCTTCAACAGAAAAATAATAAGAACATGAAGAACATCATTTGTTCCAGCAATAATAGAACGATCAGCAGCAACAACTTTTATTTTTGCTAAGATAGAATCACCCAAAAGATAGAACTAAGAAGGAACTTCATAAAAAAAATTCCGGTTTGCAACGCGAATTTTTTTTCTTGCAAAAACACGGAAAAATCACAAGATAATCATCGAACGGGAGTCGTTCCCTTGAACTAATTGTGAGATCTTCAAGGTACGGCTCTGATACCAATTGTTGAGACCCATTTTTATAACGAACGGTGAATGCGGAAGAAAGATATCTCGAGATTAATCGTGTTTTTGGAAGTATGAACACGAAGAACATAATATGAGTTCATAAAAATAAAATAAGGAAAAGAGAGAATAATATTGATGAAGCATCAAGAACATGGTGGGAGAGAAACTCTCCCTAGGTGGGGAGAACCCACCACTTTCTCTCTCTAGAATTACATTTTGAGAATTGTAACTCTTCTAAGAAAAATGAGAAATGAGCTAGCTAACTAAGGAAATAAATGACCAACTCTCCCTTTATATAGGAGGGAGAGTATTTACACCATAAATACAATAAAGGGAAAATATAACCTAACTATCACTCATTATTTGTGGAGCATTTACATGCCCCAACAGACGAACATGTGGTTTTCGCTACTATTGTATTCCGAGGATGTGTACTATAGATTTTTGGTGTTGAGTTCCCGATAGACCTGGTACCAACTGCGATGGGTGATGTCTGTGTCATAGTGGGCATGGACTGGTTGAGTCGGTTTGGAGCTATGATCGATTGTGAGCGTCAGATGGTGACCATACGAGACCCTAGTGGGGGAGTGCTTACGGTGTATGGTGAGGGTACCAGATCTGGATCAACTTTCTGCTTTGCTGTCAGGGCAAGAATGAGTCTACATCAAGGATGTATGTGGGTTTTGGTGTATATGATGGATAGGCGGGTTGCTACAGAGAGGCCGAGTTCTATCTCCGAGGTTCTGATAATGTGCGAGTTTCCGGATGTTTTTCCCGAGGAGTTATTAGGTGTGCCTCCCGAGAGGCAGGTGGAGTTCAGGATTGATTTGGTTCCGGGTGTGGTGCCTATTTCCAAGGCACCTTATCGTCTTACGCCACCAGAGATACAAGAGTTATCCTCACAGCTCCAGGAACTGTTGGGGAAGGGTTTCATCAGACCGAGTAGCTCACCGAGGGAGCACCTATCCTTTTTGTTAAAAAGAAGGATTGTTCACACCGGATGTGCATCGATTACCAGGAGTTGAACAAGCTGACGGTCAAGAACCGTTATCCTGTACCGATGACCGATGATTGATTCGATCAGTTACAGAGAGCATGTTGGTTCTCCAAGATTGATTTGAGATTTGGATATCATTAGATGAGATTTTGTGAGGAGGATATCAAGAAGACGACCTTCAAAACTCATTATGGGCATTATGAGTTTATGGTGATGCCTTTCGGGCTCACCAGCACATCGGAAACATTCATGGATCTCATGAACCAGGTGTGCAGGTCCATGTTGGATCGACTGGTGATCGTGTTCATCGACGACATTCTGGTGTGCTCGAGGTCCAGAGAGCAGCACGAGGAACGTCTACGAGAGATTCTTGGAGTATTGAGGGCTGAGAGGCTTTATGCAAAATTCTCCAAGTGTGATTTCTGGTTAAGAGAGGCCCAGTTCCTGGGACATCTCGTTAATCAAAAATGGGATATTGGTCAACCCGACCAAGATTGAGGTAGTTATGAGATGGGAGGTGTCAAGATCCCCATCAGAAGTCATGAGTTTTTTGGGTTTGGCCGGCTACTATCAGATATTTCTCCAAGATTGTTGTTCCTCTTACTAGATTGATCTGGAAGGGTGTTACTTTTGCTTGGGGCCCGAGCAGCAGACCTCATTTGAGACTCTTCGCCCGAGATTGTGTGAAGCTCCAGTGTTAGCCCTTCCCGAGAGAGTGGAGGACTTTGTATTTTACTACGATGCATCTATATTAGGGTTGGGTGCGGTGTTGATGCAGAGGGGGAATGTGATAACATATGCATCGAGGCAGTTGAAGCCTCATGAGATGAGGTATCCCACCCAGGATTTGGAGTTGGGGGCGATGGTGTTCGCCCTCAAGATCTGGCGCCACTATCTGTATGGAGTCCGGTGCACCATATATACAAACCATAAGAGCCTGAAGTACCTCATGGATCACCCCAACCTGAATATGAGGCAGAGGAGGTGGTTGGATGTAGTGAAAGACTATAACTGTGAGATCTTATATCACCCAAGCAAAGCTAATGTGGTAACCGATGCCTTGAGCGGTAGAGAAGAGAATACTCCGAGTCGAGACGTATATATGAGGATGACGGTGACGACTCCAGTATTAGATACCATCCGAGAGGCTCATGTGGAGGTTGTAAGGCCAGAGAACCTCAAGAGGGAGCGAGTGATCGGACAGGTTTCCGAGTTTGAGACGGATGGTCGGGAGCTTATGACTTTCTGTAGGCAGATTTGGGTGCCCTATACAGGTGGAGCTTGATGCATACCGATGGAGGAGGCACATATATCGAGATTCTCGACCCATCGAGGAGCCACTAATATGTATTTGGATCTGCAGAGAGATTACTGGTGGCCATGTATGAAGAGGGATGTGGCATGGGTAGTTGAGAGGTGCTTGACCCGTCGTCGGGATAAGGCAGAGCACCAACGTCTACATGGACTGTTACCACCTCTAGAGATTCCCCAGTGAAAGTGGGAACAAATTTTCATGGATTTTATCACCAAATTATCGAGAATCGCATGAGGTGTCGACACGATATTGGTGATTGTGGACCGGCTGACGAAGAGTGCTCACTCTTTGGCTATCAGTGAGACCTCTTCTGCAGAGAAATTAACCGAGATTTATGTGAGATAGGTGGTAGCACGACATGGAGTGCCAACATCGATAGTTTCAGATCGAGATGTGTGCTTTACTTCCAGGTTCTGAAAGAAGTTTCATGAGGATTTGGGTAATCGGTTGCACTTCATTATTGCATACCACCCACAGACAGACGAGCAGAGTGAGCGGACAATTCAGACGCTCGAGGACATGCTATGCGCATGTGTTTTGGAGTTCGGTGGAATTTGGGACACTTATTTTCCCTTGACTGAGTTTTCGTACAACAACAACCATCATTCCAGTATTGGTATGCCTCCCTTTGACCTCTCATATGAAAGGAGGTGTCAGACTCTCATCTGTTGGGGAGAGGTAGGGCAGAGAGTGATGGGTGGCACTGAGATAGTGTTCAAGACGGCTAAGCATATTCAGCAAATCAGACAGAGGATACTGATGGCCCAGAGTCGCCAGAAGAGTTGCGCAGACTGGCGACGATCCGAGCTAGAGTTCCAGGTCGGAGATTTTGTCCTTCTGAAGGTATCCATGTGGAAATGGGTGATCCGATTCATGAAACGGGGCAAGTTGGGCGTTAGATACATTGGTCCGTTCAGGGTGATCGCCCGTATGGGTAAGGTAGCTTACCGGTTGGAGCTACCTGGAGAGTTGAGCCAAATTTATAACACCTTCCACGTGTCCCAACTGAGGAAAATGTGTAGCCGATGAGACAACAATGGTACCGTTAGAGGACATTCAAGTTGATGCGAACATGAATTACATCGAGAGGCCGATAAAGATCTTAGATAGGAAGGTGAAGGTGTTGAGGAATAAAGAGGTGCGCTTAGTTTAGGTCCAGTGGCAACATCAGAAGGGGTCTGAGTGGACTTGGGAGCCGGAGTCCGAGATACGCAAGCAGTACCCAGAGTTATTTCCAGAAGATGACTTCGAGGGCGAAGTCTGATTCTAGTGGGGGAGAATTGTAACTTCCCAAGACAAGGTAGAACTTATAAACCCTTATTTTTTTGTAATTGGCAAGTTGGCCCTTCATTTGAGTAAAGGTGGTAACTGAGTACACGGGGCATACGCGTGTGTACTCTTAGTGTACTTATGTGCTTGATTTAGACGCAAAAGCCACCTAGTACATTGGGCGTACTAGGCTTAGATTGAAAACCCTAATTATGGGTGTGTCTCTATTTAAGGAACATGTTTCGTCCCTTGAGCTTGAGTGTCCATTTTTGGGCTTCTTAGTGTCCTTGTGGTATCCTTGGAGTGAAGAAGGAGCATTGAAGAGATAGAGTTGGAGTCCAGGCTTTGGATGTGAGCTTTTCTGTGGTTGGAGCATCAATTAAAGGTATAAAGCTCAAAGCTTTTCATCCTTTTTTATTTGTGCATAATCTGGTCCATTTTAGGGTTTTTGGTACCAAAGCTTGAAGCTTTATGAGTTGTTGAACTCCAGATCCTAATATTTGTCCCTTTAAGTGTTTTTAATGGAGTGGATTCATAAAAATGGAGTCTTGGACATCAAAACCACCCCATGCATGAGATATGAGCATTTTTAGGAGAAAAGAGTGAGAGTTTTTAGGTTTGGGACTTTCTCATCCATGCAAAGGCATAAAGTCATGAACTTTATGGAGTATGAGCCTTTAGGGAGTCCAGATCTGAGAGTAGTGCTATGGTTTTAACAGATTCAGACCAAGAGAGTGGGAAGAATGAGTATGCAATGTACGCTGAGCGTAATCCCAGTATGCGCGGCGTAGGGTCGAGGATCCCTGATGCATGGCGAGGCAGTACACCCAGCGTACATGCTGCGGTTGACTTTTGTTGACTTTTAGGGTTTGGTTAAATTATGGACTATAAAGACCATGAAAGGGTAAAATGGTCTTTTATCCTTCTGTGAGTTTATATAGGGTTTATCCTAGCTTCTTTGAGGATCGTTTATTAATTAGAAATAATTAACGTATGTGTTAGGCGGAGGCTAGACCGGTCGTTCGTGTATAAGGTTTATTTGCTTGCTTACGAGGTGAGTCTTCTCACTATACTTACCATGAGTGGTAACTTTGTGTGACCGGAGGGTCTTGTATGCTATTATTGAGTATTGTGATATCCTACATTATGTCTTTGTGATATATCTTGTGTATTACTCTGAGCTTTACTGAGTTAGGACTGGATGGTCCACCCGAGTTGTGGGACCGGAGGGTTCCACTAAGACACATCGACCAGAGGGTCTTATTTGAGATTTAGCCATGAGAGGCTAATTAGTTATGTTTGGTATTTTAGGGAACTCACTAATCTTTGTGCTTACCATGTTATGTGTTCCGTGTTTCAGGTACTTCTTAGGATCACGGGAAAGGTACCGGCTTGATTGTATACACGAGCCGGAGTTATTCTTTGAGGATCCTGGATTGTGTTTAAACAATTTATGAACATGTGTTTTTGATAAATTGACATTTGAGAGATTCGTGAACTATGTTTATGAGAATTCTGTGATTTTATAAAAATGAAAAAAAAATTATTTGAAAATTTACGGTGTTACAATCACCACCTCGATCGGATCGAAGCATCTTTATTTTCCTGCCCAATTGATTCTCCACTTCTTGCTTGAAATCTTTGAGCTTTTCAAAGGTTTCTGACTTATGTTTGATTAAGTAGATATACCCATATCTGCTATAATCATTGGTAAAAGTCACATAGAAGCGGTTGACATCCCTTCTGGAGGATTTGAATATGAGATCCAACAAACCATCACCTCTTTAACAAGTACCAGTGAAAGGTGACTTGGTCATCTTTCCAAGCATACAAGATCCGCATGTGTCATCCGAATTTATGTCTAATGACTCCAACACTCCATTGGACGAATCAATATGCAATACATTATTTCGTAAGTTGTCTACAACCATCAAAATTTCATATATACCATTACAAGGAAATGCGTCAAAATAAAAGATACGAATATAAAAACCATTTATAGAACCAATTTCATTATTAAATGAAAATCTAAAACCTTGTTTTATATAAACCATGAAAAGAAATAATGTTTCTCGCCATATCTGACGAGTAGCAACAATTATCCAAATCTAACTCTAACCGACTACTAAGCAATAAAGAATAAACTCCAATCTTGGTGACAGGCAACACTTTCCTATTCCCCATGATCAGCTTCATCTTCCCATGCTCCACATCCCTACTTCTTTTTAGACCCTTCAAATCAGAATAAATATGAAAGCCACATCCTGTATCCAAGACCCAAGAATTAGCATGTGATGAGGTATTAGAATGAATAGTATAAATACCTATGAAGATGGGCTTTATCTTTCAATCCTTGATGTCCTACAAGTATTTGGGGCTGCTTCGTTTCCGGTGCCCTTTTTCATGACAGTAGAAGCATTCTGCTTCTTTTGGATTGGAAGGAGAAACAGAACCACTTTTGGACCCACTAGAAGATGATCTATCACGATACTTTCGCATGTGATTCTTTGAAGGAGCTTTCCTTTTCTTTCCTTTACCATGTCTAATTGCCAGGACAGGGGCAGCAGTAGAAGGAATAGTTACAACAGATTTTCCTTTCAAACTACTTTCAGCAGTTCTGAAAAGGCCTTGAAGCTTGCATAGAGTGATCTCCTCCTTGTTCATATGATAATTCATAAAGAACTGATCATAAAAAGAAGGTAACGATTGTAGGATAATATCAATAGCCAACTCTTCATCAAAGTTGACATTCAACTTTAGCAAGCGGTCCAAAAACCTGTGCATCTTTTGTAAGTGGATCGTGATAGACTCTCCCTCCTTCATTTTTGTTGTTATCATGGAGGAAATGATTTCATACCTTTCCTGTCGAACACTTTGATGGTATCCTTCCATCAAGTCTTGGTGCATCTCGAAAGGCCAGAAATCCTCATAAGACTTTTGAAGCTCAAGAGTCATAGTGGCTATCATGATGCACGACACATTTGTCGCGTCCTTCTCATGAGCCCTATACTCAGCTATCTGTTCAGGAGTAGAAGTAGATTCATCAATCTCCTTAAGCTCTTTGTCGAGGACATACTCTTTTTCCTCTTATCGAATGGCCATTCGGATATTTCGAATCTAATCATTGAAATTCGATCCATCAAAAATGACCCTCCCACATAAGTTCATGACGGAGAAAGAGCCAGAAGGGTTTCATCCAGAAGCGGTGTTAGAAGACATCCGAAAAGAAAGACAATGTCTAGATTAGATAAGAATCCTTAATATAACACTTAAATGAAATATTAAGGCTAGGACTCAACACAATATTTCACAATTCGGAAGAGGGATGCCGTAATCCAATTGCGAAATATTTGAAGGTAGGTAAATGACGATTTACCAATTTCCACCATGAAAAACAAAGTTTAGGATTAAGTTCTAAATGACCTGAAACTCCCAAATTCCTTTGAGATTCATTGAACTTTTTCAATGGCATGTTTAAATCTCAATTATGCCCTTCAAGTTTGTGACTGGGATACCGAGGATCACAAACAATGTGTGAATAACCATGCAAACGTGCTTGGTACTCTTGATATCATTTTATCACCGAATGTGCCAGTTAACCACACACACACACTCCATTGATCTATGACAAGCACCAAGCTACCCTTTTCCACCCTTTCTAGTCCCAAATTAATGTGTCGGTTAACCACACATGCTCTACTAACGACTTGGCAAGTGCAAAGTGCAATTTCATGGAATAACAACATTTTCACATTTTTCCTAAAGTAACGAAGATTGGGAATTTATAAATGTTTAGTTACTTTATAATATTATTATACTTTTATTGATAATTAATGTACTATCCTACCCATTCGGCTAACGACCCTCCACCAATCAAGGAAGCGGTGGGTGAGAGTAGACACCCATTCAACCATCATTTTATAGGCAGTTTCCTTATAACCCCCTTATAGATCGGCTTCGTGAATGAGGCTACTAACGGTAAGACTGAGTTGTCTTATACATATAAATACGTATTAAACTTTTAATATTATAATAGTATAAGGGTTGAATTTTAAACCTTTAAAATTCTAGGGTTTTGAATTTTAATGTTTAATAAATGAGACTTTTCAAATTCCAAAACTTGAGGGCAAATTTTGAAACTCTTGAAAACCTATTGAATTCCATAACTTAAGGAGTTAATGTTTCATGAATGAGACTTTTAATATTTCATAACTTGAGGACAAGTTATGAAACTCTTCAAGAACCATTTAGATCAAATTTAAGTAATAAAATTATCATATAATTTATTATTTACCAAAATGACTTAATTTAACTCACGTAGCAAGGTAATTTAAATCAAATAATACAAATAATCAACTTATTATCTTAAAATTTGATAATTGTCTTTTAATTGGATGAGGATAAACATCACCATCTCAGAAAAAACGAATTTTATGATACAAAATAGTTTGTGGTAATGATCCTAAATTTTGGGAAAAAAACTCAAAAAAACTACAAGCAGGTGATCCTACTCTTCGAGTTCATCGCATGGACTCGACGATTTCATCTCATATGATCCAACTCGTCGAGTTCCCTTATGGGACTCGATGAGTCCAACAGTTAGTGGCCAGAAATGAATTTTTTTCAGCTTTGAAAATCAAACAATTGCATCAATATAATATAAAACACCTTTGGCTCTAATACCACTGATGAGTTTTGAGCACTATAACATCCCTATGGTGCACATACAATCCTAATGCTTTGGATCTAATTTTTCTTTAATTATACATGAAATTTCTTTTTTCTAAAGCATGAAGCCTAACTAGAATACAACTTTGATAATTGAAGCATAAAACAAGTTAGATGATTACCTCTTTGTTGTAGCTTGTAGAACTTGGTCTTACAAGAGCTTAGCACCTCAACTGTGATGCCTCAAATGTGTCACAAACACCAAGAACAATGGAGGACAATGAGAGAGAGAGAGAGCTTGGAGGCACAAAAAATCGGTTAGCTTCTTCTTAGAATGCACATGTGTCGATTTTAGGGCTTAGGGGGTTACATATATAGTCTAGAATTCCAAAGGTCATTTGTAAACCGTAATCCATACACTTAGGATTTTGATCCAATAATCCATTTTGGACTGACACTTCATGGACTCTCACATAAACTTAGTCCATTACTAATCAATCATGAATCATTAGCCCAAACTATATGTATCACTAATATACATAATCATTCACCGTTATTTTAATTAGTCTCTTTTGATCACTAAATTAATTAGAAATTAATTCCTGATCAATACCAATTAAATAATATGATTTCTCAATTAACGTATTATACTTATAATATATCAATAAATCACAAATAACATCTTTCTCAAATATCCATCCTATCAAATTGCTTCGGTGAAGGCAACCCAAAATGGACCATGCTACTATCGGGTCAAGTACATACCAATTATAGTTATGGGGTTAGACACCTTATCCAACAAAAGTTTCCAAATTTATCCCTAACAAGGTCACAAACTTTCAATATCTAAACTTTATGCACTAAAGTGGCCAAAAGCTCATAATACCCAAGACTAGCTAGATCAATCAAATGTATCACCAAGATTCAAGCTTTATACCTAGAGAAGAAAGATCAAGGTGAACAAGATCTGGATCTACAAGGTCCATTGCAACCAACATTTCTCCAATGAGCTCCTTCTTGTCCAAGGTGCAGCAAGAACAATCCAAAGCACTCAAAAAATCCTTCTTTAGCTAACAAGGCTCAAACTAGGGTTAGGGTTTCAAGGGAGGACGTTGAAGGGATCGAGGCTAAGAATGGAAAGGGTTTTGGGAAGTTAAGGAGCTTAAATAGGGCTCAAAACCCTCAAATTAGGGTTTGCGTTTGATTTGTGTATGCCCAACATACTCCAGGTATGCCCCCACCATACTGGGTTATCCTTCACGATCACTCCTGCCCAGTACGCCCAACGTACGCCCTGTACAGCCAACGTACTCGACTTAACCCCATATCTTCATAACTTCCAACGATTATCACTTCTTTGTTCCAACTCCATATCGAAGATCCTAATATCCACGAAAAGGTATTAAAGAGCTTTACAGCCCTATCTAATTATTTTTGACTTAAACACATCGAACTAAAATGCTTAATTCATAAAAGAATGCTGAAACATCACTTTTCCCATTTTACCTTTTGCTCCAACATTCAAACCAAGGCTTTAATCACTTATCCAATGTTATCATCATCATCAATTGCCTTTTCGTGATCCGTTTATTATCCACAATCACTTAATAAGAAACTTCTCGAAACAGGATGTTACACCCTGAGTCACTACATCTTCTAGATTTAGACGTTGAATGAGTTTTAAGAGCCATCCATGAGATTTAGGTCATTCTTCACATCTTTTGACCTAGTTGGGTGAAGGACATGCATGGGTCATGCATGTCCATAAAGTTTGGATTTTTACGGATCATTAGGGTCCCAAGAAATTTACTAGAAAGTATGAATAAGGAGATTAACGTATTAAGGACTTAATACATTAAGATATATACATGCAGTAGCCACGACATGACAATATGGGTGCCACGGCGTGGCGATGGTGGACTTCACGAATTTTCTATCTGGATGTACATATCAAGTAGTTATGACATGGCAAGATGGGTGTCACGACGTGGCAATGGTGGAATTCACGATTGTTTTGTGTGGATGCTGCCACGACATGGTAATGGATTTTTGGATCACGATTGAGTTGAATTCCAAGACATGGGCATAGGTTAGCGACAACGTGGAGACCAGCTGGAGTTGACTTTAACTGCTAACTTTAACCGTCAACTTTTGGCCTAGTATAATTTTTAGTCAAATTGATAGTTTAAAAGGTAAACTAAGGGTTTACCTTATATGTTTCAATAGTAGGTGTGTATCACCCATTTTTCGACTGTGTGAGCTTATTAGTTGTCTACTGTGTCTTTGATGTGAGACTTTTCACTATACTATGTTGTTGGCTAGACTGTCTTTGTGACTTTAGCATGAAAGACCATGACACTTGTATGAAAGACCATGGGAGGACCACGGAACTTTTATGAAAGACCATTGGAAGACCATGACACCCGTACAGAAGACTATCAGAGGACCATAACAACAAAGACTACAAGAGGACTGCAACCATGAGTGACTATAAGAATGTGGGAGGACGACAACATTCACACATCTATAAGTTATTTATGGTATGTGGTATTTTTGGGATTCACTAAACTTTGTGTTTACAATTTTATGATTAAATATTTCAGGTACATCTAGTTCCAAAAGGAAGGGTCCGACATATTTGCATTGCATCCACTGGAGATTCCGCACTTATGATTTTGTTATTGCTCTGATGTTATTTTGAAACACTTTCTGATACTGTGACCATCATTTGTAAGTAATGAATAAATGTTTTGGTTGATTTGAAAATGAAAATTATTCTGATATTTTTGGGACATATATATATATATATACATATATATATATATATATATATATATATATATATATATATATATATATATATATACATATATATATATATATATATATATATATATATAGAGAGAGAGAGAGAGAGAGAGAGAGAGAGTTGAAAAAATATTGAAATGAAGTTTGAACAAAGTTTGTGAAAATAAATATAAATTTAGACAATACAAATAAAAGACAATAGTTGGTCGAACCAAGTCCACAAAAATAAAATAAAACATAACAAATAACCGTTAATAGAAAACAATGGGGGATTTGAATTGGACAAAACTTTAAGGGAAAATGACTCTTGAGCGTAATTAGCTTTTGTGTTTGTACTCATTTGGTCCCCTTTTTTTGTATTCAATATACCATCAAACTTGTTGTTGGTGTTTACCATAGCCCTTTTGACCAGCTTTTGACCAGTGATAGCCGGTCAAAGGGTTATGGTGAACACAAACAACAAGTTTGATGGTATATTGAGTACAAAAAAGGAAAGGGACCAAATGAGAACAAACGCAACAGTTGGTTACCCTCCTGATTCATTTTCCCTTTACTCATTTACAACAAATCCCACATCATCTCCTACTGATATTAATGACTTTATGAGATCCATTCTTGCTTCTCTTCAAAACATAACCTACGAAAGGACATTATTCATACATGTACAACTTTGTAATGCACTTGAATATTTATTAGGGGAATCTTGACTAAGCAGGCGCATTTCATGACTACATTTACATTTGCAATCAAATGATTTATCATATCATGGATTCTAGACAAGTCTACAAATGAGTGGAATCACAAGTGTTGTGATTTTTGAGTTTACTTAGCTTTAAGATCGAACTCATGGGATAAGATACAACATCAATATGTACAATATCATGCTGCTTTTGTAGACACATCACCATCATATTGTACATATGGATGTTGTATCTTATCCCATGAGTTCGATCTTAAAGCTAAGTAAACTCAAAAATCATAGTACTTGTGATTCCACTCGTTTGTAGACTTTGTCTAGAATCCATGATACGATAAATCATTTTATTGGAAATGTAAATGTATTCATGAAATGCGCCTGCTTAGTCAAGATTCCCATAATAAATATTCAAGTGCATCACAAAGTTGTACATGTATGAATAATGTCCTTTCGTAGGTTATGTTTTGAAGAGAAGCAAGAATGAATCTCATAAAGTCATTAATATCAGTAGGAGATGATGTGGGATTTGTTGTAAATGAGTAAAGGGAAAATGAATCAGGAGAGTAACCAACTGTTTCGTTTGTTCTCATTAGGTCCCTTTCCTTTTTTTGTACTCAATATACCATCGAACTTGTTGTTTGTGTTCACCATAACCCTTTAACCGGCTATCACAGGTCAAAAGCCGGTCAAAAGGGCTATGGTAAACACCAACAACAAGTTCGAGGGTATATTGAATACAAAAAAAAGGGACCAAATGAGTACAAACGCAAAAGTTAATTACCCTCAAGAGTCATTTTCCCAAAATTTAAAATAAATAAAACTTATGTTTTGATGGCTACTATTTAGTCTTCAAATGGAAGATAGAAGAGCGAACATGAAGTGTAAGAAGAAGATAATAATGATACAATCGAGAATATAAAGTATAAGAAGAATATAATAACGAGTGTTGGGGAGGTGAAGAATAATAAGATAGATTGATATGGAGAAAAATGTACAAAACATTGTTGTTGATGATTATATATAAGAGGTTAGTTAAAAAGTGATGAGTTGAAAAACTCTTTGATCGTTTAGATCTTACACAGGTTAATCAGAATAATGCAAAAAAAATAACAAACAAGAGAATGAATCAATAATGAGCTGAATGATTCAATAGATTCACGCCTTAGCAGAGCTCGATGAAGAACTTCCACTGTAGAGGCTTTTAGGGTTATAATCGATAAAAAAACAATGATCGCTTTGAATGATCGACTAAACAACTACGTACAAAGATGCATGCAAGCATCTATAAATACTAAACCCTAATAATTAAATCACGGATGGACAGGCCCAATCCGGATACAAAACTAGGCTAAGGACCGAGCCGAAGACGCAACACATAATGGACCCAACGATCTCCCCCTTTGCGTCAATTAGGGCGAGACTCTACTTTGGCTTACTGGATCCTGCTGCATCAACCTTCTTCGTGGTTGGGAACAGGCAAGGAATGAGGGCAAGAAGAGTTCGTCGGAAATGAATATACCAGTGGACCACGTCATTGAAGTATTTCTTATCATCTTCAGAATTTTGCTTACACCGATTGATGATCCCCAGAACATGCTCCAGACACGAAGTGGTGTAAAGATGTTTGTCAGCCAAAGCGAACAGACATTTCTGGCCTTCTTTCCTGGTGAACATAACCGAGTTTCACTTCGGATCAATCCTCCCCATCTACATTTTATTCAGATCACTTGGAGAACCAACTGGGGAGATGGTGGGCTTCTTTCTAAATACATTAGCAATTTCCTGATCCAACTTGGCAACCTCCAAGATATAACAAACCAACATCCTCTTGAAGTGATCTATGATTGGTCCATATTCAGTTTCATTGGTGAGGAGGATGTGGTGCAGGATGATCCAATCGTGAGGATTTAGGTTAGGAAGATCAGCGAGAGAAATGGCATATTCGACTTTATCTGAGCCCCTCAGGACTTTGAATCTGACGTTCGTGAAGTTACCCTCCCGAAAGGGTTTGAGGACCCGAACATTGACAATCTTCTGTGCACTCCACGTCTGATACTGAGGCTGAGTAAACCCCAGATAGAAATCAATAAGTTCCCTATCAACCTTCGGGTGAGGATGCTATGTGGGAAAATGCATGAAAGATAAATGCCTTTCGGGTCAAGGGCATGTCGAATTGAGACTCAACAAAATTAGCCCTGTCCAAAGAGATCACAGGTTCAAGCTAGAGGACGCTGGGGGACTCGATAGCTTCTTTGAGAAGCTTCTCAAGAGTCCATTGAGCGAATAGGGTTTTTCGACTTTCAAGGAGATCATGAGCCTCCTTCATCCTCCTTTCATTTGCTTCGGCCTCCCTAGCAACCCGAGCATTCATGTCCGGATCCTTGTCCCTGGCCTGTTTCTTCAAAATATCAGCAATGGTATCTTTGTCTTCGTCTCCATCACTGTCATCGAGAACCATTTTGCCTTTGTCTTGAGCACCTGAACCTGATGCATGACTAGTTGTTGGTGGTTCGGTTGCTTTAGTTGGAACTGATGAAGAAATTGGAGGCGGTTGGGATTGAGCTGTGGAAACAGGAGGAGGTTGAGATTGATTACTGCCCTTTGAAGCTCCTTCTCCCCCTTGTTTTGGATGAACCACTTGCTCAGGAAGCCCCTCAATTCTGCTAAGCATGGCAAGGGCGGGAGCAAGTTTCTCAGCAAGAGTTCACCTCACTGAGTAGTTGAGAATCGGGTCATGCGCTTCAATGATGTTTGAGAGGGCTCCGTAGACATCCGAAACACAACTCTTAATCACAGCATGCTTGGACCGAAGATAATCAACCTCCTTCTCAGTTTGGGAAAGTTGAAGACTCTTGGTTTTTAGCGCAGTTGTTTTGCGTGCAAGCGCATCCATCACAAAATTTTCCATGGCAAGGTCTTTTTGGAGCTTGATCAGGCAATCCTCAACGGTTGTCTAGAAGGAATTGCTGTCTGCTTCTAGGGTCTGACGAAGACTGGCGAAGTGGTGCTGTTCTGTTTCAATGGAAGTAGCCAGCTTCTCAACAACCGAATTAACCTTCGCTGCATTAGATTCGGCTGCCCCTGCAAAGACTCCAAAAAGAGGGTAGCATCTCGAAATAGTTTTTCGACTTTTTCGGTCGCTGCAACACAAGCCTTTGTTGATGCATCTATAGCAACAGTAGCAGAGTTTATGGAGGCTTCGTGTCCCTTGGTGAAAGTATCGACCATCCCCTGAATGGCAGCTTCCGTGATATGAGACCGAGAGGAGGAGGAAGAAGCAACGAGATTATCAATCTTCTCATGAAGTTCCTTGATGTGCATTTTGGTGACAGGAGCATCATCATCATCATCGCTCTGAACCTGGTAGGGACTGTAGTAAACTGAATCAAAAGTCATATCTTCCCCTCCTAGAAATGTCTCGGTTTCGGCTGAGTGATTGGGAGATAAAGGCGATGTTGGAGGTTCGGTTGTGGGAGTAGGTTCGGTTGTGGAAGTGGGTTCGGTAGTAGGTGTGTGTTCGGGTGCTGAAGTACGATCCCCCGTATCAGATACGTTGGTTCGAACTCTAGTGGTTGTTGTTTTTGTGGCTTCAGAGAAAATGGGAGGTGGTATAGGAATAGAAGTGGGTGGAATATAAGTATAGGAAGTTATGGGGGGAATGGAAATAGAAGAGGTTATGATAGGAATGGAAACAGAGATAGTAATAGGTGGAGAAGAGACAGGTTCGGTTGTGACTGGTACCTCATGTGAAGGCGAACGGGGAGGAGAGTCGCCTCGAACCGACTCCTCTGAGTATGAACCTTCATCCTCTGATTTGGTGAGGAAGAAGCAAGAACAAGTTTTCTTTTAGGCTGCGTTTTCTTCTTCTTCGATGGAGGTGATTGGGCTGCCTTTGTTGATTTTCTCTTCTTAGGAGTAGGGCCTTTCACCCCTTTGACCACTTTCTTTCCTTTCCCTTTCTCTGGTTTCTTGCCCCTGGTAGCAGGTTTGTCTGCGTCGTTGATGGATTGAAGCATCTCTGCAGTCAGCTCTCTCGGACCCGAAAGAGAAAACTCCTTGTAGGTCTTGGTGATGTGGCTCTCCTCTGATACACAAGCATACATGGACTCAGGAATTGAGCCAACAAAGATGAACTTGGAGGGATCAGTGACGACGATCATGATAGTGTGGAACATGCCAATCGAGGAGAGTGGAGAAGTGGCCACAGTGGGGACATGATACTTGTCCGTTGCCCATTTGGTGACGAGCGTCCAGAACCTGGCATAGGAGATTTCAGTGTGTCGAGAAGTAGAGCCGAGGCTTTGAATCAACTGCTGCCAAAGAACCGAGCCATAGTCGAGGTTGATCCCATTGTACAACCCATAAAGAATTGTCGTGAATAAACGACTGGCCCCATCAGAACCTGCACTCCTCTCAGATAAACCTTTGAACAAAATCGTGAAGAAGCCGTTCCATTGAGGAGGAAGGCATGACTTCTTAAACTTCTTGACAGTAGTAAGGGTTTCAGTGTAACCCATGTTGTAAAACATGGAGAATAATTGACCCACAAAGATCGAATCAGGGTTAAGCCTCGATTCTTCAGGATCAAACCCTAGAAGCCAGCAAAATCGCTGCTTTGAGATGGAGGTTTTGGTGTCAAGGATGTCGAAGTAGATGCGATCAACGGATTTGTCATAATGAGCTGTGGAGAAAATCTGGGATAGACATTCCATAGGCACAATTTCAACCTTGGAGAGTGCGAGAACCAGTGGAGGGTATTTGAGACACTCAACTATGGGATACATGAAGGCATCATAGGAGATTGGGGTGAGGTCAATGACCAAGCTTTGCTGAGGTCTGGTTGGGAGAATGTTGGATCTAGAAGATGTTTCATGAACAGAGGAGGAATCCGCCATTGTTGAATGCTTTGAAGAAGAAGATGAATAGTGGGAGAAAAATCGCCCTTGTTTTCTCTCAGAAATTTGGGTTGCAGTAAAGAGGTAAAACAACTAGGGTTTAACCCTTTATACCGGGTATGGAGGTGAGAGAAAAATTCGCCCCCAAATCCTCTTGAAACGCGAAATGGTTCTTGAATTGATTGAAACGTGACAGTTGGCAACCCCGATGATTACGCATGAGAGAGAAAATCGTTTCCGTTTAGCACGCCTTCCCACCAAACTCCTTTTGAATTCTGGAAACCTTTAATCTTCCGGCTGAGTCATCATCTTATCTTTTAAATTAATTGTCATCATTAAATAAAATCAAACACTTATAAAAACCACAACATTCCCTTGTTGAGTATATCATTAAGAACCGAAGCTACATAAAGGAGAGTAGCTTGTAGAGAACCGAACCATACTTTTGGAAAATCAAAAAGATTTTCGTGCATAGAGTTTCAAAGATAGAGAAATAAAGCAACATCTATGTGGGAATTTGTGATGTCAATATAGACACGAAACAGTGGATCTCGGGCATGAATCTCTTCCTTCAAAGTCAAGAGAGACTTTAAAGTGTCTGTGTGGTTTCCCGTTGAATTACGATCAAGCACTTGTTAAGAAGTGTTGAAAGACATCTTTTGATGAGGCTTAGAAGGGTGGCTTTCGCTTCAGTTTAGAATTTCGGATCTTGACATAAGACCGAAACCGAACGAAGTGCCTGTGAGACCGATGTGGTCTATTGAACAAGTAGGTTTGGACTATATTTAGTGACTTGTTGGAAATGTTTGGTGTGAAATCTCAAAAAAAAATTAAACTGGATTCTATGGGAAGAAATGTTATGGTGTGTAACAATTTCATAAGAATCACACAAAAAGAAAAACAGAGATTTCATGGTACAACCACTTGGGTGGTTTCATTAATTCATGGGTGAAAGCTAGAGCAAATTTAATTGTTCACCGTCAATTCATAGTGGGTATTGAATTTTGGGTTTCACTTAGCACGTAGTGACACGAAGCTAAGATCATAAACACAGAGATTGTGTAACCATAAACCTCAGTGGTTATTTCTGAGAGTTTCAAGGGTTACATTTATGAACCGAAATAGGATGGAGAAAAATGTTTGAGGTGTTGTAGAGAAACCAAAGTACCTCTGCTATAAAAGGAATGACCAAGCAGAAAACTCTTAACTCATATGAGAAAAGAGTAAGGTAGCTCATGATTAGCATAAATTTAGCAGCCTAATTGGGAAGACGAAGTTTGTATATACCCAGTCAATAAGGCTTTATTCAAAATCAGTTGAGGCTTTGGACAACATGCAGCAGCATGCTTCTAGGGACACTTAGCTAGTATAAAGTGTGAGAATGATACCTGCCCCATCGATATTCCAGAAACTGTTAACATAATCAGAAGTAGAGACAAAAGAAAAGAAAATATTTTTGGAATTTTGATATTTTTGTAAAGAGAAAAACAAAACGAAAAGAAAATCTTGAATCGAACCAGAAATGGACCGAACGCTCGGTTCATTTCGGTTCCTTAAAAAAATATTTTTGGATTTTTGGAAAGCAATTGTGCAAAAGTATACAACCAAAGACATCACCTTTTTGAGATAAGCGAAAACAAGTGCAGTGGGACCGAACCCGAAATAGACCGAGAGTTCGGTTCATTTCGGTTCCTGTGTGAACCGAGCCCGAAATAGACCGAGCGTTCGATTCATTTCGCTTCAAACTTTTAGTTTTGAGAAGGTGTTTTTGGTAGTGACTCCGATTCCATCATACCTAGGCCTTGTAGGATTTTAATGAAACTTGCTTCAGGAAGGGCTTCGATGAAGATGTCGGCCAGTTGATCAGTGGTTCGAATAAAGTGAGTTTCGACGTTTCCATCTTCCACATGATCCTTAATAAAGTGATACCTCAGTGTTATATGCTTGGTTTTGGAATGTTGCACTGGGTTATGACAGATCCTAATTGCACTTTCTGAGTCAAAATATAGTGGGATCTTTTTCATATTGAGTCCATAATCCCGGAGTTGGTTTTGGATCCAAATCACTTGTGATGTGCAGGAGGCGGCTGCAATGTACTCTGATTCGGCTGTAGATAGAGAAACACATGTTTGTTTCTTCGATTTCCAGCTAACCAACTTCCCGTATAGGAATTGGCATCCTCCTGTGGTGCTTTTTCGGTCTAGACCACATCCTCCTAAGTCTGCATCTGGGTAGGCTTGAACGAAGAAACCCAAGTTTGAGGGATACCAGAGACCAAGAGAGGTGGCTCTCTTCAAATACAGGAATATATTCTTCACTGCCAACATGTGTGGTTCACGAGGATTTGCTTGAAACCTGGCACAATAGCATACTGAAAACATTATATCGGGCCTGCTAGCTGTGAGGTACATCAGGGAACCAATCATTTGGCGATATAGCGTTATGTCGATTGCCAGTTTTTCCAAAGATGGTGTGAGCTTGGTGCCGAACGCCATAGGGACTTTGACCTTTGAGTCTCCCATCATGCCGAATTTGGCAAGGAGAGTCTTTGTGTATGCTTCTTGGTTGATAAAGATGCCTTTGGGTCCCTATCTAATATTTAAACCAAGGAAAAAGTTAATCGGACCCATTGAGCTCATTTCAAATTTAGTCTCCATCAACCTCCTGAATTCAGCTGTTAGGCTAGGATTCGTGGAGCCGAAGATGATATCGTCGACATAGATTTGAACGATCTTAAGGTGGCTACCTTCCTTTTTACGAAAGAAGGTTGGGTCAACCGAACCTTGTTTGAATTTAGACATCTTTAAAAACTTAGTTAATGTTTCATACCATGCCCTAGGAGCTTGTTTCAGACCATAAACTGCCTTATCCAAGATGTAGCAGTGATTTGGATGCTTTTCATTTACGAAACCAGGAGGTTGCTCCACGTACACGGTTTCTTCAAGTTCCCCATTCAGAAAGGCACACTTCACATCCATCTGGTAGACCTCAAAGTTCTTGTGTCAAGCATAGTCAAGAAATATTCGAACGGATTCCAACCTTGCAACCGGAGCGAATGTCTCTTCGTAATTGATTCCTTCTTCCTGGAAATATCATTTCACCACTAGCTGAGCCTTATTCCGGATCACATTTCCTTCCTTGTCCATTTTGTTTCTGAACACCCATTTGAGACCGACAACCGAGGCATCTTTTGGTGTTGGAATAAGTCTCCAGACCTTATTTCTTTCGAATTCATTGAGTTCGTCTTGCATTGCCTGAACCCAATCAGAATGATCGAGATCAGTATTGACGGTCTTCGGCTCTATTTTGGAGATGAATGAATTAAACATGCAGAATTCCACTTTGGAGAATAGATTAGTTTTCTTCGCCTTCAGTTGTGATCGAGTTAGAACCTTTTCTGATGCATCACCCACTATTTGAGATACAGTATGATCTCTGGTCCATTTGGTGAGAGGAGGATAATTTGGATCATAAGAGGGATCTAATTCATCATTTGCCACTTCTTCCAATTCTAATTGAATATCCTCATCATAATGCATATTGGAATTCTCCCCCTCGACAGATGATGAAACATTTGGATGTGAACCAAAAATCCTTCTTCTACTGGGCTTTCGGTCTGTTCTGGGCTTTCGGTTGCTACAGGACTTTCGGGTGCAATCGGGCTTTCGGTTCTGGCTGGGCTTTTGGTTCCATCAAATATTGGATTCTCCCCCTGGCCATGAGCATTATCGTCGATTGAAAATGATGGACCCTCCCCCTGGATATGTGAGTCCTGTCGATCTGAAGAGAATTGATTCTCTCCCTCGACTGAAGTATTTCTCTGAGGAGGTTCATTTCTAACCGGTTCTTCTTCTGCCATTTGTTTGGCTGCGTCTTCGATAATCTTCTTAAGGTGATCCACCTTGTTGTCTGCTGCCATGGCTTCAGAGTGAATAGCCTTCTCAGGTTCATCAAAGAAATCCATGAACTGGTCAAAACAATTGGCGATTGAGGCTGTGACCTGACCGATTTGAGAGAAAATCTCTCCAATTGCCCCTTCAGTAGACTTCAACTTCTTGACGTAATTGTCATCGAACGTTACATAATAGGTTTCTTCAATTTGTTTAAAATGCTTATTCGGAACCATGTATGCCTTTGAAGTAACATAATATCCCAGAAAGATGCCTTCATCGGCTTTGACATCGAATTTGTTGCGATGCTCTTTGGAGTTGAAAATAAAGAACCTCGAGCCAAACACATGAAAGAACTTGACATTCGGCTTCCTATTGTTAAGAATTTCATAGGGGGTGAGAGAGAAACGCTTGTTGAGATAAGATCTGTTTTGAGTGAAACAAGCTGTAGCAACGGCGTCTTCCCATAAATATAGAGGAAGGGAGGCAAAACTGAGCATAGTTCGGGCCGCCTCACACAGGGATCAGTTTCTCCTTTCGACAATTTCGTTCTGTTGAGGTGTATAGCGGGCTGAGAAATTGTGACTGGTGCCTTTTCTGCTAAGAAATCTTCAAATTCTTTGTTCTTGAATTCCAGTCCATTGTCGCTCCTGATGTTTCGAACGACTTTTCTCAGTTGCACTTCGACCTGCTTGATAAAGATCATCAGCTTGGGAGTCACCTTAGATTTGTGCTTTAGAAAGAACACCCAAGTAAACCGTGAGAAGTCATCAACAATAACAAGGATGTACTTGTTACCGCCAATGCTCTCGATTGATGATGGACCACATAAGTCGATGTGAAGCAACTCAAGTGGTTCAAAAAATTTGGTGTTTATGGTTGTTTTGTGTTTCCCCATTTCACAAGCAGCACATAAGTGTTCTCGATCGAACTTAAGCAGTGGAAGACCCCGAACATGATCACTGATGACTAGCTTGTTGATGTCTTTGAAGTTGAGGTGTGAGAGCCTTCGGTGCCACAACCAACTTTCGTCTGAATGGGCTTTAGACAATAGACATATGGTTGGATTCCCTTTGATTGGGTTGAGATTCAGAGGGAACATTTCACTTTTTCGTTCTGACTTGAGAATAACCTTGTTGGATTTCTTCTCTATTATCTCTGAACCCTCGTCATCGAACGAGACTTTGAGACCTGTACCTCCCACCAATTGAGACACACTGATGAGGTTATGCTGCAACCCCTCTACATATGCCACCTTCCTGATTGTAAAGTCTCCATTGGTTATCATCCCATAACCCTTTATCGTTCCATAGGAGTTGTTCCCAAACTTGACGTTACCACCGTTTTGAAGGGACCGAAACTCCCTTAGCTCTTCCTTCCTTTCTGTCATGTGACGTGAGCAGCCATTGTCTATGTAACATTCTTCATCGAACTACTCTTCACTTATAACCTGCAAAAATTAAGCAGATTTAGGAACCCAAAGTTTCTTGGGTCCTCGTGAGCCTTTTACAGAAACAAGAATAGTAAGAGAAGCATCAACAAGATAAGTTCGTTTTGTTAATGTTGTTTTATCTTTCCTCTTAATAGTAAACACTTTGATTTTATTGGAGTTAGATTCAAGTGTTTTGGATTTAGGTTCAGGAGTTTGGACTTTAGCTTGCTTTCGGTCTTCATTTGCTGAGGAAATCTTACTTTTTCCTTACAAATCCTTCGTCGATTGTGAGCTTGGTGTAGGACGAGAATTAGGCTTAGAAAAAGAATGAGAACGAGAAGAATTAGAGGAATAGAAATTAGAATGAGAATCTTTCCTGACTTGAGGTTCGAAATGACCCTTTCGGTTGTGACCATTTGAGGGACCGAACCTGGACCTTCGGTTGCTATTTGTTGATGGACCGAAACTGGCTTTTCGGTTGTTGTGGGTTGCTGGACTGAAACTGGGTCTTCTGCTGTAAAAGCTTGATGGAATGTACCCTGGTCTTTGTCTGTTGTTGTTTGGTGGACTGAAACTAGGCTTTCGGTTACTTTCAGGACCGAACCTATCCTTCCTATCTTGTTCTTTCTGTGGCCCGAAAGTCTTCTTTTGATTCTTTTGATCCAACGGACCAAAGCTCCTTTTATCCTTATTCTCTTCTCCTTTTGGCTTGGAGTTTCTATCAAAGTGAGTATAGTGAGGATTTTGGGAGCGCCAAAATTGCTTTCGCTTTGAGAGATTTTTCTTGTATCTCAGATTCCTCTGCTGCTTTTGATTGCTCACCTGTTTCGGTTGTCTGTGAATACTTGCTTTCTGTTTCGGCTTCTGAACAATAGGTTCACTTTCCATGGAAGTGGTTTCGCTTGTTGAGGAGACATATTCCACTGGAACCTCTTTTGTGCCACTGGTACTGGGCATGTCAAAGTTGGTAGGTTTATTAAGTGGTTCTACCACATATCTACCTTTGACCTTCCATGATGTTCGCTCCGACAAACCAACTGTTTCATCTGCGTTGTCTATCGGTGCAGACCAGAAAAACTCATCACAACCATCTGCATTATCTTCATTCACCAATGCAGTGAGTTCGACTGTCTGATGTTCGGTTACTCCTTGACCTTATAAACTTGATTTGGAGTGGTTCTTACCTTTTGGTATACAACGGCCTTTTCTTTAAGGATTAGGGACTTATTTTTGGACAGACGAGCGAATTCCACAGAATTTTCAGAAATCAAGTTTTTGTGGTTTTCAGGTTCGCTCCTAATAAACTCTGAACAGTCAACCTCATCCTCTACAGAGATTTCACTCATGTCATCGTCCTCATTAAGTTCAGATGCATTTTCAACATCAATTTTATTTTCTGAACTTAATTTGGTACTCAATGAGTCAAATTTTTGTATAGTTTCGGCTCTGAGTTTCAACCTATCATTTTCATCCAAAAGGTTCTTAAGCATGTCCTTATGGTCTTCGGACTTTATAAACGATTCAATTTTGTCCAGACCAAACTTATAAGTGGGATTTACATCATCTGAAGATACAACACTTTCACAGTTGTATGCTTCGACATCGATTTCATCCTCCTTTAGCTCAAGGAATGGCAAAATCATGTGATGTATTTTCTAGCCTATTTCACAGTTTAAATGCAGTTGTGTAATGTTAGTATAAAGTCTTTTTGCAATCAAACAAAAAACATTTCTCTATTTTAACAGCTTAAGATTGTCTCTTTGCAAATAGATATTTTCATCCCTAGACTTAACCAGCTCCAACTCCTTCTGCTCAATCCACATTCTTCGCTCCTCACTCTTGGATGACACCCTGCTCATTTGGTCAGTCAGATTAGAATTCGTGACTCGTGTTTGAGTTAAACAACTAACTAAATTTGAAATTCTTGAATTCAAGTTATTTAATTCTTTTTCATATGATGTTTGTGGAATTTAAAACGAAACAAAAATGGATTGTACCTTCTTGATTAGTTTATCAAGTTCACTGATCTGCACACTGAGAGGCTTCGCTGTAAAGCACACGTCCTCTCGCTCCTTAGCTACTTCGTTTCCACCATTAGTGTTGTATACCCTCATCTGGGATACATCTGTCACCATCAAACATCTTCCACTAGCATCATCACTCTTTGCCACATAAGCTTTTCCATGAGTAGGCTTTCTCACTTCATCATCTTCTGAGTCGGTCGACCACACCTGTACACCACCAAACTCATCATCATCTACCGAACCCTGCACGACTAGAGCATTCATAAAGGGATTAGTAGCAGCTTTCTTCCTTTTAATATCATCCAGTCTTTTCAGGAAACTTGCTTCTTCATCCTTCTCCTCATCTTTCTCTGCCATTTTCTTCAACACGCAATCTTTTGCGTAGTGATTTTTCCCTCCACAGTAAAAACAGCTGACACCAGAATCAACTTCACCCTTCGCTTCTTTCTTTGGTTCTTCAACCTTCGGCTCCTCTTTCGCTTTTTCAGAGCTGTAGCTTCCCTGCCAATTTCGGTTCTTGTTGGTAGGGAACTTCTTCTTGATGAACCTCCTTGGATTTGACACCATCATTGCATAATCTTCAGATGTCAGATCATAGTCTCCCAGATTCAGATCTTCTTCTACTTCTGCTGCGCTCTTACCTTTAGATAGAGGGGCCAAAGACCCCAAGTTTGAAACCACGCTCTTCTCTTGCAGCACAATCTTTTCCTGGGATTTCAGAATCCCCACAAATTTTGCCAAAGAATATGATTTGAACTGCTCATGTGCTTTAACCGTCGACACAACCGCCCTCCATTCGGGTCTTAGGCCATTTAAGAAAGTGACCTTCTGTTCGATGAGCTTTCTTTCTATGTCATGTTTGATCATCTTACTGAGAAGATGATTAAACCGATCGAACGTTTGTGTAACAATCTCCTCTGGCTTCTGCTTGAACTCTCCAAATTCGGAGAGAAGTAGGGTCTGAATCGAGTGCTCCAGATCTTCATCTGTGGAATACAGCTCTCGCAGCCGATCCCATATTTCCTTTGCTGTACCACAAGAACTTACTAACCGAAATGTTTCGGATTGAAGGGCGAATCGAATTAGTCTCAATGCCTTAATGTTGCATTGGAACTTCTCATTTTCGTCCTAAGCGACGTCCTTCACATCTTTTAATAGATCATTGTACTCCTTCTGAGTTTTAATGATTCTTGAAGTGTTTGAGTGAGTGAAGGGGCCAACTGTGATTGCTTCCCATATCAGATACCCGTTAACTTCCGATCCAATAACGTAATCTTCAAAATGGTGCGTCCACACTTCATAGTCTTGAGTGTACAGAATTGGGATCTTGGTTGTTGATCCGATGTTGTTAGAGATGTTGATGGGATTGGATTGAGAATCGTCCATGCTTGATCGTTTAACCTGTTATAAGATCAGACTTTGTAATATGTAATATTAGGGCAAGATTAATAATTAATGAGATACGTCAATTATGGAGTGACGGCTCAATAAATATCAATGAATGCGGAATGAACCCTAATCACTTCTTTGACAGAAGAGATGTGTATGAATTACACAGCCTCCTGCTCTGATACCAATTGATAAGTTGAAAAACTCTTTGATCGTTTAGATCTTACACGGGTTAATCAGAATAATGCAAACAAAATAACAAACAAGAGAATGAATCAATAATGAGCTGAATGATTCAATAGATTCACGCCTCAGCAGAGCTCAATAAAGAACTTCCACTGTAGAGGCTTTTAGGGTTACAATCGATAAAAAACAATGATCGCTTTGAATGATCGACTAAACAGCTACGTACAAAGATGCATGCAAGCATCTATAAATACTAAACCCTAATAATTAAATCACGGATGGACATGCCCAATCCGGATACAAAACTGGGCTAAGGACCGAGCCCAAGACACAACACATAATGGACCCAACAAAAAGACATCTCCCTTTGTTGCTAACATTCCTAGTTCTACTAAAACCTGATTACATTTTTAGACAGGTAACACTAAAAATCACATTATTTTTATGTAAAAATCACAACAAAATCATTTTCAATTCCAATTAGACACTAAAAATGAACACTATAAACAAATTTTAATATTGTAATTATAAATACTATTATCTTTAACATTATCTGATTTTATTTAACTAAGTTTTATTATGATATATTAATTATTATTATTAATACTATTAATTGATTTTACAACATAAATAAGACAAAAGTTATATCTTAAAATTAAATTGAAAAGATTATATAACTACAAAGAAAAACATTACATTTACTATGTGTGTTATGTTTGTTAAGGTTGTTATCTAATAAAATCATTTTGTATTAATTATTTTATTTTGTTAAATCGTCGGAACTATAAAATATATAACGAACAAGTGTTTTGTATAGTTTTTAGATTACTTCCCTAACAAATTGATAAAACTAATGTTTTCCTTTATTAGTGAAAAAATGATCAAAAATAATATATATATATATATATATATATATATATATATATATATATATATATATATATATATATATATATATATATATATATATATATATATATATATATATATATATATATATATATAGGAGTAGGATCAAATGAGAATACAAAAATGTTGAGAATGCGAGAACAAAGTATATTCATTTGCGATTCCATGTATTCATTTGTGGATAAATGATAAATTTTTACGCCTTTAATTTCAATTTAAGAGAAAAAGCATATTCATGTTGATTGTGCGTACAAATTTATCATTTCTCCACAAATAAATACATGAAATCACAAATGAATATAGTTGTTCTCGCGTTCTCAACCTTTTAGGTTATATATATATATATATATATATATATATATATATATATATATATATATATATATATATATATATATATATATATATATATATATATAGAGAGAGAGAGAGAGAGAGAGTAGGTTCAAATATGGATTAACATCTATTGTGCAAACGTTTGGACAGTGCTATTATGTGAGAATTACAAAGAAATATATGTTGTTTGATAAGGTGAATAAGTTCAATATTACATAACTATTGTCATTAACACTTATTCTCACTCATTAAATCGTCTATAAGGGTATTATAGACTTTTCTTTTATTATTTTCCTTATGTCAGAATGTTTATTTATTCGTATTATGTAAGAATGAAATTAAGTGAAAAACGAAGTGTGAAACAAAAAGGAATAAGAATTAGTGATAATCCATGAAAATGACAATAGTTGAGTAAGGTTTAACATTTTCATATTACTGAACAACCTATTCTCTTAGTAATTCTCATAGAATACCACTGTCCACACGTCCGCACAATATTTGTCCATCCACATTTATAACCTAACCTTATATATATATATATATATATATATATATATATATATATATATATATATATATATATATATATATATATATATATATATATATATATATATATATATATATATATATATATATATATATATATATATATATATATAGTGGTGATGAACGGTTTCATACCAATTTGCTTGGATACTATAACACTGCATCAAAATGTCGGTGAGAATATAGGTCTATTGGAGAAATATGGGATGCAAAACACAAATTTGCAGATTCATTAGAGTTACTCTAACAAAATTTCTGTTTTAAAAAAACAAAGGACTTCATGCCAAAGCCAATTTATTTTTCATGTGTTTTTCTTTCAACGATGTCTAGGCAATGACATTATTATTTCATTGAAAAGTATGAAGATATATATATATATATATATATATATATATATATATATATATATATATATATATATATATATATATATATATATATGGAGAGAGAGAACTTTTTAATTATTTTAATCAAAATATGTAAATTTATAGAAAAAGGAAAAGATATTAAAAAGAATAATACAGTCTTTTCATATGGACCATGGACAATCCGCACAACGACATTAAACCAAAGGAGCTTTCATACTATGAAATCCAAAATAGGATGTATAGTGTAAATTTGGGTATACCAGTGTACGAAATGAGTAATTTACTCATAAATTTATTGTAGGTAGATGTTATAGTTTAACAACATCCACAATGATGAGTTCACTGGGAGAGTTGAATGATGTGACAAATATGTGTATCATTCAATGAATGAAATTGTACTATGTAAGATGTCATCTTAACATTTAATGAATTTGGAGTTCAATAACCGTTAAACTCTTTAATAGGAAAATAAAAGTTTTTAATTCTTAAATATTTACTATAAATTACATTTTGTAACATTTTATTGAACTTTGTATAATTCAATTCATTGTACGAAAATAATGATAGAGTTATATGGATTGTAAAAAGATAACGTGACAATCCATTAAACTCTATAAAGTTGAATGCATTGTGGATGTCGTAAGTATACGTCATACCTCCTATCTAGGGGTGAGCATTTGGACATGTGGACCGGACTAGACCATTTTTTTGGACCCCCGGGTCGGTTTTCGGTTCTAAGATTTGAGGGCGGTCCGGTTTGGTTTTTTTACCGGTCCGGTTCAACCGGTTCCGGGTAAAAACCGATTGGACCAGCTTATTTATAAAAAAAGTTCAATTTTAAACAAACATATCTCATTCGTTTTAAGTCAGATTGATATGCGTTTTTTTTTGTTCAACATGTAATTTAGAGTTTGTAGATGATTTTAGACTATAATTTCATTGTTTTCGAGTTATATTCAATGAGTTACAATCAATCAAAGTTAGGATATCAAAGCTGAAATATTTTAGCTCTTCAGCAATAAATTAAATTTTTATATTCTGTAAAATTGTTTGAACAAACATATCTCAGTCGTTTTAAGTCGTAGTGACATGCGGCTTTTTTCAACGTATAATTTAGAGTTTGTACATGATTTTAAACTATAATTTTGTTGTGTTTGGTGTTACATTCAATGAGTTACAATCAATCAAAGTTAGGATATCAAAGCTGAAATATTTTAGCTCTTCAACAATAAAATAAAATTTTGTATTCTGTAAAATTGTTTAAACAAACGTATCTCATTCTTTTTAAGTCGGATTGACATCCAGTTTTTTCCAATGTGTAATTTAGAGCTTGTAGATAATTTTAGACTATATTTTTTATGTTTTGGGTTATATATATTCAATGAGTTACAATCAATCAAAGTTGGGATATTAAAGCTGAAATATTTCAGTTTTTCAACAATAAATTAAAATTTTGTATCCTGTAAAATCGTTTAAATAGTCATATCTCATTCTTTTTTAGTCAGATTGACATGCGGGTTTTTTCGACTTTTAATTTCGAGTTTGTAGATGATTTTAGACTATAATTTTGTTCTTTTTAATGTTATAGTCAATGAGTTACAATCAATTAAAGTTAGGATATCAAAGTTGAAATATTTCAGCTTTTCAACAATTATTTTAGACTGTAGTTCTGAATTTTATGTATTTTTTAACAGATAAATCATATGAAAAGGATCTTCATAGGGTACTGGATCCAATGGATAACGAGTTACGAACTTATTTGAAAGAGAATATAGTGAATCATAAAAAAGATTTTTCAGTTCTCGGTTGGTGGAGAGTAAACACGATTAGGTTCCCGATAGTTGCTCAGATGACGAAAGGTGATTACTTTTTTTTAGTCTTACATAGTTTTTTTTATTTTAATAAATTAATGTTGTTACAATTTAATTCTATTGTTGTTAGATATATTGGCGATACAAATCTAAAGTGTGGCGTTCGACTTCGCGTTTACCACATGTGGTAGAGTTGTAAGTCAGTATCGTACTAGCTTATTGACGTTGATAGTTGAAGTTTTGTTATGCACCCAAGATTGGGTGAGAAAGTCTACAAATCTAATAATTGACAACGTTGATGACATCTTGATTGATCATGATATATCTTTGGGTAAAAAATTTATACTCGTTCTTTTTCTATAGAATTATTTTTTTTTTTTTTTAAATGCTAACAACATTTCATTTTGTATTTACGTAGAGATTGCACAAGCTTTAAACATATTAGATTTATATGACAATCATATGGGAAGGAGACCACTAGAAGATTAGATTATGACGTTTGTTAGTTGGATTAGTTTTAAAGTTTAAACTATAATTTTTGATTTTACGGTAATTACTTTTGTATGTTTATGTTAAGAACTTAAGATTGTTAACTTTTGTTAGTAAACTTGATATATATGTTAGTTGGTAAACATATTAGATTTAGATGTCAATATATTTATGTTTGTGTTAAATTGTTACCGGTCCAAACGGGTCCAAAAACCGAAAAACTCAGACCTGGACCAGGATACGACTCATTCGGTCCGGTCCACGGTCCATAATATTCTCCATAACCGGTCCGGTCCAAGAGTGGGTCTGGTCCAATCCAGATACTCACCCCTACTCCCACCTTAGTAAAACGCACACAAAATCCAAATACAACAAGACACATCCACACACATTTCCTAGTTGGTATTTTAAATTTTCTCACATACACCTCCTGCTGTCCCGTCTCTAAAAAGAACACATAACTCGCCAGAAGACACAATTCTCTGCCTCGTTTTACATGCAAACCACAGACAAGACACATGCACACACAATACAAACAAAGCATGGTTGTGAGGAATGTGTATGTAAGTAGGTGAAATATGAGCATATCATCAGCAATAATACATGAAATAGTATGAGCGAAACAACAAAAAATTTTTTATTAGTTGATCAACTTTAATTGAAATACACATGCACGAGTGATAACACATTAACGCTACCAACTTATTGCCCTTTTTTGAGGTTAAGAGAACTCAGCAAATTCTCCTAATTAAACACAACACAGAAAACGAACATATTACATGGACATGAAAATGCGATTACATTATTGAAGTTCAAACGATGGGGACCAGCTCAATCTTGATCTCTGAAATTGTGATATCATCGGACCCTGTCCTAGGAACCAAAGTCACCATAATAGATTCATCATCTTCAGCTTCAATGTCCTCCAACAACTCTGTTAACCCGAATCTCGCGGCACTTGTCATGAACATCTTCTCGCCTGATTGATGGTGAGGCAACTGCGCAAAGCTACCTGCAAACTCGCTATCAGCCGCAGTGGTTTCTGGTTCATCGTCCTTGTCATCCACATACACATCAAACTTTACAAACTTCTCGCTATCAAAACAAATCCCATTCAACATCAATATCTCATTTGCTTTCTCCTTCTCCTCCTTAGTCCTGTTTACATAAGGTCTCTTCACTAGCACCTTTACTATCCCGTCTAACTTCACCGGAAATTGCACGTCATGAAAACTCCTCCCCATTCGGGCTGACCTCGCTGCCATTTGAGGATTCTTAGCACGTGGGATCGGCCGATTCCTGGCCCACGGGATACGGGATGTTTCATAGTCGTAGTTAAGCTTATTCAAGTCCACACAGTCTCGGTTATAGACACGTACAAGTTCTTCATTCTCATCGTAAAACACGTATGATGCATCTAGCCAGTCCTTGTCGGTTGGTTCACGGTGTCCCCTGATACCCAACTCTTTCCAGATTTTCCACATCCGGTCAACATTGGCGTGGTGGGCATAAAAGATAGGGTCATACCCTGCGGAGTAGAAGTTTCCCATGTCTTCATTGTTCGGCATCCGAGGATCAGCCACCCATCGGTGCACCGCTGTGTGACAACCAGCTTCTATGGACCCAACCGATGGATTTCCATGACTATTTTTGTCATCGTGGTCCATCCCAGCGACGTATCTGCCACCGAAGAAGCTTGTTGGGTCACTAGCATTACTGATCATCTGCTTATACATTGCAGACAAATTAATAGTTATTTGGTCTATACATGAAACGCCACGGTCTTCACCGTTATAATCGATATCAACAAGAGCTGGTGGGAGGTGTCTGGCATCCCTGTAAGCGTCAAAGACGGGGTTTTCTTTGCGTTCCCTTACTTGGATGGGTTTTTCAAACAAGTCAGGGATTATCATTCCGGTGGGGTTGTCCCAATTCCAGTATGGTATCGCGAAAGTTGGGTCGTCAATCAACTTTCCCAATATCCTTTCGTAGAAATAGAGGTACCACCGGTGGAAAGGAAAGAAGAGCCACGAGTTATGAATCTGGAGTGTGAGGTGTTCATATTCCTTGCCACTCTCTTTTTGAGTGTAAGAGCCATTGCAATAAGCGCAATGGATCTTGGCTTGTTGCTTGAAACTGTGTGGGTGGTCATCTGGGAGATCCCTCATGGCCTTAATTGCTGCTTTATACTTGTCAATGTAATCGTCAGAGGCTCTTTGTGCTGCCGGACGGATACGAACTGCGGTCTCCTTCGGGAAGACGTAATTTTTTGGGGAATTTAGTGTCAGTACTGGTGGGCAACAAGCTACCCCCCTTACAGCATCTTTGATGTTGTGTATACCTTTACTGGCAATAGCACAGTCTGAAACATTGGGAGCAGCAATGGGCACCGAGAAGGCGGACGGGAGGAAGGTCAAGTTGGCGGCACCGTAGAGAGTTCCACCGAGCCCCAGAAGCAAGTTTCTTCGGTCTACATTCTTCTTGTCAAGTGATGTTTCCAGTGTATCATATTTGTCGTCTGAGGTTTTGTTGCATGAGACTTTGAAACGATGGGTTTGGTTTTCATGAGTATATTTGAATCGGTGAGTGGAAGTTTTGGAAAATATCGAGGAATGGGAGAAGTTGTTGGTGGTGACTTCGGTGGCTGAGGGAACGGTGGAAAAGATATATGAAGCCATCATTGTCGTAGGTGTTAAATCCGTTCTGCTGAGCTCCATTATATAGACGCGGATTGTGGGAAATTCGACAAGGCCCAAACGGGAAATGGCTACCTGTTTTTTTTTTTTTTTTTTTTTTTTTTTTTTTTTTTTTTTTTTTTTTTTTTTTTTGATATTGAGTTTTCAAAATTTAATTATATAGATAATAAATAATTAGTCTCTTTTAGTAAATAAAGATATCATACTCTTATTTATTTTTGGTATATGTCATGTTGGGGTTATTTTAAATTATTTTTTGTCAAAATGTTATTTTTTTATTTTTCATTTTATTAAAACTTATATAATATTTAAATATAATAATTTGTAATAAATATAATAAATAGATATTAATTTTAATTAATGAATCTACCTTCTAATTTCAAAATTATTAAATTAAAATATGATTAATTTTCTTTATTTATTTATCTAAAATATATGTTAAAATTTAAAAGAGAAGAAAACACTTCAATTATAATAATTCAATATTTTTCTAATTTTTCTTATAAATTTAAATTTCTCAAATATTTGAATTTTTATATTTAATTTTTTTTAATACACATATATAATACATGAGTTTCACAACCAGCATGTTAATATAAGTCAACCAAGTATTTTATGATAAACTAAGTCACACACCTATGTATTAGTGAGATATAAAAAAGTTTAAAAATAAGAGAAGGTGTTATATTTATAAAAAAAAATTAATGGTTAATATAACATATTCTTTAAACTATTCTTAATATCATTTATGTACCGTATGAAACATGAACCTTCAATCCCAAGAAGTGATGACAATACTTGGTACCTATAGGCTAGAATATGGAAATATTTCTTTGTATATAAAAATTTATAAATTAAACTTTTGGACTAATATTATAAAAGTCATAAGTTTTTAACACGTAATGGAAAAAACCATAATATTCATTTTATTATTGTTTTGGCCACAAATTTCTCGCAAAATTATCATTCTAGACAACTGAACGAGTTTCATGTTTAACTTTGTTACCTATTTTGCAAAATTAATCCTAAAATTGAGTTTAAAGTTCAAATTTGGTCCCTGTAGATCGCAAAAAATTGCACAACATGTTTTTTTAACTTTATTTTTCATTTTTTATATAATTTATTTATTTCGGTTATATATATATATATATATATATATATATATATATATATATATATATATATATATATATATAATTGATTGTCTATAAAGATTTATATATTAAATTTTTTAATTTTGAATATGTTTAAATCATTTTATCAAGAATATCGAAAATATTGTTATTCTATTGCACTCCTTAAATTTAAGGGTTTATATCAAGTGAAATTTAAAACATTACAAAAATAATAAGAAAATAATTTCTTTAAGAAGAATACATAGAGAAAATATTACATTCAATTTTAAACTCCGTAAAATGGGATTTATATCAAATAAAATAAAAATATTGAGAAAATGACATGTAACATCATTGTGCATAAAAATATATCATGTGTCAGTAAAAATATTTCTTTTATCGTAATATGGATTTGTCATGCAAAATTCGATTGATGTCATTATTGAAAAAATATAAAAATTCTTTTTTCACCAAATAAGTTACCTTTTTTCTAGGAAAATAAAACATTTTGCTGACACATAAGCATCTAATACTTTCTTTTAGTTTTTCAAAAGCGTCTTGATTTTAACACACACAATTTTTATCTATGAAAAAACTTGTACATTGACATTTATATCCTTTCATTTATATGATGAAAATAGGTGCTTCTATCTTTTTGTTCGAAAAAGTTACAACGCCACTTTTCTTCTTCTTATGCCAACCATTGTAGCGACTACAAATCCAACACCACAAGTTATTGACGCCGCCCTCCTTTCTCCTTGTCCATGTTCCAGTTGCCCTTCTTTCTCCATGTTAAGTTTTCTTCTTCGATTTTCTAAAATCAAATTACTTTAGTTCGGTTTTCTTTACGATATCACATTATGATCGAATTGGTGACTTATAGATGTGTATTTTTAATGTACTAGATTTAAATTTATAATTCCTAGTCTATTGCATATAAATCACACCTTACAAACAGTGAACCTGATCGAGTATACTATAGTTTTGATACGCAAGGGTGTCGAGCTTAAAGGAAACTATAGTGAATTAACATTAGAATATTTGACTATAGGTTATAGTAAATTGAAGAAAGCAGTAAAATGGGGATTTTGATTAAAAAACTAAACTAAATCAATAGCTACACTAACTAGATAAACTGATTGGAAATGAATCACTTCTCAAAATCATGATAAACTTCATTAATAGTGCAATGGATTTATTATTTGGTTACTGAATTCTAATGTGACTAGTTATCTTGATCAGATTTCCTAATATGGATAATTAATGAAAAACTAACACAATGATCATACAATTTGTGAACATATAATTAATTCAATATATACAGAATATGAAAGAAATGATCTAGTGATTTCTTATCAATGGTCATGACAATCAATCGAAGCATAACGTGAATATCTAATACTTTCTAACACAGTCGAAGTCAAAGATTAACATTACCTAACCCTAGGATTTAATCAATCTTTAGTCCTTACAATTTCATGGTCATAAACGAATTAAGATTCAAGTTAATGTAATCAGATTTGTCCTCTTAATTACATACAACTCAATAATAAGAAATAAACATCATAACTTTAACATTATAGGTAATGATCAATCAAACACAATGAATAACCAAACTAATAAAATCCAAAATCATTAATCAACACATAAAATCGAGTTTCATCTACTCCATGCAAAAGTAACAGGCTTTAACAACTGAATTCAGAAAGTAAAACACAAATAGAAACAATTGGAATCCTAATCATGGTTTGAACAGCAAACCAAATGATTCCTGACATGAACAATCTATCGAATCCTTTAGATCTTAGCTCCATATCAGCTTAACAGTCCTCCGGCCACCTTTTAGACCCTCAAAATCGCAGCTAGGGGGTTTATTTTTTGTAGGGAACAAATTAGGGTTGAAGATATTTCATTAGGGATAATTTTCGGCTCTATTTATGTGTTTCAGCATTTCCACAACATGGAAAAAAACTTTCCACACTGTGGGAGTTGTTTTCTTCGTGTCCACGAAATTTTCTAATGACGTCATGCTGTGGAAATAGTATTGTCACGATGTGGGAACTAGGAATCAGAATTTGGAATAAACATCAAAGTCGTCCCAAATTTTGTCTATTTTTCGGAACATTTTGAATCTCATCAATTGGAGTTACGAGTCATGAGATATGGAGAAAACACTGAAGAGAGTTCGAGTTGCCATCAACATTCTTTTTGCGTCTCTTTCAGCTCTTTTCTCCTCCTTTTGCATCCCAAGTTTGACTTTAACTGTAATTGAACATTCCAAAGCATATTAAGGGTTATATATCTTAAAATATAACATTTTTACTCAAACATATTAACATAATGACCTAAAATACATAGTTAAAAAACTTCATATAAAAATACCCCATACTAATCATTTGTTTCTCCCAAAGCAAAACTAGATCCATTATTATTTCATTTTAATACCACACATCAAAAACTTTCTCACCAACATGATACAAAATAACTGAAATTGAATTCTCCAATTATGTTTCACCTTGCTGCATATATTTGTGTCTAGATGCTAATTACTTTCAAATCCTAAATTCTCATAATCCTCATAAACGTTCCTCACTTAGTTTGAACAAGATTCATTTCTGCATCCCTCCAAATACATCCTCATAAAACTTTCTTAACATCAAGGTATTTTTGTTAAGTTCCCAAGCGTACATACGATAAAGTAACCAAGAAAGAAAAATTACAACTTTGAATACTAACCTCTTGGCTTTTGGCAATTTGCCTAATTTCTTCATGTAGTGGAATTATGAGCTCTGATACCAATTGTAGTGGTGTTGATTATAACGGGATATGTAGAATAAGAAAAGATCTAGTGAATCATCATACAAATCATGAATACATGGAGTAAATAAATCTTTTAAGCTCTCATTAGTTGAATTAGAAAGAGTACAAATGGATTTGTTAGTTTCTCTCTCTAAAACTAATGCTCTCCAAATGGTTCATTACTGAATGAAAGCATTAGTTTTAGAGAGAGAAACTAGCAAACCCATTTGTACTCTTTCTAACCAAACTAATGAGAGCTTGAAAAGATTTATGTACTCCATGTGTTCTTGATTTTGTATGATGATTCACTAGATCTTTCTTATTTCGCGCATGCCATTATAATCAACACCACTACACTTCACTTCATCAGATCTTCATACTTTGATAGCTTTTATTCATTCAACAACATTTAAAACTTTTTTTTTTCTTTTTTTACTTTGTTTTTTTTTCATAACTCACTTTTTCCACTCAAACTAAAAACCTAAAAAAAAACATATGCTTAAACTTGGAAACTTAACCTTGACCCTTATTGGTAAAAGACATTAGTCGAAAGTGCAATGACTACATAAATTTTTTTGGATACATTTCAAGTACGTGATGCAAAACTTATTATATCCCTCAAACTGCATAGGTTCACGTTTTTGTCTTAGGATTACACTAGAACTGGGAAGCCACAAATATATTATACCAAACTGGTTCAACTAAATTTTAGAATTTTATCAAATTATCCCACATAATAGTAATAGAGTTAGCCCTAACGTAATAATATCAAAAAAAAAAAAATTAATTAGTTGATTTTCTATTTTAGACCATTTTTCAAGTCTTTATTTTTCAATTTTTTTCTAGCATATATATTTTAAAATCTAGCATGCTTGTTGTCCTTTTTCCAATCCTCATACCCCACACCTAAATTATATAATGCTCTCATTTTATATAATAACAACTAAAGCATATAAAATAAAAGAAAAAGAAGATGAAAGGACTCACATTGGGTATATAGTCACGAGAAGGAAATTGAATGACATGGATTGCTTTAAAATGTTTGTTGGAATGTTTGTGCTTCAGATTTTGCTAGAAACTGAAAAACTATAACTACTTTACTTTTCTACTCATGTCAGGACTTCGTGTGTGAAAAACTTGGTGTGCAAAGCGATCAACGAAAACCTCGTTTAACAGATCTATGTAAAATCTTGGAATTGTTTCTTGGGAATTTTCTTCGCAAAAAAGATGTCACCACGTCATGGTTGTTAACATGCCACGACATGGAAACAGAACAGTGGATGTTTTAGTTGAGTTGTGTCAGCCAAAGATTTGTCTCGTCCCTTGTATATATTTTTCCCTTCTATTAATTATTGAACTTTAATAAAGTCATGATCCCTCTCTTGTGTAGGTAAGTGACCCCACACTTGTGTGATGCAATGCCTCTCATGAAATATCTCTTGTAACAAAACCATACTCGATCCAAATTACTGAAATTACTAAAAGAATCCAAAGGGCAAAATAATTCTGAAAAAATCTAAAACATCAGAGCATCAACATGGAAAACAAAATAAAAACTAAAAATAAAAATAAAAATAAAATCACACTTAAATAACTAAAAATTAGCAAACCAAAATAACTAAAAAGGATATTGTGATCACTCATTTTCGTCAAAATCATGCTATAATTGTCAATTAAATCCCTTGCATGCAAGAATTGGTATGTGAAAACAAAAACATTCAAGACCTGTTCGGCTATTTCCTTTGTTTTCTTTACACCATGAACTAATAAATAGATCAAGAGTTGACCCTACTAGTCAAGAGTATCAAGTGTTCTGTCTTCCACTTAACCATAGTGATACGTCTTGTTGTATTATGCCTCGTGGATTGAGTTGGACAAATCACCAATGTAGTAGGCTAAACAAGTCAAGAATTCTCTAATAGCTAGAAATCTCGAAATCCATGCAAGAAGATAAACCAAGAAATGAATATGATCACAAATTCGTGTACATAACAAAAAAAACCTTCCCGACAAGTCATATTGTAACACATAGTTCCTGGTATGTATTTAATTAAAGATTTATTCGCTTTTGTATATAACTTGACGAGTTGGAGGCCCCAAACTCTTCAAGTAGGGAATGGGTTTGGACACGGGTGGTGAAGCCTACTCGACGAGTTGAGAGTCTTAACTCGACGAGTAGGACAGGCGGAATGAAACCCTAATTTTAGGGTTTTGCACCCTTTTTAAACATATTAACCTCAATAGGTTGGCCTCATTTACACCCTCCAAGTCCCAAACCCTAAATCTCGAAACCCTAATGCCTTGTGTGAGCTTGTGAGTCATTTTTAGGAGAAAGCTTGTGTATTGAAACTTGTGGAAGAAGGAGAAGCTTGAGGGACCAAGAGAAAGCTTATAGATCCAGAAACTTCACTCCATTTGTAGCATTTTCAGGTAAGCAAGTCTCAAACTTGATTAATGATTACTTAGATCTCTTCATTTTCACTTTTACTGGGTTTTGGTCCAAGTAGTATGGTCCTTGGGAAATGGATGTCCCAAGTGAGTATACTTCCAGGTCTAGGAACTTGAAGGGCTTTAATGGCATAAAGGTGCAAACTTTATAGCCATTGAAGCCCCATGCAAGCTTTAGGATTTTATTTTGGCGTCTTCATTTTCACTTTTACTGGGTTTTGGTCCAAGTAGCATGGTCCTTGGGAAATGGACGTCCCAAGTGAGTATACTTCTAGGTCTAGGAACTTGAAGAGCTTTAATGGCATAAGGTGCAAACTTTATAGCCATTGAATCCCCATGCAAGCTTTAGGATTTTATTTTGGCCTCTTAATTTATTAAGATAACTTAACTTACTGAAGAACTCGACGAGTTCATAAAGGAACTCGACGAGATGGGTTGAAATACCCCGACCTTGTAGGAGGTAAGACTCGACGAGTTCCACGGCGGACTCGACGAGTGGAGTTGGAAAGTCTCAATTCTATTGATAGGAGAAACTCGACGAGTTCGTGAAGAACCCGACGAGTTGATGGGTCAACTCGAAGAGTTGAGTCAACCCAGAATGTTAAATTTGACCAGGGGTAGAATGGTCATTTTACCCTAAGAAGGATTATTATATTTTGACTAAGTGTTATTGTGATAATGAAAGTCAGGGAGTTGTTGGAGCAGCCACTAGAGATTTCTTGTCGTGGGATTTTGCATTCAGCTTTGCAAGGCGAGTTTCCTCCTATAGAAACGTTTCGAAGGCACCAATGTCGGCCCGTTTATGTATGTTAGTATATGGTAGGCTAAGGTCCGATTCCAGGGAAGGCCCAATGTAGGTTTATATGTTTCCGGACTTCGGTCCGATGATCGGGGAAATCCCGAGGAACGTTTGTATGCTTGATGTCTTTGTGATTCTTGCATGTACTTGTTTTATATGTTTCCGGACTTCGGTATGTTGTCGGGGAAAGCCTGAGGAATGTTTGTATGCTTCCAGATTTCGGTCTGATGTCGGGTGGGGCCCGATGCAGGACTTCGGTTCGATGCCCGGCGGGGCCTGATGTAGCGGGCAAGGCCCATGTTATGTTATTATGTGATTATGTCATTATGTGTATGGTATATGGTATTTTGGGGAGACTCGATAAGCTTCGTGCTTACAGTTTTTAGTTTTGGTTTCAACTACTCTCGGTAGTAAGGGGAAGAGCTTGGGATGACCGCAGTGCACATACCATTTGTTTTAGTCTGGGATGGTTTTACTCTGATATGTCAGACATATGTTTCTAATGTTTTAAGAAACAATGACTTATGATTTTTATGCGATGATTTGATGAGTATGGTTTTATTAATAATTAAAAACGAAATTTCTGGACTGTATGGTTGGGATATTTCAAGTTGGTATCAGAGCCTTGGTTTGAGGGATTCGGGCACACTCTCAGGTGTGTCTGAACTCAAACCGAGGACTTGGTATAAAATTTGTTGAGAGAAAACTTTTGAGAAACAGTTTAACAAACATTAGTACAAGATAATAGTTATGGAATAAGTTAATCTCAAAGGATCAAATAAGCTCAACAATAATAAGTTAGAGTTGTTAGATAGTTAGTTAGGGAATTATAAAGTGTTGAAAAGTAAAGGAAACGTAAATGACAACAAGTTATATCAAGTATACAGCAAACTGATTCATAACGAGGTTTGCTCTCAAACACAAGTTAGTATATGTGATTAGTTTAAGGTGGAGAGGATCTCGAATATTAGATAAGATATGATACAGATAAGAGAGAGTGATTTTGGTATTTTAGAGTGAAAGTTCAAAATGATATTTTTGAAGTTGTAAGAAGTGGTAAAATTACATGAAGACGAGAACTCTATTTATAGAGTCTCAAAAAGTTATGTCTTGAATAAACAATAATAAACTACTGACTTAAGTGAACATGCAAGGTTCACTGGATAAAGTAAAGCTAACACGCTAAGTCAGTTGACGTAACAAAAGGTCTTCACTGTGGTAGTAGAAGTTTTGGTTCACTCTACTTTCAAAATAACTTCAACATCTTCAAACAGCGGTAGGCACACATCATTTCGGTAGTAACATCAGTTGATGTAGACAAAATTATGATTGCGGATCCTTTAAGTTTAAGAATGTCACATTATGTAACCACATTTTCCCCCAAAGTGACCTCTACAACTTTCTTCTTTACTTATCAAGTTTCAAGAATTTGATGAGGATCCACCAAAATTTCCTCACTTCACATAGCCAATGAATTCTTCTTGTTATCTCAAACTTCACTTCATCTGTTGTGTACTTGGATCTTGGAACTGAAGCCAGAGTCACTTCCAGTTGCTTCCGGGTCAATCTATGCATTGAGGTAACAGGAATGAAGTACTTGATATCACTATTGGCTTTCTTGAATACAACTCCTAACTTTGTGAAGTTTGTTGCACCAAGATATATTTCTCGGTAGCCTTTAGTGAAGCTTGGTGCAGACTCAAGCTCTGGGAAGTTGAATTTCTTGGCAAGAACCGGGTGAATATTTGCATCTATCTTTCAAAAGTCATAGACTAGTGCCTTGAGAAACTCACAAGCAATCTTCATTTTTGGGTGCTTCTAGGCCTTGATCTGGAAGACTCTAGAAATCAGGACCACTTCTTTAGGGTTCTTGCAGGGAAAATCAACCTACGTCCTGATGTATTCATCACCTCTCCTTGTGAGTGTATACTGAACAAATTCAATATTCATGAATTTTCTCACCTTGAAATTTTTCACCCCTGATGGTCTATCAATAGACCAGATATTTTTAAAGTCAGTCCCATGCTTGGCATGAAAATGGTTTAAGTGTTCGAATTCAAGAGGGAGTCTTTGATCCTCAGGAAGACTTAGGTCAAAAGGCTCGAAGACAGGGAAGAATTTGGAGTTAGTTGAGATTGGAATATCCCAATATCCATCGGAAGGAGGTTCAACATAAGTCAGGATGAGTCTATAATCATCATCTAGGATCCTTCTGGTGGGATTGACCCAAGAGTTTCTTAAGGTCTCATCCATGGTTGTATCAAAACCATGTTCTCTCCGTATTTGTTCTGTGAAATTTGCGGCTCTCTAGTTATGTTTTCTTTGACGAGTAGCCGGTGAATCATTTGAGTGCTCTGATGATATTGTGGGTTCCAAGTTCCTAAACTGCATGGGATTCTATTGAGAGGACTGTTGCGGATCTTGGTGTGGTGGGGTTTGACGTGGAGATAGTATTGGAGTTGTTTGTTTATGAGATGGTTGCGGTGAAGGTTGTGGAGTTGGTTACGGAGTCACAATCCTTTGATGGAGTGGTTGATGAAGTGGAATAATTGGAGGAAACTGATGTGTATGTCCTAGATGAACATGTGTGTGAGAATGCGGAGGGGAGTCACTTCACCCTTTTGAGGAAGAAACATTTTGTTGCTCCTCAAACCATTGACGTAGTCCATCAATCTTAGAAAACGCTTCATTGATTTGAACTTCATTGCATCACATAGTTGCTGGTTTTTGGGGAGTTCTTTATTGAAAATAAGTTGATGAATCTCCTTGGTGAGATTGAGAATCTCATCAGCATGTGAGCTGGCAGAAAGTGAATGCCTTAAGCCATTGATGGTGAATTTGAGGACCACAATGGTGGATTCATAAGCATTGTGAGTTTCTTCTACCAACTGTTTGGAATGAACCGCTTGATTATCAAGAGTAGTTTTGACTTCATTCTTGAATGCAGTTACCTCTTTGATGAGGTTTTCAGCAGTTTCCGTAAATTGTTTGTGGTCAGCTGATCTACTATTATCCAGAGCCCGAATTCCCATTTCAATTTTAAGAGTTATACATTCAGCGGCCACTCGTTCTCTTGTTTCAAGCCTTTCCATCCTTTCAGTGAGTGACTGTGGTGCAGTAGTCTCTATGTTCTGTGGTTGGTTGATGGTGATTGCGGCCAATATTTGATTGACTTTGGATTGTAGACTAAGAAATTCCTTTCTTGATACATCCAACTTCTTCTTCTTTTCCTTGGGTTTTGAAGCAGACTGTTAGGATCCACTGGACTCTTCATCGTCAAACACCATCAAGAATTCGTCTGAGTTAGGAGGTTGTTGAACATCATCCAAATCAATATCATCAAATCCAAGCATTAGACCTGAGCTAATTTCCATTATGGTTCCATCATCGTTGGAGTCATGGCATGCATTATGTTTAGGTGGTTTTGATGGACCAGCACCACCTTCCAAACATTGAGCGTGTTGAAATGTTGTTTCCATCTGGGACATATATTCTTGACTCTTCAAAATGTCATGGATAGTCTTGGCGTTGTTGAAAGAGTATGCCCAATACTTAGCAACTGTTAGAGGATCCTTCTCTTTGTGTTGTTGTTGTTGAATTTTTTGGGCTTTTATGGGATGCATTGCACGTTGGAAAGCTTCAAACTTTATGATTCCAGACTTAGTACTTGGACGATATCGAGTCCAAGAATCGTCAAATTGGTATACGTCAAATCCTTGGTTTCGAACCGAGGTGTCCCTTGGGTTCGTGGTTCCTTGCACTATTATGATCCCCACGCCTAGACCGCTTGTATGTAATGATGGTGGAATAGGGTTTCCTAAGCTTCCTCAGTCTCCTTGACATGAAGTCAAGTTTGGCCTCGACTCAGTTCTGGCTAAGGCGGAAGAATTACCTTGCGTTGCGACTTGTTTTTGGAGTGTTTATGCGACACGATGAAAAATGGCGTTCAACTCCTCAGGCTAAAAAACGTGTAAGTGTGATGCCCTGGAGACCTTATGGCGACTCGAACCAATAGGATCCACTTGAGATCCAACTGGGGTTGTGTCTCCATGGTGAAATGAAACAGATGCACTTATCGTATCTGAGTGGTGAGATGGGTTATGAGCTGGTGAGCCTGCGGTAGCTCCAATGATTACAAGAGTCTTTTGGGAGACTGCGATATGAGTTGTGGCATGCATTTGGCCTTGACTTGGTGTTAACTTCAGTTTCTTTCATCTGAAAACATCTCCTGAAGCTGAAGACTCATGATGAGTTTCATCTTCAACGTTGACTGGAGGATCCTGAGTTATGGAGGGAGTGTAATGAACCATAGTAGAGTAATATGTGGTTTTGGACTTATGTTTCTTGGAAGGTTCACCTCCCTTTTTGACAACGTTACATGGAGCTTTCTTTGAAGTCACAGATTGGTTGACTCTTTTAAGTATGGGTTGGACTATCTAGTCTGCAGTAGAGGGAGGTGCCTGTGTTGTAATGGGGATTGCGGTACTAGGAGGAACTTGGGTTGCAGTAAGGGTTACGATAGTCTGACTTGGTCTAGGCGGGGAAGAGTGGTATGGGTCAACACCACTCGTATCCACATATATGGTCAGCTACGTTAAGAGTTGTGAGTCCAATCGACTCTTGGAAAATATCTAGGCAACCTCCTAAATGGTCCAAAAATAGTTTGATCTTTTGAGGGTGTGTACATGTTCATATAATACGGGTAGCAAATAAGGTTGTATCATTTCCCATGTTGATTCTGGCATCCTTGTGTAAATCCAAGACATAAAACGACCAGAAACGAGTAAAGGTGAGCTCAGTTGCTTTGTCTCTTGGAGCTTCCTTGGAATGTACTGCAAGAATTCATCCCAAAGAATTTGACCATAGTTCACAACATTACCGATGTAAATGGTCCACACCAGTTCCATAAGCTTAATCCCCATATTGTTAGTTCCACCTGTTCTACCGGAGAGACTCCTAATCACAAAATGGCACACAAATTGCCATACCACCAGAAGTTGGTTTTTCTTGAATTCTCCGATCCCTTTCAGTTTCTTCTGGTAACCCATCTGGTATAGGTTTGAAATCACGTCATTAGGGATTGATGAGTAGAGCTTTGTAGAAATAAGAACCCTAAGATTGATTGCTCCTAGGAATTTGTTCTTGGTTAGAACAACAAGTGAATCGTCCACAAGATTGAGGTGCACTTCTTAAAGGTTGTGGCTTGGACGGAAAGCAGAGAATGCATATTTGAATAGAGTTGGTAAGGGAACTACTTCTGTGAATGAGTTGAATGCACCAAAGAGTGTGTGTTTAGGGAGGAACTTGATCATTAACCTGATAGCCTCGTTATAGGACAGATGGTCTTCAAGGATGGCTTTGAAGTTACTCGAGGCAATGGACAACGATTGATCTGTGATGGTGGTTGCTGATCTGGTGGGATGAGCAGACCCAAATGCCTTTGATTGTATCATTGAAATTCCAGATTTCACCATGATTGCAGTAAGAATTTTAGAACTTGCAGAAAATTTTTGAGCAAGAAGATGGAGAAGATGAAGATCGTCTTTAAGAGTTCAGAACGCATAAAGCAATCTTGGGAAGAATTGGGGATTTTTATGCCTCCAGATTTAAAAACTTATTGTAATTGGTTCATTTACAGCTATTAAAGTTAAAAACCCTTGGGTTTTACCATTATCAACAATAAATTAAAAAAATGAAAAAGATATTAATGTCCTAGAAAAACGGAGCATTTAATGCATGTTAGGTCCATAATCACACAATTAATCGTGTAGTGAAAGATTTTTAGGCGTTGTGAAAAAGTGGGAAGTGGAAACGGATTTGACAATTAACGGCTATGAGACATGACAAGTTGAGGAAAGAGATTTCTTAAAAGATTGTGTTTTATGGAAAAACAATTTATTTGTACTCTAGCCTAAAATAGGCCTGACTAAGAAAAGTGTTTTTGAAAGAGACTAAAACGTTGTATGCTATAAAATGAATGTTGTGAGGAATGTTTTTATTTATTAAAGATCATTAAATAGCACACAAAGTTATCAGTTTTTTTAAGAAGTAAATGTGGGATCATTTATCGCAACTACGGTTGAATTAGGATGACTGCGGTGGTGTGCAGTGTAACTACGGTAGTGTAAGCTTAAGGAAAACTTGATCAAAATGTTAGAAATAAAAGAAATTAAGGACCGAAAAAATATAGATCATATATGATTGCGCTATACTAGGTATAATGAAGAGATATATGATGGGTATATTATTTTTAGAACCGAAGTGAAGGGAAAGCTTCAAGAGTTTTAATTTGAAAAGAAAAGAAGCAATTTCTTCACATTTGGAGACCAAATGTGGTCTGCATTACCTATCAATTCAAAAAGAATTGGAGGTCTGGATTCATCATTCCTAGCATTTCCAGAAAGCTATTTAGTTTTGTAGCATCAAGTACCTTGGTAAAAACATCAACGATTTCTTTGTGAGTGGGAACAAAAATTAGTTCGACGTTACCTTTGAGGATGTGATCCTTGATGAAGTGGTACCATAGTTCAATGTGCTTCATCATAGAATGGTGAATAGGATTATGAGAAATCTCTATAGCACTCTCTAAATCACAGTAAATTGGTACCCGCAACATTCTATATCCGTAGTCCATGAGTTGAGTCTTCATCCATAGAACTTGGGAACAGCAGTTGGCTGCGGCCACATACTCTACCTATGCGGTAAACAATGAGACACAATTTTGTTTCCTTGAAGACCAGCTGACTAGTCTTCCTCCTAGAAATTGGCTGCCACCGGAAGTAATTTTTCGATCTAATCTGCATCCTGAATGATCCGCATCTATGAACGCTTGAAGGCTGAACTGATTTCCTGCATGGTACTATAGGCCTAACACCTTACTTTCGTTAAATATCTAAGAATTTGCTTGACTGTGGTCAGGTGAGATACTTTAGGGTTAACTTGGTACCTAGCACATAATCCTATTACAAATATTTCCACGATAAGTTTTGTGGTCAACTGGTTCTCTAGTAGGATCAGCTGAAATCATTCCATAATAAGTTTTGTGGTCAACTGGTTCTCTGGTAGGATTACCTGAAATTTTGTATCTAAAGGGCATTGGGACCTTGGCTGAGGAGCAATTGTCCATTAAAAATTTCTTCAGCAGCTTAGAGGTATATTTCTCTTGATGAATGAATATCCCTTGAGGAACTTGTTTCACCTGAATTCCTAGAAAGAATTTAATCTTTCTATTCCTGCTCATTTGGAATTTACTTGTCATGAGTTTTGCAAAGTCATTCACCATACCCTGATCTATGGATCCATAAATGATATCATCCACATATATTTGGACGAGCATCAAGTGATTACCATTTGATATTCTAAATAACGTGGGATCAATTACACCTATTTTGTATCCAGACGTGAGAATAAACTCATAAAGAGTCTTATACAATGCTCTTATACAATGCCCTTGGAGCTTGTTTAAGACTGTATACTACTTTTTCTATCTTGTAGCAATGATTTGGAAATTATTGACTTTCGAACCCTGGAGGTTGTTGCAAGAAGACTTTTTCCTTAAGTTCTCCATTCAGAAAGGCACTTTTTTACACCTATTTGATGTACTTTGGTATTTTTGTGCGCCTCATACACTAAGACAATGCGTATTGCTTCCATTCTAGCTACAGGAGAATATATTTCATCGTAGTCAACGCCTTCAAGTTGAATGTACCCCTTAGCAACTAACCTTGCTTTGTTTCTCACTACTGCACCAAACTCATGAAGCTTGTTTTTATATACCCATCTAGTACCGATGATTGTGTGGATTTTTAGCTTCGGTAACAGTCTCCACACTTTGTTTCTTTCAAACTCAACTAACTCTTCTTGCATTGTGGTGATCCAGTCGGGTTTAATGAGTGCTTCTTTTATGGTTCGAGGCTTGACTGAGGACATGAAGGTTGCATAGTGGCAGTGGTCCATTAAATCACTAGAGGATCAAGTTTTTGTATTTGCAGATGGGTTTCTAATGACTTTTCACAGTGGCTGAGCCTTTGTCTATATGTGAAGACGAGGTTGTTGGTGATAAGCAGCTGCAGTAAAGGGAATGTCTTCAACTTTAGAAGATTCTACCGTTGGAGAAGGTAGTTCCCCCTTGAATTGGGAGCAGCCCGCAGAAGTATCTTGGGTTGTAGGACTTTGAGTAGCATTTGAAGGAGGTTCCTCCTGAACGGAGGATGGGAGTTCCCCCTGAACCAAAGATGGTTCCCCTTGGATTGATGAGTGAGTGATAACCCTTAGACCTGTTTCTATGTCGATGTTCTCAACCTCTTCATCCTTAGAGTCTGAAGAAACATTTGATTGTATTCTGACTCTGCGGGTAGACACGAAGCTACATCTTCTAGTACTAGAACCTCGATTGTTGTCACTTGAACTAGAGTTGAACTTTCCCCCTTAACCGGGGAGGTGGAAGTATTGAGTGGCAACTCTTCATATAAGGTTGGACCAGATTCTTCAGCATGTTGTTGTGCTAATGGTGACACTAGGATTTCAGAGAGGTGAGTTGTCTCTACGGGGTCAAAGAGATCATCATAGTTAATTTCAACTATGTTTAAGGAACCTAAGGAGGTCGGGATATCACTTTCTAGGATAGCTTTTGTTTCACTTGACGGACCAGTGTTGTGGACATAATAGTCATCAAATTTTACATTCAAGATTTCAACTATCAGTCTTATATGTCTAATGAGAACACTGTAGGAAACTTTGTTAGTTGAGTAGCCAAGAAAAATGCCTTCATCTGATTTTGGTGCAAATTTGTATAGATGATCCTTTTTGTTGATCACAAAACATCTGCATCGAAAGATGTGGAAGAATTTGACATTGGGTTTGCGGTTGTTGAGACCCTCATATGGAATCTTGTTAAGACGCTTGCAAATGATTCTTTGGTTTTGAACAAAGCATGCAGTTGCCACTGCTTCGGTCCAGGAGTAGAGAGGAAGGTTAGGAAAGTTTAACATCGATCTTGATGCTTCGACCAATGTGTGATTTCTTCACTCTACTACTCCATTTTGTTGAGGTGTGTAGGGAGCTGAAAAGTTGTGACTGATGCCCTTGGAAACCAGAAAACTATTCAAGAGATGATTAGTAAATTCGGTTCCATTGTCACTTCTTATTATTCTGACTCGTAGCTTGATTTGGAGCTCTATTTCTTTTATAAAGTTGATTAGGATCTGCGATGTGTCGGATTTGATTCTTAAAAAGAAGACCCATGTGAAACGTGTAAAGTCATTAACTATAACCAAAATGTATTTTTTGTGATGAAGACTGGCTACGGTAGATGGACCATAGAGATCAATGTGAAGTTGCTCTAACGGTTCAACAGTTGATGAATTGATAACCATTTGATGGTTTCCCTTTGTTTGCTTTCCACAGTCACAAGTTGGGCAAAGTGTATCATTGTTGTAGTTTAGAATTGAGAGACCAAGGGCGAGTTCTTCGGTGACCAGGTTATTGATATACCGGAAGTTCAGATGAGCAAGCTTGTGGTGTCATGGCCAGCTAACTGCAGATACTTCTTTGGACAGAAAACACAACTGTGGTTTTCCAATGATCAATGAGACATCCAAAGGATACATTGTTCCTTCAGCTTTGGATTTGATCAAACATGTGTTTCTATCATTCGTCATTATATAAAAATATTCATTATCCAATTCAACCCGATGACCAGCTTTACATAGTTGGCCAACACCGATCAAATTGTGCTTAAGGCCTTCTACATAAGCAACCTTTTGAATTAAGAAATTTAATGTGGTCAATATACCATAGCCCTTGATAGTTCCATTTGCATTGTTCCCAAATGTGATGTGTCCACCATTACAGATAGGACTGAAGTCGTGAAAGTATGCTAACCTTCCGGTCATGTGCAAGGAGCAGGCACTATCAACTAACCACTCCTCTTCTTGTTCCTCCTTGCACATTGCCTGGAAATTAACGTGTAACATCCATAAAAGTCAAGCCATTTTAAATCTTTTTCAATATCCAAAATACCATTAATTATTACAAAGTGTTTTCAAAATAGTTTAAGTATCAGAGTTCCCAGAAATCGAAATCATAAATCGAGGAAGTGTACGGTCATGCCATCGCCTTCCCTCGGTCATCCGTTGTACCTAAAACTATAATCGATAAACATAAGCTTGAAGGCTTACTGAGTTACCCCCAAAATTCCCATGCACCCAACGATACACATACAATAACAAACAACATACTATGGGTCCAATCATCCATCGGGATGGGATACCCCAGGCCCTTAACCATCGGGTTGGAATGCCCACACACAACACATATATAACAGATACCTTTGGTCCAATCATCCATCGGGATGGAATACCCCAGGCCCTCGACCATCAGTTTGGAATTCCAACATACTATGGGTCCAATCAACCATCAGGTTGGAATACCCCAGGCCCTCAACCATCGGGTTGGAATGACAACATATTATGAGTCCAATCATCCTCAGGATGGAATACTCTCGGACCACAACCATCGGGTTGGAATGCCCCTGCCCCCCCCCCCCCCCCAATAACCAAGCAAACATGTGCACCTATATCAGATAATCATATAACAGTCTATAAAGACAAAATACTAGGGTCCTATCATCCTCGGGATGGAATACCCTCAACTAACAATCAATCATGTGTACATATAATAGGTAATCTCCTACCAGCATACAGACAGTCAGGCCAAACTGTAGGTCACTAAACATAACCACATCTGATCTTCCAGGATACCGATCTAATAGATCATCACAACATATAACATCCTATCTACCAGGATACTGATCTCACGGATAATAACAACATATAACATCCTATCTACCAGGATACTGATTTAACATATCATAACAGCATATAACATCCTATCTACCAGGATACTGATTTAACGGATCATAACAACATATAACATCCTATCTACCAGGATACTGATCTAACTGATCATAACAACATATAACATCCTATCTACCAGGATACTGATCTAACTGATCATAACAACATATAACATCCTATCTACCAAGATACTGATATAACGGATCATAACAACATATAACATCCTATCTACCAGGATACTTATCTAACGGATCATAATAATACTCGAGTATATAACATATCAGGATAGCAACCCAAAAGAGCAGAACTGAAGAATCGAACTCCCGGATTGGTGCCTGACCAAAGATCTCGAACTATCCAAATAATAAATACCAAGTCATTACATAACATAACAATATTGACTAAGGTTCCACAAAATCCATCATGTCCATTCTCTTCATTGGGCCAAGGCCCAACGCCAGTTTTGTTGGATTAATGTCTAAGTCCATAACTATAATCAGTAAGACTTGACCCGACCCGACATGGTCCATTTGGGTTGCATGGCATCGTGCATTTGGATAGACTATATTGAGAGAAATAACACTTAAGATTGGTTAATATATTATAAGTTCTAATATATTAATAAGCTTATTTAATTAGTATTGATCAAGAATTAATTTGGAATTAATTAAGTGATCAAAAGGAGACTAATTAAATATATGGGTTGATTGTGTAAATCATTCATTCTTATATATGTGGGCTTGTGATCCAAGATTCCTTATGTTGGAATAAGTCCATGGGGTGACCCATGGATACTCCATGGAGGTTAAAATCCATGGAGCATAAGGAATGGGTAAAGTTATGAGTTACATGGTGTAATCCTAATAGCCACCATATAAAAGAATCCCATGGCTCAAGAAATCCGCACTAGGATGTGAATATGAGGGCTAGACGATTTCAAGGAGTGTTCCATTTCTCTGAAGTCATTCCATGTGCATTTGGTGTTGTGTGAACCATTTGAGGTGTCACACTTGGGGCACTAGGCACTCAAGCTTCATGAAGACATCCTACATCAAAGAGGTATGTAATTCTAACTTGAGATATTCATATGAATCAATGTTATTGTGCTAGTTAGGATGAATACCTTGGAAAGTTCATATTTGCATGTATAATAGAGAAAACATAGATCCAAGGTATTTAGGGTTGCATGCACACTTAGGAGTGTTAGAATGCTCAAAACCCTTCAGTGGTATCAGATACTAGGCTTGCTTTCTCTTATACTTGATGCAAATAGATTTTTTGAAGCCAAGAATCTGTCAAGGCCTAAAACTCGACGAGTTCTGGTAGAAAACTCGATCAGTTCATGTATTAGAGCATGAACTCGACGAGTTCCATGAAGAAGTCGACGAGTTTGGCCTCCAAACAGCATATCTTCGTGTTTTTTGGTTGGAATTGGACTAGGAACATTACCATAAGTTGTTTTTGGACTTGTAAACCTATTTTTGGTGTGGTAATGTTCATGCTAATCCAATTTCAAAGATAACTGTCAATAGATTCATGTTTTATATTAGTTTAAGGATTAGGCTAATTACATGAAAAAGTTTGATTTGAATTATCTTGTTCTTATGAGTTGCTTAGATTAATAGAAAAGTTATGTGAAATTGTTGTTTTCAATCCAAATTAATCTAAGAGTTGATTCTAAAATGTGTTTTGTAACTTGTCCTCAAGTTATATGAAAAGTCACATTTAAGATTCATAAAACTCATAAATATTTCCATAGGTTATGAATAAAGAAAAGTCACATTCTTTTAATAGTTTAAAGTCTTCCATAACTTGTCCTCAAGTTATGGAACTTGAAGAGTGTTTGGATTAAAACTACTTTAAACACATAAGTTATGGAATTATTTAGTTTTGAATAGTTTCAAAACTTTCCCTCAAGTTTTGGAATTTGAAAAAGTTTTCTTTTATGAATACTTTGATTCCAAGTTAAGCCCTTAGAATTTTAAAAGTTAAAATTCAACCCTTATACTTTATAATATTATAAGTTAATAATATTTTTATATATGTATAAGAGTGAAGTCAGTCTTACCGTTAGTAGACCTCATTCACGAAGCCGGTCTATAAGGGGTATATAAGGTTACTGCCTATAAAATGGCAGTTTAATGGGTGTCCACTCTCATCCACCGCTTCCTTGACCGGTGGAGGGTCGTTAGCCGAACGGGTAGGAAAAGGACTAGAATTCTCCCTTCATTAAAAGTATTAATGATAAATACTAAGTAACTAAACTCTTAAAAATACCCAATCTTAGTTACTTAGGAAAATGTGAATAAGGTGCTAATCCATGAAATTACACTTTGCACTTTGTTTAAGCCGTTAGTGGAGCGTGTTTGGTTAACCGGCACACTAACCTGGACTTAAGAAGGTAGGCAAATGGTAACTTAATATTTATCATAGTATCGGTGGAGCGTGTGTGGCTAACTGACACATCGATTAAGGGGTAAATATTAAGGGTACCAATTATATTTGCATGCTTACTTCACACCTTGTTTTGTGATCCTCGACATTCCAGTCACAAAACCTGAAGGGCACACTCGAGATTCAAACATGCCATTGAACAGTTCAATGAATCTCAAAAAATATAGGAGTTTCAAATCCAAGTAAAACCTAATTAAATTATTTCGTTTTCATGGTGGAAATTGGTGAATCGTCATTCGCCTACCTTCAAATATTCTATAGCTTGGATTATGGCATCTCTCTTCCAAGTTATAAAATAGTTTGTAGGGTCCTAGCCTTAATATTTCATATTGGGTGTAATATTAAGGACTTTAAATCAACTATCTTGAATATCTCCCAAAAGATGTCTAGTTCAGACATCTGTGATCTTCCTAAATCTCTTGGAACTTCACTTCCTCTACCTCCTCCAATTATTCTCCCTAACCCACAAGTTCAAGGTCACTCAAGCCCTATTGGCAAGGCAAGGTCTAGGTTTCATCACATCTTGGAGATGAAGTCACATATTGACAAGTCGGGAGAGTTGGGTGTCAAAATCTTGAGAAAGTTGGTGATTCAATCACTTTCTAAGTCACATAGTGAGTTCCTTTAGGACTCCTATGAAACAGACTATGACAAGACACTAATGATCTTATCTATTTGCTAAGATCAACTTCCTAAAACTTTATGGACATTGACAATGATGACACTAGAAATCCTAAAAAGCATTCTCTTCCAAATGGAAAGGGATCGGCCATAGTCAACTCGGTTGACCAAATGGTAAAGAGAAAAACTAAGTCTGTGATAGTCCCGCATACCATTACCAAAGGGTACATATGTTTATATTGCCAAAGGAAAGGGAAATAGTTGCGAAGCTGCCAATTTTACCTAAGGATGTTAAAGCCAATAAGTTTGACCCTACTTCAGGTAAAGTCCACTATCTAACTCTGATAAATTTCTATTCTGATATTCTTGATACATGATGTGACTGGGTCACATGTTGATGTTTTTAAAAATCAATGAAAAGTGAAGAAACTTAAAGAAAGAATATGTTGAATCTGATCGCATAGATGGATTTCTATCGCATAGTTTGAAGATCTAATTCTTGAGCTACTTCTTAGGAGTTATAATATATTGCTTAGGAATAGATAACAACAAAGTTTTCATGCGCTTTTGTATTGTAAGGATAGTTTTTTTTCCGCAAAGTTTATAAAATAAAATGAAAAATTTTGATTTTATTTATTTTAAAATATCCTTACAATGGCATTTGAGGGAAAAAAATATTGTTGCTTATATGATTCCATTAATAGCAAGAGTGGAAATATGAAATTGATTCTTTCGTTTGTGGTAGTGTCTAAATTTACCAAATAAGGAAAGATACTCATCACCCAAGTTTCAATTGGACCGAAACTTGGAATCATGCAAGTTGTATAGTATGATGAATGAGAACTTTCAAGCATTGGAAAATTAAGACTAATTACTTGTTTACATGGATGTGTGAGTATAGTAAAGGACTAAGGGATCGAGTACACATTCTTGTGCACTGATCAAGCCCACCACAAATAATCGTTAAGACTATTCATCATGATTTACTAAAGTTTAGTAAATATGGTTATACTTACAGGCTTAAGTGTAATTCTAATACATTGGAAAAGTTCCAATGTATGGCACAACGAATAAGAAGAATCAAATTAGGCAGAAGGATAAAAGTTTCTCAAATCTGAAAAGATGAGAGAGTACTTTAGTATCATGATATATGATCATCTTAAAGATTAAGAGACCTTATCACAATTCATCCTCTAAGTGCATTCTGATAGCTAAGAAGAGGATTTATGAATTGCTGAAGTGGTTAAATCAAGAAGATGATTCATACTTCGTTCCAAAAACAATTCTTAGAGTTATACTGCAAGATTGTAACTTGAGTGACACATCGTAAAGTAGGTTTATTAACACTAGTCAAATGTAAGAGTAAAAGTTTTCTACTCTTATACATTTGAAATTGGTAAGTTGTGATGTTTTGGACAAAACAAAGACCAACTAAGGCCAATTGTGTGAAGTGTTTGTCTTGATTAGAATCCGCACTATCTCTTGCATGTTTGACAAGGGAGTCTTACATGTCAAGAGGACAGTGGGAGTCTTAAAGGTCTTGAAAGTCTCAAGAACTAATCAAGAATAAAACCTGAAGTTCTTCACTAGCACACGACTTGAGGATTATAACCTATCGTGTTGACATATTATGTGCCCATTCCAGTTAAAGTTGGCTTTGTATATGAGTTCTTAGAGTTCTCAATTGGTTGCATAACAACTTGGAAGTAATGGCAGGCCCTTGAGCTGTCAGGTGGCAAGAAATTAACATTGAGTTCATTCCATAAGAATTTAGATTTGTCACTAACCTTGTCTTGTGATTATGGTTTTGACAATTCACAAGGATAAGAACACATACACCATTAAATCTAAGTGTCATAAGGTTTCTCTCTGATTCATGAAAATGATGGTGAGGAAACACTTTCACTAAGTAGATTTTAGCTAGATAGCAATTGTGATATTTGCATTCTTAAAGTCGTTAGTGGAGCGTGTGTGGTTAACCGGCACACTAACATGGACTTGTGAGAAGTGGCAAAGGTCTAAACAATCGAGACTATGATTACGACATCCTTTTTCATAGTACTTAAAATTGTTTAGACACACCTGTGAGCTATCTAAGATAAGGTGTATGATATTGATAAAGTTTTATCAAAGCAATCTAGTATCAGAAATCTAAACTTTGGTAAGAAATTCAAAGCTAGTGGGAGCATAATTGTTATGCTAATAATCGTCATGTTAGTGGGAGCATGATAATTATGATAAGTATTGCAAGTTAGCAATGTTAATTATAGAAAACAAAAGGTTTCAATTGGGAAAAAGTTGTTTTGCTATAATTAAGGGAGAGGAAATTATACTTCATTTCAATTCTAAAAACTTAGATTGAGATTTTAATCAAATTTAGTCAAGAATATATATGAATTTCATAAGGAAATTCTATATATGGGTTCAATATTTGCATTCTAAAATTCAATTATGATTATGTCATCCTTTTTCATAATCTTAATTATGAGAACTTAGCAAATAGAAATGGAAATATTATAGCAAAAGGCTGGTTTAGTCTTTATGTGAGACATCATGAATCGTGTCACACCCCCAAACCAGACGGCGGAAACGTCCGGGGGCTTGTGCGTGACTTCATCTTGAAATATCATTACAGTGAATATAATTGAAACATAACATCATCATCATCACACATGTAATATAACAACATTCATTGTTTACATCGAGTATTGTATTTGAATATTACATGCCAAAATAGTAAGAGTATGATGAAACAAAATATAACACAATATCCATTAGTTTGTTTCGTTCATCCTGCTTCAACGGTTTCCTGAGAATACAAGTTATTTTGAAAACGGTCAACATAAAAATGTTGGTGAGTTCATAAGCATGTTTATGAAAATGATTTGTATAACTTTGAAAACCACCAGAAAATCCGATATTTTCTAAAAACTCTTTAGTGTGTTTGTGTTAGATCTTGTATTAATGCATGTATGTTATTGTTTGTTTGACTAAAAAGGTAAAGAGAATGTAAGAGCATGTAAAGAGAATGTTCCCAGACAACCCGATGTTGTCTGTAAAAAAAATGGTCTTCCGTAAACTTCATAACATTAATTCCTCTAAGCGAGTCGTCATAAACATACTAAATAATGACAATTTCACTTGTCTTGGCGTCGTTGGACGCTGGTTTTCACTTTGATTATAAGGTTTTCGTCACCCTAGACTGAGTTAGTCTAACTGTAGCGAACAGCTCAGGTGTGGGGTGTCATCCCCGTATAGATCTATACACAAATCCCCGTTCTCCATCCAAGAGACTCTGGTTATAACTACAAGCTACGGTCGTACACTTAATAGGTGCCAACCGACAAAACTCACTAGATCCTTAATCGAATTTACGCGAAGAAAAAGGTATAAACTCCTTCCAGGCCCAACGATCCATGTGAGTGAACCACTAAGATATCGCTAAACATCTAAATCATTTCAAGACCCAATTGGAATGAGATTATATAACATGGGCCTGAAAATATATATGAAAGGACAACTAAGGCCCATTTCACATGTAAAGTATTTACAGACCCAAATAGCACACAAATAGTATCTAAGGTCCGTCGCACATGTTAATGGGTCAATGAGGCCCAATAAACATATAAATAGTATACAAGACCTCTCACACATAAAAATGGCCACTAAGGCCCAATAACCTAGAAAATGATCAAATTAATTCCATTTGTTGGTTTATCATTGGTTTTGGCTCAAGTATTTACTAAAATATCATAAAAAGAAGAATGCATAAAAAACTCATTTCCAGGCCCAATAAATATGTATGTGGACCACTAAGGCCCACTATACGTGTCTATATTTCCAGGCTCAAAGGAATATGAATGTCTATCCTAAGCCCAATATACATGTAATGACACTAAGGCCCACTAAACATGTATATTATTTCCAGGCCCGATAAGGATATGAATATCATTTTTAACTCGTTTGCTATTGTTTTGTTTATTGTAGCTTGATTATTAACAAAGTTGATAAAAAAGCCCTCTTTTTGTAATAAAAAAAAAAAAAAAAAAAAAAAAAAAACGTTCTTGGCCCAATAAGCCAAAAATTTACAATTAAGGCCCAATTTTTGTAAGAATAACACTTTAATCTCCAATTTTGTTAAAAACTTGTGTTGATGACTACTTTGTGATAAAAATAACATTTTAAACCCATTTTTGTCAAAAATATCATTTTTGACTTGATTTTTGTGGAAATACATATATTTCTGGTTTTGGGCTTTTCCGACCTAGTTTTTGGAAAATTTGTAGAAAAATCATCGTAAGTCGAAATTTGGATCCATAAATTCTGGAATTTTGTAAATTTTGTCTACTTTGTTCACAATTTTTCTCATATTTTTTAATGGCTTCTAACAAGTGTGAAATTGCGCACCTTCACAGGCTGGTCCGAGATTATTTCAAATTTGATAGGCAGTTTTGTAAAATTCGCCAAAAATTGTAGAAAAATCGTATGAAAACGTGAGAGTAGTCATTTTAAAGGTATAAATCCGAACTTTATCCATGTAACACAGTTTTGAAAAATACTTCCATAAAGAGGGTCAAAACAGTCCGAGATTGGACTAAAACTTTCCTGTTAAAAGTTGTTTTATGAGTTTAGTTTATAGATCTTTGAACACAACACTCATTTTTGCTATATCAAGTGTATAAATTCCAGATATACTAGTTTACATGTATTATGTTTGATAAAACATACTTCTCTGAAGATTCATATAAAGATCCAAGTGATAAACTTCAAGTTCTTGGCATATTTTTAGATTAATGAAGTATGCAACATATAATCACCAAATGATTCAAGAAAACATACATAATCATGCATATACACATAGATCTACACAAAGCAACTTATATTCTCCCCCAAAATCATGTGAAAACTGAAAACAAGGGGTATGAACTCACCTTTGCTTTGATGTTTCGGTTTTGAAGAAGAGATAAAGAGATTTTTGGTTCCTAGCAACACCTTGATGAGGATTTCGAGTTTAAGAAGTTTCTAAGGAGTATGATCACCAAAAGCTTGTTTAGAAGGAGTAATCTAACATGATAAAGAAGTTATATAACTTTGATATGTAGAGACTTACCAAGAATGAGGATTTTTGGTGGTGGAAAACTTCTTGAAGATGCTCAAAATCTCGAAAATTTGAGGGGAAGGAAGAGTTGTTTTCTTGAGAGTTTTTGAGAGTTTATTAGAGAGAATTTCAAATGAAGTGTGTGTGTGTGTGTTTGTGATTCTCGGCCAAGGGATAAGGAGAAGAGGGAGTGATATGACTTTGCATGGAAACATGAGATGACTTAGTTGTTTGAGGTGTAATATGCTTGGTTGTCCACCAAGTAAAAATGAGTTGGCATGATTTGGAAAATTAGCCATTTCTTGTTTTTTTTTGTTTTTGGTGATGGGCCGAGATTTGCTATTATGGGGAGGCTTGGGCCTTGTTTTGTTCCTTGCTCAAAATTATGAGGTCCATAGAGAAGTTTTTCGGCCCATTCGGTTCTTAAGGAGGCTCACAGCCCAAAATGGTACAAAGGAGTGGGTTTGTGGTCCTTCAAGGTTAATTAATTCATTTATGGCCCAACAAGTCCCGTTAGAGATAACTAGTCCATTTTAGGTCCACTAAGGGTGAAGTGAACCATTTTAGGACCATATGGCCCAAAAGGTTGAGTTTTATGAGTGTGGGTCCATTTAGAACCCCAATTAGAGTCTTTAGGCCCAAAATAGTTCAAGTTGAAGGTTTATTGGCCCATTAGGTCCAACAAGAGAATCCTAGTTCATAGTGAACTTGAATCGGGATGTCTAGGGTTTTTTAACTCATAGATGAACATATGAGATGTGTTGTATTAGGTTTCGACCTTCGTTCAAGATTTTGGATTTAAATGGATGACGTTGATTGAACATAGGCTGTGATATTCACTTAGAGTATAAGCCTTACAATAGATGATGTTTTTATGAGAATAGAATTCCATAGCTAAAATTGCTAGTTGTGACAAATCGCGTCCCATATGCTTCGGATATAGGATCGATTACATGTGCTATATTCATCCATTCTAAAATTTTCCAAATGCCTTGGGCATTAAGAAAGGAAAAGGTCTAGAACTTGATATGACTAAAACAATTAAGCAATTGTCGAGGACAATGTAAGGTTTACTAAAGATTGGTTGCTCAGGGACAGTTGGAAGTATAGTGTTAATTGTTGGAAGGACCATATTGACATATTCTGAAAAAAGGCAACTCTTGTTCAGAAGTGATAGTCAAAAGGGGAATGTGGAAATGATCCCATTGGTGGAAGTTGTTCAATAAATTTGTGTAAGATTAGGAAACTTAATGCAAGAAGGATGTTTCCAAGGAGTTGATCTCCTTTGGAATGCTCTGTAATGTTTGTTGTCAAGTCTTTGTGACTTTGTGCATAATCATTACAAGAGAATCATTGCATGTAAGTTTAGAATCTAATAGATTTCGGTAAAATAGCATGAATTTGGAATTCCTGCATTTGTCATAAGAATTCGGGAGTGTGTAATTAGAATCATGGTTCAATTAGTTTATTTCACAATGTAAAGATCATAGACAAACATAGTGTGTATACTTGGTGTATGGCATGACTAGTGTTTAGAAAACATAGTGTACATGCTTGGAGCATGGGACAACTATTGTTTTAATTCAAGAATAAAGTTGATAGCTGAAACATTATGCAATGAATAATGTGTAATCATATGGTGATAAATAAAAGGTGTTTTATTTATGTTCATAGGTTTTGATACCATAGTAGATTCAACTATTCTTGTGTTTCATTTTGCATGTTTTGACTTCGAGAATAAACTAGGTTATTCTTCCGGAATGACTAAGTTATTCAAACCATCCACAGTCGGTCATATGTTGGAAGTAGATATGAATCAAGACTGTCATGGGTTGGCTTGTAGAGGTCCAAGTTGGTGGACAAAGTTGTGCTACAATACTTATAAGTGCTCATAAGTTCTGAGTATTGGATTCAACTCGCGCTCATTGGAATCACTTCATGGATTTTATCACGAGTGATCATGAGATGATAATATCTTATATTCTTTAAACCTAGAGATATGAGTTGTTACTATGAGTTGGTTGTACATTGATTGCACGAAAACGCATTCGGTAACTGGATGTTAAAAACGTGCCTTTGTGTATGATTCAAGAAGTAGTAGAACAAGCCATATGAGTCGAAGTTTATCCATTCCTTTTACCTTTGGGATAAAAGCGATATCTGTGGGCCCCTCAATGATTTAATGATGATACATGTGAGTGCTTGGCCAAGCCAGGACTAATTTGATTTGTTCAATCAGTCAGTCATCATGAATCGGAAATCAGGAGACAACAAATGGACAGAGAGAATGATTTATAATCCATGTATCAGTCCATATGATATCTAGAATGGAGGAATATATGATCCCTTATCTAATGGACAAGTCATTGACAAAGGTCAGAGTTCATCGACAAGGTCAGAGTTTGACAGAAGCTTTTGAGAGCTACGATTGCCAGTCGGTTCTTGAAGTCATACGCAATAATAGTTTTACACTTATCCAAGTGGGATACTGTTGGATTAATGTCTAAGTCCATAATTATAATTGGTAAGACTTGACCCGACCCGACATGGTCCATTTGGGTTGCATGGCAATATACATTTGGATAGACTATAATGAGAGAAATAACACTTAAGGTTGGTTAAGATATTATAAGTTCTAATATATTAATAAGATTATTTAATTAGTATTGATCAAGAATTAATTTGGAATTAATTAAGTGATCAAAAGGAGACTAATTAAATATATGGGTTGATTGTGTAAATCATTCATTCTTATATATGTGGGCTTGTGATCCAAGATTCCTTATGTTGGACTAAGTCAATGGGCTGGCCCATGGATACTCCATGGAGGTTAAAATCCATAGAGCATAAGGAACGGGTAAAGTGATAAGTTACATGGTGTAACCCTAATAGCCACCATATAAAAGAATCCCATGGCTCAAGAAATCGGCACTAGTGTGTGAATATGAGGGCTAAACGATTTCAAGGAGTGTTCCATTTCTCTCAAGTCATTCCATGTGCATTTGGTGTTGTGTGAACCATTTGAGGTGTCACACTTGGGCACTAGGCACTCAAGCTTCATGTTAGGTCCGAATCTGGATCTTTCACTAGTAATCAAACAATCACAAGACGAGAATAACAAAAATAAGATGAATGAATTGAGCTTGCACACGATTAAACACTTGAACCGTCAGGTACAACTCAAAGACTAGCCGTAAAATCTATGGCATCGAACCATACAAAAGACCAACTCCTAGCCTACTTATACTTGCCTGGACCATAAACATAGTTTGCTGCCGTAAACACGTTTACGGCCGTAAACGTGTTTACGGTCGTGAACAATACAAAATACAACCGACATAAAAGTGCAATTACAGACATAAGACCAAAACAAATCACATGCAAAGCCTAGCCCAAACCATTTACATGACCCTTCAATCTCCCCCTTGGTTTGGAGTAGGCTTGGATTTAGTCTTTGTCAACAACCAGCACATCGGATCTCCCCATAGCTCCATTCCGTATGCTCTTGTCGAGTGTTAGGGAAGGATGTTCTGAAGACTACCTTCTGAACTCGATGCGGACACTTCGAGTCCGTAGTGATACCCCTCGGATAGGACCAATACACCCATGATATTCATGAGCTTAATGAACAGGGTGTGTCATCCTTACTTGGATCAGTTCGTCATCGTCTTCATCGATGACATACTTATCTACTCTCGAAGTAAGGAAGAGCCTACTCAACATCTGCGACAAGTCCTCGAAACATTACGCTCAGAGAAACCCTTCGCGAAGTTCTCTAAACACGAGTTTTGGAATTGAAGAGTCAAATTTCTAAGACACACTATTAGTGATGTGGGAATTCTTGAGTACTCTTTCAATTTATCAAAACCATTGAGAATTTGTCGACACCGAAGACGCCGTCAGAAATTCGCCAAATTCTAGGTCTTGCAGACCTACTATCATAGTCCATTCAGAACTCCTTGCAAATTACAGATTAATATCAAGGAAAAGTCCCAAGAACACCAAGAACAAGGTGTTCACGGTTTTGGGAGGCTCCCAAAACCATAAACACCAAGTATAGTGCCAAAGGGTGCTTTAGGGTGTCTAGATGTTTCACAATGCCTTAGGGACTTGTCTAGATCCATCCTTGATGTGTTTATCACATAAAAGAACAAGAAAACAATCATTTATATGTTTTTACGGTTTGGGGATCTCCCAAAACCGTAAACACCCCAAAAGGTGTTTAAATGTCCCATATTTATTCCTAATGCCTAGAATCTAACCTAGGCTATTACCTTGAAGTGTTTAGGACTTGAAAACACCAAAATACCTAAGTCCATGAGATTTTATGGTAGTAAACTCATGGAGAAATGGTCCATAGACCGTAAAATCCATTTAGGAGTGTTTTGAAGCTACACAACACTTCCTAAGGCTTAAACATGAAGTAGAATGCTTGGATTGGCTTAGAAAGCTTCAAACAACAAATGGTCAAAAAGAGGGTGAGTTTACGACCGTAAACCCAAGGGTTTACGACTGTAAACCCTTTTGCTAGTGACCACAAAACCGTAAACTCCTTAAAGGAGTGTTCCTTGAACCCCAAGCACACTAGCCCTTCCCTACAACATTTAGATGCAATCCTTGAGACTTATAACACTTGTATAAAGTTTTTAGCTTGTCCTAGGGTGTCTTGACTTTTTTATTAGTTGTTTAAAGACTAATTGGATACATATATGTGATATTATATGTTAACTAGGATCGTAGAGTGTGTTCAAGACTTCACTTGACACCTAGCATGCATCCTGTTTCAGTCCGTTCATCCCAACCACTTGCTACAGGTGAGTTCATACCCCTTAATTAATATTTTAAATGTTTTTAAATGTTTTATGGGGGGGATACAACTAGAATCATGCTAGTTATTATATCAATCACATGTGATTAATAAACGGCATTCAAATGATTTACTACTCATTAGCTGCTTTACCAAATAGTTTTCTTCACATGATTTTCATAAACGTTTTATATGTTTAAAACTCCTTATTAAACTATTCATTTTACATTGTAGGTTTCATTTAAAACTCATTTACAATGGTGTTTCAAACAAATGTTTCTTTATACTTAAATTGTTTTATCAAACACATGCCTTCAACCCGTTTTATAGATTGACATCATGTCGACCTTTTCTTAAATAGTAATCATGTTCAAAGGTTTTACAAAACTTATTTTATGCTTTCATATTATCAATTGCATGTCTACGTATGTATAGTTATATAAACAATGTTTAAAAGGCTTAGGAAGGCCTGCCCGCCCTATTTCCTTTTCGCGCTTGAGATGTGGTCTGGTGGGATATCGGGTACCCGTCCGAAGGTCGTTTAAATATTAGTTATATATCATGTGTACATATATAGTCATAAAGGTTCTTCCAGTTCATTCAGTACCCTTGGGTAGCCAGGGTATACTTCCATGTTCATACGTACCAGTTACATTACTAGTAAGCTACCATATGGGTAGTTTAGGAAGATACTAGAACTACTACTAGAACACGATATCATACAATGAGTCAGTTCATTCATGAATCAATACTTGCTAGATAGAGAGAACACACAATACAACTAGTACACACAAAAAATTACAATACTTGCTAGATAGAGAGAACACACAATACAGCTAGTACACACAACACATTACAATACTTGCTAGATAGAGAGAACACACAATACAACTAGTACACACAATACATTATAATACTATACAGAGAGAACATACAGGCTAGACAGAGGGAGAACATACAATACAGCTAGCATACATTACATATACATTACATTCAGTTATGTGAGCTATTAAACGGGTCATGGCACTTCCTGCCATGACCGTTTTTGTATCCACAATCTCCTTAATTGGGGAGCGTATGAGTTTGCATATAGATCTATACTGGATTGACTATCCTACACCTTGTTGCTCGCTACAGTGGGACTTGCAAGTCTACGGGTGCCAAATGTCATTTCTTACGGCGTCTTACATCGTCGTTTTACTGTTGAGTCGGTAGCAGGATACAGGCCAATCACATGTTACTTTAAATTTCATTTGGTTTAAGGTAGTTAGTACAGCAGTAGTCACTTATTATAAAACTACAGTACTTTATTATTTCCCCATTACATTCACTTCGTGAACATTCACACGATGCACAGTAATGTAAATACTATATTTTTGGTTAATGATAGTTAGATTTGGGAAAATACACACTCGTACAATAGACACAGATAGATACTAGATGCCTTGGTAGAAGGATACTTTTAGTAGGAAACATATGGTTTTCTAGGATGTTCAAAACGTTTTCATACTTGCAGTTCATATACATACAAATACTTACATTTCAAATACATACAAATACTTACATTTCAAATACATACAAATACTTACATACAAATTAAGACACTAAAATACTTATGATCTCACCAACTTTAAAGCTGATACTCTCTTTCAAAATAACTTGTATCCTCAGGTCAACAGTAGACAGGTACCGATGCAAGGTTTAGAGAAGATGGAGCTCGTTCAAGACTCATCATTCATTTTGTTTTATACTTTAGTGTTTATCATAATTTGACATAACACACTTGTATTAAAATTATATTATTAATGCAATGGATGATGTTGTTGCTTGTTTACTACTTTTCATTGTTGTGATACTGGACATGACGTCCTCCGCCCCAGAACGTTTCCGCCGTTCATGGTTTTCAGGTGTGACAGGTTCAGGCTTAGGTGAAAGTACCAAGCCGATTGATGAGCAGATGTTGGAGTTCATCTCGCCGAAGATCACTCGAGGTATTTTATAGCAGACTCCTAAGATCTTTAGAACGGTTAAGGAGGGGATTATGAAGATTTTGGATGAGCTTTTGGGCGTGTTCTGCACTGAGATTATGACTATTTTAGGAGCTCGCACTCTTTCCTTTCGTAAGTCCCGTGCTTGCGGAGCTCCCGAGTTATTTGGGGAGAAAGACCCCATTTCTAGTAGGAGGTAGTTAGCAAATATGGTAAACACTTTTTGGAGGAGTTTCTGCCCCTAGGGGTCAAATGTCAGATTTTTTTCCTGTCTTCTGAAAGATAGAGTTCAAGATTGGCGGGAGGAAGCAGACTTCGCTTTAGAAGGCAAGGCCATTGAGATGATGACTTGGGATGAGTTTGTGACCTGATTTAGGGTAGATTTTGCACCAGCTATTGTGGTATAGCAGTTGGCGAGGGAGTTTTAGGAGCTTTGCTAGACGATTGTGACTCTGGCGGAGATCACCAACAAGCTTAGGGTGAGGGCTCTTTTGGTTCCACAATATGCCACATATGAGGTGATGAAAAGGATGAGGTATCATGATATGTTGCAAGAAAATATCAAAGAGTTTGTGACCGTTTCAGCTTGTTGGACCTTGGAGAACATGATTGCTAGAGCCTAGGATCCATGTTGAAGGGATATTTGGGCGAGCCAGCTTTGGATTTCAATATAGGAGGCATCGACAATCACTGGAACAAGCTTAAGGTGAGAAAAGATCAGTAGTTGATTTGGTCTTTGGTGGTATCAGGAAGAATTCAAGGAATCTGCAAGGTGGGCATGCCGGGATTGAAGGCAGTATATGTAGGGGTTTGTTAACAAGCTGCCACGTGCGTATTAAGCAAATGAAATTTATCACTGCTAGTTGCACTAAAAATATAGCACGGGGAAGCAGGGTCGAATCCTCAGGGACACAGCCTAAAAGTCAATGCCTTTTTGCATTAGGCACATCTACTCAAGAAAGAAATTATTAAGAAGGGGGATTTTGATTAAACTAAAAACTAAAAATGCAGTGATAATAAATTAAACAAAAATCAGTAATAAAACGGTTTCAGTTTTGCTGCGACTTTCCTGATCATGCAATTAGTTCAGATCTGGTTATTCAAAATGCGATATATCTAAGATGGTATTGAGAAAAACTAACAAGCTCTAGTATAATATCTTTTAACTAAATTATTTAACCAAAAAAATCTCTTTGAATTAACACTAACTTTTTTATTGTTCAGTTAAACAAGCTCTTAATTAAATCAGAAAAATTGTATTAAGTTTAGTGTAAAACTCCCAGCAGTATCCAATACTTCGCACAGGATTGAAGCGTAAAGGTATGATTTTTATTGTTTATACCAGAGTTAAATCCCAAAAGGGAACCAATCTGATACTTGTTAGTTATTATCATTTGACAAGAACAATTTTAGATTCTATTAACTGATTAACTCGAATGATAAAACCTTAGCTAGGTGATCAGAGTAACTTGAATTTAAAACCAAACATTCATTAAACACAAAACTGAAAAATGTAGATAGAAACACAAAACAAAAATAAGATCTGAAAGCTAATCACACAAAAAGTACTAGTCTATGCAGAACTGAAAACTAAAGTTTAGCTAAACATGGCTAAATACAAAATCAAACTAGATAAAAGAAACATTTACTAAATAATCTAGAAAAACTTAACAGATGAAATGATTCACAGTCTTCAGATCTTCAAAAGTCACTGAAAGAATTCAAAAATCGCCTTCAGAAAAGGTTTTCTTCATCTAGAATTGCCCAATCCTTACAACTGATTATGAGGGTTGTATTTATACTCAAGGTGGAAGCTTCTAGAACAAGAATATGCAAACATGTGATCGCATGTATTGAGGCTGTGATCGCAAGTTCTGAAGATAACGCGTCACGTGCCTTTTTAATGAAGTAGGAAGCTATTTCGACACTTTTTGGAAAATTTGCGATCACATATGGTAAATTTGCGATCGCATGTTTTGAATTTTCTTCTCCCAGATGAATTTTTGGCACTAAAAAACCTCGAAGACAAGTTGTGATCTCATAAAGGCTTCATGCTATCATATGGACGAGAGTTGTGCTCACGTGTTTTCCTAAGACGTCCGAAATTTCTTCTACTTTTCAGAAAATTTTAAATCTCGTCAATCGGAGTTACGGTTTATGAGATATGGTCAAAATACTAATAGGGGTCAAAGCTGCCAACAAAATCCTTTAGCTTCAGATTGTAGAATCTATCTTCGTGTGATCAATTCGATCGAATGTTTCTTGACTAAAACATCTTTCAATCATTCCTCAACATACCCCTTCAGCTCCAACTCCATTTAGGCTCCAAATATGCATTTAGCTGCTCCCAATGTACTGCTCCACTCGAACTTCTCTGAAGCTCAACTTTTTTTTCTAGTGACTCCAGATCCCTTCAAATATGGAAATATTGGCGGACCTGGAAGTTGTTCAGCAAACTGGAAAGACTTCAGATTGTCTTTAGATAAGTCTTTTAGATGATTATACTTCTTCATCTTTCTGATCTTCTTCTTTTTCCCAGAAATCTCCTTTTTCTTTTCTTTAAACTTTCTTCTTTTCATATTCATATCTGATATCACCATTTCCACCTTTTCTTTGCCAAAAACCAATTTTATTTTCAAATTTTTATCTAAATCTTCCTCAGATTCCAACTCATCCTCTTCCATCTCCCCAAGCTTATTTTTTTCCAGCTCCTTCAATGTGTATGATAAATTCCTGTCTAAAAAATTTTCTTGCACGGAGACATTAGAAAACCCACAGCAACCTTCAAACAAAGGACTGTTGGTACCCATACAGTTGACAGAAATATTTTCAAAAGGAATAACATCATTATTAATTTTAAAGTTCACAACTTCCTCATCAAACTCCATTGAAAGTGTACCAGCAAAAACATCAATTTTGTTCTAGAAGCTTTCATAAAAGGCCTTCCTAAAATAATCGAGTTTTTGTCAGACACATCAACATTCCCCATGTCCAATATTTAAAAATCAGCAGGAAAAATAAGTTCACCCACTTGGATAAGAACATCATCTAGTACACCTTTTAGGTGTACTGTCGAGTGATCCGCCAACTAGATGATGGTCCCGGTCTTTTGCAAAGATCCCAATTTTAATTTTTCAAAAATAGTAAATGGAAGGACATTAACTGATGCAACTAGGTCAAGCATGGCTTTTGAAAAATTAAGGTTGCCCAATTTACAAGGAACTGAGATAATCCCCATATCCTTGCACTTTGGAGGCAAACCTTTTTGCAAAATAGCAGAAATGTTTTCACCAGCTTTAATTGTTTCATTAGATTTCAATATTTACTTAGAAACGCATAATTCTTTTAAAAACTTAGGATAACAAGGAATGTGTTTTATAACATCTAGAAGTGGGATATTTACCTCCACCTAACGAAAAGTGTCCATGATTTCCTCGTCCTCACGCTCGCGTTTCATGCTTCTCAGTCGTGATGGGAAGGGTGGTAGTGGCTTGTACTACTTCAGAATTGGCTTGGGTGGTCTTGGAATTTCTTTTTCTTTATCTTCTTCAACATCTTCCTCAACCAACACTTCTTCATACTCTTTAGCTTTAGCTCCTTTTTCTGTCTCTTCCACATCTCCTTCTTCTACCATAACTTCTTCAAATTTGTCTTCTAGTTTAGATAAGCTTGGGCCTCCATATATTTTCCCACTTCTTAAGGAAATAGCACTCACATTGTGCTTTGGATTGTTTTATGTGTGTCCTAGTAACTTTCAATGAGACTCTAGACGACCCATAGAAGTGGCAAGTTGAAACACCTGCCGCTCTAGATTCTTTATACTAGCTTTGGTTTCGTTTTGGAACACATGAGTTCCAGCGGCCATACTTTTAACAATGTCCTCCAAGATCATGCTAGAGCTGCCAGAATGTTGCGGCGAAGGCTGTTTAAAATTTTGGTGCTGAAAATTTGGTTGATTCTGAAAATTTTGCTGAAGACCTAGCTGCTGAAAATTTCCTTGCTACTGAATTCCAGGTGGAGGCTGAAATGGTTGTTTCTGCTGATAATTTTTCTGAAATTTCAGTTGGTAGCCCCCGACAGCTTTGACTACAACTATATCCTCTTGCAATATTGGGCACATATCAGTTAGGTACCCAATTTTGCAGGACATCCCGTAAGCTTTGACTTTTGGCTCGATCTCTTTTTCTTTTTTTAGTAGGAGGACAACCTTAGTCAAATATGAAGTCTGAGATTCCAGTTGGGCATTACTTATTTCTTTGATCCCTCTTGGTTGGTCCGGATACCACTCTTCTTTAATTTTTCGAGTGTTTTGATTCATTAGCCAGCTTCTCGATTAATGTCACGATCTCCGTTGGTCTCATGTCTGAAGGTGACCATCCACTTGATGCATTTATAAGTCTCCTTTCCATGGGTACTAAGCCTTCTCAGAAATATTGGTATATGTGGTAATCGTTAATGCCATGTTGTGGGAATCAGGCAAACAACTTCTTGAACCGCTCCCAATAAGTGTGGAGAGCTTCTATTTTCCCTTGCTTTATACCGAGAATTTCTCTGCGCAAATTTGACAATTTCGCCTCGGGAAAATATTTCTCTATAAAAAGTTGGGCGACCTCGTTCCAGCTTGTTATCGAACCAGAAGAGAAATCATATAACCACTCATTTTTTGCATCTTAAACCAAAAAGGGGAATGTCGTTAGTATGATCTGGTCTTCCATAACTATGTGAGGCTTCATTTTCTGCATCTTAAACCGAAAAGGGGAATGTTGTTGAGAAATTTGTGAGGATCTTCGTTCTCAAGGACTCGGAATGGAGGCTAAGAATGGATTAAACAAGATTTAAGCTCAAAGTTTTGAGGTTATCGTAAAGGGATACATCGAGGTTAATGGGTAAACTTTTGTGTTGCCCACCCACGAAGAGTCTTTTCAGCATCGTCTCCGTTTTCTCTCATGCCTGATTCTTTAGATTTGGATTCTGAAGATTATGTGGGTTCAGATTTGACTGAGGGTGGTGGAGAGTATGTTTTATAAGGGTTGTTTTAAGGAATAGATGGGGGTACTTTTGGAATAAACGGATCTAATTCGTTCCACAAGGGAGTGCCTTGTTCTGTAGAGGTTTTTGGAGGTGGATGTTGTTGTATCGGCATAGAGAATGGTGTGGTTGCCATGAAGGAAGGTGCATGGGAGGCAATGGTTTGTTTGCTGACGGTTTGGTTTACAAGTGTTGGCGGCGTTTGCATAATGGAAAATGTACCACCGGTGGTTTGCACTACTAATGGCGTCATGTTGCTGAGAATCCGCATTGGTCGATGGTTGGTTACTGAAAAAACATTGCAGTGTCATCATGGAAAAAGGCATCGGCCCTTCCATTGCTGGTCTCCAGAGTTCACTTATCGGAGTGTTGAACATCATTGGGCCACTAGGTTGTGGTGTATCACTCGCGACTGTTGTTGACTGTTGCGATGTTGTAATGGGAATGATGCCTAGATCTAATGAAGTTATTGATCTGATTGGGCTTCTTGGCGGTTCTCAAGCTTCGCTGGTGTTTTCAGTTTTCAATTTCGAGAGTGATGATGTGTGGTTTTGGTTATCATTTGTCACACACTGAACGTCGCCAAATGATGTGGTGGCTCTGATTGCTCCAGGTAGACCTGCCAGGTGACAACAAGGGAAAACCATCAGCCGTTCTCAGGGAGGGGGTCCCAGGAAAATGCTTCAACGGTCAAGTCAGTGACTAAACTGAGAGTGTAAAATTTGAATTGAGAGGGAAGGGCTTACTCTTCAAGGTGGTAGAGGATGCCTTTTATACCGAGGCCTCTACCAGTCCATACGTGAGACAAGGTCGTTAAGTTTTGCATGATATGGCGCCCTAATTGGCTAGTGTGCTCGTCGTTGTGTCAGAGCTAGCGATTGGTTCAGGTGGTAATGCTTTGAGCATATTCCTTGTCACTTGGAGCCGTTAGGTTTGTCGTGAGGTGGAAGGCGTCCATTGCAGGGCTAGACCTTATGTTCAGACGTACAAATCCGAGAGGTCGCCTATGGGTGCAAGACTTTGTCGGGGCGGCTACGCTGGCAGCAGCTTGGTCTAGCAGTCTGCCTTGAATCACCATTAGCGCGGCTGAGCGTAATTCCTGGCATGTGCCAGGGGCACATTATCACTAGCCGTACATAATATAGGATCTAATAGACATTCAAGTAATTGATTCTACCCTAAGCCCATAACCAAACAAGGAACATTAAGTAAGGAGAAATCAAGCATTCTAAGGTTATAAAACCCTAATTGTGTATAACTATGCAGGATACGCTTAACCACTAAAAGTAAAAATATAAGTTCCAGTTAGCATAACAAAGCAATCCCTTAGACTACCAGGCATCACAATAATTAGGCAATTCTATCATGCAATTCTTGAGGATCCCTAGCCTAGTTACCAGCATAAGTTCTAGCAATTTATATATTGGTAAATATTTATATAACAAGTGTCGATATTTTCAGGGATTACTTTTCTTTGAGCTCCGACTGAATATACACAGCGCATCCTCATTCTCCCTTTTAAATTTACTTTTTAGAAAACAGTTGTAAAAACTTTGCATATCATTAGTTTGAGTTTTAAATCATACGTTAGTTCATCAAAATCTCTTAAATCAGGGCTCTGATACCAACTTGTAACGTCCCAAAACCATTGCAAAGTTTTTCAAATTTTAAAAGAGAAATAGTAACAATTTTTACAAAAGTCAACACCACAATAAAACAATTGTTTCACAAAATAGAATCAGTCGAGGTATAATGACTTAACATCTCTCAAATCATAAATCTATAGGATAGTGTGTACAACAATGCCTTTTCTTTTCCCCGATCCTCAGGAGTACCTGAAACATTTAAATCCAAAACTATAAGTCAAAGGTTAATGTGTTCCCCAAAATACCCCAAACAACGATACACACAAAGCAGTCACACAAAGCCTAAAACACAAGATTGGACGACCACCCGGGCCTTTAGCATAAAGACTAAACTTCCCTCCTTGGGTGTGACATCCCCAATTTTCACGGCCAGAAAAGATCGATTTTTTTATGTTTTGTTTTATAAAATCAGAGTAATCATTTGATTAAATGAGTTGCGGAATTTGTTCCCAAAACAAAATATGATACGAATTTATCAAAACATTTCTTAAAAGAAACGTATTTTCATTATATAAGAAAATCTCGGGATGTCATGTTCCGATACATACTAAAAGCATAAATAGTATAAAATAGACCTTACAACAATTATTTATAACTATTAATCTATAATCCACCATCTATCGTCATGTTAACCAACTTATGCTCTTGTGCCACTACCTGTGATACAAAGAAAATTGAGTGGGTCAAGCTTGGGAGCCTGATGAGCATATAGGGTTTTCAACCCAGAATAATATAATTATTATATTTAACAATCAAACAATCAATCCAATACTATAGTGAACAAACATGATGGTACATCTTCATCTTAAGGGGTTGAGGGAGGCCATGCCCCCCAAGCTTTTTAGCATGCTTAATGTAATATATATGTTAAATTAATTTTCAAATATCATCAGCCTTATTAAAAATTTTAAAAAAAAAAATGGAATCTTCAAATAATGAGACTCTTATGCAATGGAATCTTCAAAAAAATGAAAGCCAAATTTAATAATTTCTTTATCTGCATAACATGAGATTTTTCATTTTTAAGATGAATTCCCCTTTCGTTTTATCCCATATTAACTTTTTAAGGAAGAAAACGAAATCACTTCTCACTATAAATAACATATAGCATCCTCTTATATTTAACTTACTATTAACCAACCAATTTATTTTATTGGAATTATTGAGTTCGAAAATTTTATTTTTCTTATTTTATTCGTAAATTGTGGAAGGTAAAAATGAACACTAATATTAATTTGTTGCTTGCTGATGATTGATATGTCGCAATCTTGAACCTGCTGAAACTTGTAAAGTTTGTATATTTTTGTTTTGAACTTTTAATTTCTCAAACACCAACCCCCCCCCCCCCCCCCCCCTAAATTTATGGTCTGTCGCCCCTGTCTTTAAAGCTATTTGGATCCTCATGGATGATGATACCTAAACAGTATAATCAAGAAATGCATGCAAAGAAACAATCCTAGATACCTTAACATATTGTTGATGATTTTAGTGTTATCAACTTATTTTAATCTAATTATTATTAAAAATGAGATAAGACAGACTTCATTTAATAATAAAGTTTGGAGGTGCGGGGTGTACACTCGGTGTGATAAATATGAACTCAAGAATACAGGGGTCCGGGGGCAACGCCCCTGGGTGTAGGATTCCAAGGGGCTGCAGCCCCATAGCAGTAGTTCTGCTGACCGGTCAATAGATGGGGGATCCAAGGGGCAACGCCCTTAGCGGGGCTCGGGGCAGCATCCTGCAACCTAAATGAATTTTGTATCAAGTGAAACTCCAGCCATGCATTTTCCTATCAAATACCCATTGATGACATCATGATGATGTAGGTATCGATTGTATCCAATAACTACTATGTTTTAGCGTTATTTTTGGTTTAACCGATTCTAACCACTTTTTCTCACGTATGAGAACTTTTCTCTGGTTTCATAAAAAATGTTGAACATTCATATACTCGAAATTATATCATAATATATCTATCTCTCAAGAACACATCAAGCAAGTTATTCTGTGTTTTCAATCTGCATTAGGTTTGTAATTCAAATTGGTTATTTCTTGGATTATCTCACTTCTGAATTCGTGTATCCCAGACAAATGTACGAATTATAGATTTCGGAAAGTTTTTGATAAACACAATCATTAAATCTCTCAAAGTCTATATTTATTGTTATTATGGTGTCTTTATTTTCCAACATACATGTCGGATGCAACACCTTCAAGAAGTAGAAACACATATACTCCTCTAATATGCTCTAGCAATATTTCTAAAACCTCTCTACCCGATCCATGTACACCTTGACATATGTGATAGTGAACAAAGAATCATTACTCCAACAAATAGAATTGGAAGGAGGGAAGTAAACATGTATCCAAAATCCAAAACATCTCTAAACAAAAGAGTGATGAGAACAAAAGATCTCCTAACAGCCCCAAAATAAGAAACTATGACCAAACAAAAATGTTCCTCATAGATAACCAACATAATTCACACAAAAATATATAAAAAAAATAAATAAATAATAAATAATAAAAAATAAAAAGTAGAAACACAAAATATGCATAAAATTAAAAATCATATAATCTAACCCTTCCACAACCAAAGACATCATATGCAGTTGGACGAATACGAATCGAAAGCACATAATCCAAGTAACTAGCAAGTCATGATTTTAAACTGTCCCAAACTCGTCATATGATTTTTCATATTCTCGAAGGATTGTATATACTAAGCATTGCATATCACCAAAAAACAATACATATAATATTAATTTATGTTTTATTGATATTTCAAGAAGATATAGCCAAATGTTTGTATAATATACCATTAAAATCATATAATTACTAAAAATAACCAAATGAAAATTTTAAATTTTCATCTTTAATGCCCACAAGCCAATGTTAGTGAATTTATCGAATTCTCCAAAGTGCAAACACTTTTAAGACGTTTAGCCATTACTTTTTTGGCAAATGACACAAAAAAATTGCACTCTTTTTTCTCGATTTTAAAGTTGTATTGTTTTATTTATTTATTTATTTATTTTTTCTGAAAATCGAATTTTTTATTTTATTTTTTTAATTTTGACTATTCTACACGAACCTCATTTATACGTTCATCATGCCAGATTGGAAATTTAAATGACTAAATTGTCTCGGCAAAAATAAAAACATAACTTTTAAAATAAAATTTATAACTACAATTTTAAAATTAATAAAAATTAAAATATAATGTCATTTATACCATTAAATAAAAAAAATCAACATTAAACAAAATAAAAAAATGTGAGAATAGACTTAAGATAAAAATACAATACCAAAACTAAAAAAAATTAAAAATCATATTTGTATCTGTTAGGATGCAAACTTAATCTCACATCGATATAAAAAAATATATAAATAAAATAAAATAAAATAAAATAACTAAATTAGTATATAAGATAATGAGTAATCATTTCTATCATTAATTGTTAAGAAAATACAACTTTATTGTATTTTTATGTTGAATGTGATTGGCCTATTAGTGATTGTAACAAATTATATCAGAGCTAGGTGACATAATCCTCAATAATTATCAATCGAACAAAGTTGATATTGAAGCTTTGTATTGAAAGTCTTTCTGATGACCTATGTCAAGTGAGCGTGTTCCAAAAGTATATTGATGGTATAAAAAAAGATTGGATATGATGAATAGTCGTTGAAATGGAGCCCATGGATGGAAGTAGGGTTTGAGGGGAGATTGTGGGATGTAAACACAATCCTTAGTCTCTAAAAAGAGAAATTATATGCTAACATATATAACAAAATATAATTTTTTTTATCCAATTGATTTTAGAAAGCAAAACGTTACTGATATTTTATGTTGAATGATTGAGCTAAAAGTAATCCTTTTATTTATTTATTTATTTATTTCTTACTTTCTTGCGTTTGCTGGCTAAAAGAACATAAACAAACACATCTTTTGTTTAACTTGGTTCCTGCCAATTAAATTCCAAAATAAGGACATATGTCTAGTTTTTAGCTCAAAAGAGGTGATCACTCATCACCTTCACCCCAATTCATGCCATGCCAACTATAACTCACCGTTTTAGGCTTTTAGCCACATGTCAATTAAATAAAACAATCCGCTATTTTGACACATATTCTAATCTTTGTGTTTGTACATCGATACTTATGATTTTCTAGTCTTGATCACAACGTTTGGAGTACATACATCCATATTATGGACATTCATTTTTTTTTCTAAAACATTTTGTCTTTACAAAACATGTTAACAGAGATGTTATCTATATTAGGGCGGGCAAAAATTTACCACGGAGAACCAACCAATATGTTACCAACCGAACCAATAAAACCGGTAGCCAATATGTTTGGTAGCCAATATATGTTTGGCCGGTAATACCATGCCAATTAAGTAGTCTTAGTATGGTAACAGTACAAAATTTTGAATACTACGGTTATACCATACAAACCAATATATATATAGTAACTCCGAGTAGTACTTTTTAGTTATTACTCCTAACTAAAACTTGAAAATGTAAGGATATATATATATATATATATATATATATATATATATATATATATATATATATATATATATATATATATATATATATATATATATATATATATACACTTACATTTTCAAGTTTTAGTTAGGAGTAATAACTAAAAAGTACTAGTCGGAGTTACTAATATAATTCAATTGATATTGATTCTTTTTTGAACGAAACATTATAGTAAAAGAAATTACTAACACAAGGTTAAGGAAGTTACATGACACTAAAAGGATTTACTAAAACAAGCGACGACCACAACTTCAACTCACGTTCATATTTGGAAACCTTTCTAACCATTCAGTGATGATTATAATATAAAGTCTTATATAGATTATAGTCTTAAACTCTTCAAGTATAGATATTAGTTAAATATTCTGGTATATACCAATACCAATATGTACCAACCAAATTTGTTGGTAACCAACTAAGTTGGTACCAAGTATCATTGGTACGGTATTGGTAGGTAAAACTTTATGCCAATTATAATTGGTACGGTACACGGTTTGGAGGAAAAAAACATGGTACCGTAGCAATTCCACCCCTAATCTATATCTATATTATTTTATAATTAAAATCATTTAAATAAATATAGTTCATAAATTTAAAACACAAACCTTTTTCTTTAATATATATATATATATATATATATATATATATATATATATATATATATATATATATATGTTCAAATTCATTTGAGACAATGCTAATTTTGTAAGGCCGTGAGACAAAATTTAAAAATAATTTTAAAATGCAAAATAAAAAGAAAAATCCAAAAATTCTTTTTTTAATTATTATTTTCGGAACTTTATTTAACTAAATAAATAAAAAATAAATAAAAAATTACCGTTTTTTTTTAATATGTGAAATACTCTAATAGAATATTACACTGTATATATTCTAATATGATTTTTAGAATGTTTAAAATATTCTACTAGATTTGCCAGATATGTAGAATATTCTAAATATTCTACTAAAATATGTAAAAAATGTATTTTTTTTTGTATTTATTTATGTATTTTTTGGTATTTTTTTATTTTTATTTTTGGAAATTATATATTCCGAAAATAATATTGGAAAAAAATTCAAAAATTTTCAATTATTTTGCATTTTAAAAATATTTTTGTTTTATCTAATAAATGAGTGATTAGGATTGCGTCTCACGGTCACACAAAATTAAGTCGTCTCACATGAACCTAACCCTATATATATATATATATATATATATATATATATATATATATATATATATATATATATATATATATATATATATATATATGAAAAATAAATATATTCTTAAAGTATATAAGATTAGGTACATATTCATTAAAACTACATAGTTTTGTTAATTTGTTTATATTTCTAGAAAAAAAAAACTACCTTCTTTTTAGTATGTACTTATTCACTCCTAAAACTCAATTTCTCAAATATTAATTAATTACATTTATGATTACACTTCCAACGAATTTTCAAATATATTTTTCACTTTTTCTTGTTCGCAATTTCTTTTCGTATGTTTATCTCAATAAAGTAGAGTGATTTCTCAAAAAACTATTTCGTCTGCTTAAAAAGATGAAAATGCATTTACTTTACATTTTGAAGTCTTCCCTCATGATTTTATCCATTTTTCTCTACCATTGAAAAACATCGCCAATTTTTGTTGAAGAATCCTTTCCAGGATTGTTTTCTTTAGTGAATCTGGGAATGTCGATTGTAACCGAAAGACAATTGTTTTTTTCTTTTTCAAAAGAATAAAACTACCTAGTTTTAATGATAGCGTATCTAATTTTATATATCTTTAAAGTTATATTCATTTTTCGATATATATATATATATATATAAATATATATATATATATATATATATATATATATATATATATATATATATATATATATATATATACACACAAGGGAGCGTTAAAGCGAGAACATTTAAGAACAAATTTGGACAGCATAATTTTTTTTAATTAAAACAATAATATAATATTCATAAAAACCAATCATTTGTTACAAACAATTAAAAAACTCACTAACCAAAACCACTCACCACCCAACCAACACCACCCATCACCACTACCTACCACCCACCACCACCTCCACCACCACCTGCCACCACCACCAACACCACCCGCCACTACCATGCACCACTACTCATCACTACCGACCACTACCACTCATCACCACCACCCAGCTCCACCACCGCCCGCTACCACCACCCCTACCCATCACCCCCAAAAACCACCAACCGCCACAACCATCACCACCTAGCTCCACCATCCATCAACACCACCCTTACCCACCTAAATCACCTATCACCACCATCCGCCACCACCACCTATCACCATCCACCAAAACCACCACTCGCCACGACCAGCACCCGTCACCACCATCACCACCCACCATCATCTACACCCGCTAACACCACCCCCACCTAACACCCTCCAAAACCACCACCCATCACTACTGAATCAAAAACACGAAAATGAATCTTATGTACATAAATCGTATGTGACTAAATGTAAAAGAACAAATATTTAACGATATTTTGAAAACGAATATTATCCATATAAATCATATTCGGTTAGATACATATAATCTCATGTAATTAAATACACAAGAGCAACAACTGAATCGAGAACGCAAAAATGAATATTTCCCATATAAATTCTATGTGATTAGATACATATAATCAGATGTGATTATATGTATTTAATCACATATGATATATGTAAACAATATTTATCTTTATGTTCTCGATTCAATAGTTGTTCTAGTGTATATAATCATATGTGATTATATCTATCTAATTATATATGATTTATATTGACATTATTCTTTTTTTGGCCATATAAATCAGATATGCTTAGATACATATAATCATATGTGATTAGATGTATTTAATCACATATGATTAAAGTTGACAAAGAACAATTAATAAATCAAGAATGTGATAATGAATCTTATCCACATAAATCACATGTGATTAGATACATATAATCACATGTGATTATATGTATTTAATCATATATGATTTATGTAGACAATATGTATTTTTGTGGTTTCGATTAAATAATTGGTTTTGTGTATTTAATCACATGTAATTATATTTATGTACAATCACATATGATTTGAGGTGGACAAGATTTATTTTTGTCGTCTTGATTCAATAGTTGTGCTTATGTACTTAATCACATGTGATTATACATATAATCACATGTGATAAAATACACAAGAACAACTATTGAATCGACAAAGCGAAAATTAATTATGTCCACATAAATCATATGTGATTAGATCCAGATAATCACATGTGATTAGATGTATTTAATCACATATGTTGAATGTGGATAAAGATTTGTTTTTACATTCTTGATTAAATGTTTGTTATCTTGTATATAATCATATGTGGTTATATGTATCTAATCACATATGATTAGATACACACAAATGAATCTTAGCCACATAAATCGTATGTGATTAGATACATATAATCATATGTGGTTATATGTATCTAATCACATATGATTTATGTGGACAATATTCATATTCTTGTTCTTGATTCAATAATTGTCATCGTGTATTTAATCACATGTGATTATACGTATCTAATCACATATGATTTATGTGAATAAGATTCAAATTCGTGTTCTCAATTTAAAAGTGGTTATCATGTATTTAATCTAGTTGCTATTATGTATTTCATATGTCATTTTATATATTTAATCACATACGATTAATATGGACAAAGAACAACTATTGAATCGAAAACATAAAAATGAATTTTGTGCATACAAGTCATATATGATTAGATCATATAATCAAATGTGATTTAATACACGATAACAATTAACGAATCGAGAATGCGGAAATGAATCTTGTCTGCTTGTCTCACTGGAGAACAAACTACATTATGTCTTTCCTTGTTCACTCTACTGGATTAGGGTATCCGTGAACAATAACATAAAAAAAAGTAATGGCTACATAATAGGAGAGTTAGTGTAACTCACCTCCTTGAACTTGAAAATTAGCTAGCTTGAACAAGATGGATCATTTCCTTTTTGAGAACCTACCAAACGATTATAACATTATTTAACTTGTGCTTTGTTGTATTACTCTTATAAAACTTATGTATATATTTCCTTATTTTCTCTTTAATTATAGTGCTCTGTTTGGGATCTGTTTTCTTACCTTTCAACCCATTCTTAAATTTCAATAAAATTATATTGGTAAATTATCCCATTTTATCTATTCATAAATATAAATATCTCATTCTAATGATTTTTGGTTGATTTTATATTAAATTTACAAGTTAGTAACTTTAAGCTATCACTTTCTGGACCACACAACACTCTTGGAATAAACTATACCAATCTACTAAGAATTACATCAGTTCCTTTATATGTGGGAAACTAAACATCCATATCTAACTATAGGCTTTGGAATTTTAGCATTTGAAGTTATGATGAATTTACTATGATTTTTTTAAGAAAATGCGTGAAATCTGTGATAGCATGGACCAGTCTGAGAAGATTGCCAATTTTACCCCTCAAGGAGCTGGAATTTCGAAATGTGATTCAAAGTTTGAAGAAGCTAGACACACTAAGATTTCCAAAAAAGTAAGTCTCATGATTTTTAGATGTTCTTATTGACCTGCATGAATTTTAGAAGTTGGAGGACAGATTTGGGATAATTGATCATAATAGCTTCTAAATCACTTTTGGTGTTCTCTTAAGTAATTAATGCTTAAACCTTAAGTTTATCACCTTTAACATGATTTTTGGTTACTGATTAGGCTATAGAGATGTGAAATTCAATTTAAACTAAGGTCCTTAATGCTTGGCTTAATGAGGGTTCAATGTTAAGGATTTTCACATAAAATGCCACTTTTCACACTTATTAGGTTCTTTCAGACAATATGACAAAGACTTGGTATGCATGAAATCCTACAGTGACTATCAACTCTCTAATAGACTCCAATTCTGTAATGCCCGCATTTCCAGGCTAGGCATTATTGTTGATGTAATAGTCTAGGTTAACCCTTGTAACTCTTTTTGAAGTATTAATGATGAAATATTTGAGTATTATGTGATTTATGTGTTTATTTTCTTAATTATTATAATTTAATGAATTAAGAATAAAACAAGCGTCAAAATTAAAGTGTGAGATAAGTCCGATATCTTTGCATGAAGATGTAGTAGTTGAAACAAGGATTCCGGAGATATAAAGAATGCCGAAATTCGAGTTATAACGAAGAAATTATGACCTGTCAAAGTTTTGCGACAGAACCGACAACGCTGAATGACGTAAATAGTGAATTTACGATAGAGCGATATTTAGCCTTATTAATGTAAACGAAAGTCGTAGAATACATTAAATTGAGAGCGTGCATAAAAAGAGCGCCCAAATCTGACTTCGTATGAGGAAGTTATGATTCTTCGAAGTTTTGACTTAGCGGTATGCAGCCCGAATACTCGATTTGAGATCGAGCGGTTTTTAGCCGACACAATCTAAACGAGAATCGAAGATCTCGTCGATATTAGTCCAATGGTAAAAAGACAGACGAAAATGGACGTCGGATGAAGAAGTTATGAATTTATAACAGAGTTTTCTTGCCCCGACCTACTAAAAATAAATAATAAAAATAAATTCAAAATTAGCCGACAGAGTCTAAACGAAAGTTGTAGAGCGTAGTCTCACCTACGCATGGATATAAAGAAAGTCAAAAACGGAGTTTGTATGAGGAAGATATTAATTTTTGAAGTTTATTAGTAATTAAAATATTATATTTAATTATAAATACCCAATATTATCCAAAGGGGGGGAGTCAGTGACCTTATCCGCATTACGCCCAGTGTAACTTAATTTATGCCCAACGTAATTCGGGGTTTCAGCCCCCTATAAATAGATGTCGAGTGCAGCTGAGTTCTATTGCTCATTTATTCCTTTCTCTCGTGTTTTTACCTCGTTTTACGTGTAACTTATACCCCGAAGCCTCGGAATCATTCCCGAGCCCCGAAGCAAGTCCCGAAGCCCCGAAGATCCCAAGAAGTGCAATTTCAAGCCGAAGCTCTGCCCGTGAGAAACCCGGTTTTTGTGAAGATCTTCTAGATTTACCGAAGATTACTACTTCTACAAGTCGTAGTGTTGTCCGATCATCTTCTGATCAAGTGAGTGTGTAGTTACTTTCTTCTAACGCATAATTACGAAGTATTTTATACAAAATACGTGTTATGTGTATATTTTGTTGGTTATATGTGTGAATGTATATTCACTTTCTTTTATCTCATAGATATGATTTATTCTCTATGATATACGTGTTATGTGTATGTGTCTCATCTGTTGTTTGGAATATGTATTGAATGAGAATGCTATACAGGTTTTAAACTATGTATAAAAATATATATTTTTATCTACTAATATGTTGGGTAGATCATGGGTAGATAGTTGATGTGTGATAAACAGATGAGAGGCCTCGATGTTGTTGTTGTTGATCTAGTTATTCAGCGGAGTATGGATAACGACAACATACTCTTTCTAGACAATACTGTGGAACGCTAGCAGGTTCATAACCTGTAGGTGTTGTGAACAATGTGTTCACCGGTGTACTCTATCCCCCTTATGGTTGCCTTTAGGACATCTATTGTTGAGGAAACCCCTTAGCAGTAATGTCCGTCCCGATGAAAATCCTAGATTAGGTCCCTTGAGATAGATGTTGTTTTAGGGACGTAAAGTGAGGATAACGGGAATGAGTAATCGGGTTATTGTTGGTTGGTAAAAGTAAATATATTTATTTGTTGCGGTTTGAAAACCCTATATGCTCACCAGGCTCCTAAGCCTGACCCACTCAGTTTATTTGTATTACAGGTAGTGGCGTGTAACGCCCATAGATCAGGGCTAGTCAATTTAGAGACGATAAGCATCAAAAATGACTTTTTGATGGAAGATTATTTAAAAGGATTAATCTTAACCAAGTTGTATTATATGTCACAAGGTTTCCGTTCATATAAAGAACGCCAAAATCCGAGTTATAACGAAGAAGTTATGACCTGTCGAAGTTTCGCGACAGAACCGGCACGACCTAGCGCGACCCAGCGCGACGTAAATAGTGAATTTAAGGTTGATAGATATCTATCCTTAGTGATCTAAATGAGAATTGAAGATCTCATCGATAGTAGTGCAACGACGGATAGACAGACGAAAACGAACGTCAGACGAAGAAGTTATGAGTTTATAACGGAGTTTTCCTGTCCCGGCCTACTAAAAATAATATATAAGTAATATAATTATAATATATTAAAATTAAAGTCAAAATTAGCCAATGGAGTCTAAACAATAGTTGTAGAGCATAATATCACCTTCGCGGCGATATAAAGAACGTCGAAAACGAAGTTCGTATGCGAAAGTTATGAATTTCTGAAGTTCGGGGCGCGAAACCCCAAAACTGTCAGAGACCACGACGTGGCAAGCAGTGCCACGACGTGGCAAGTCTCCTGACACCTCCGGGAGTCCCCCAGATGCAACTTGCAATGACGTATGCAGTGACGACCAAGCCCACGATGTGGAAAAAGGGTGCCACGACGTGGCAAGGGCCAAAATTTCCCTATAAATAGATTTGAAGGGCCAGCCGAGTTTGGTTGCTCATTCTCTCTTCTCTCTCTCCTGTTTTACCTCGATTTGCGTGCAAAAAATATCCCGAAGCCCCGGTATCAACCCCGAGACTCGAAGCAAGTCCCGAAGCCCGAAGATCCCGAGAAGAAAAAGAGTTTCCGAGCCGAAGCTCTATCCGCGAGAAACCCGGTGTGTGAAGTGATCCCGGTTTCACCGAAGAATACTACTTCTACAAGCCGTAGTGTTGTCTGATCAAGTGAGTGTATAGTCCCTTTCATAACACGATTTTAATACAAGTATTGTGTGAATGTATTGAGTATATGTTTTGGGTGAGTATGTGATCACTTTCTTTTAATATATATATATATATATATATATATATATATATATATATATATTAAGTATTTGCTACGAAATACGTGCTATGTGTTTATATATTGTTGTTTATTTGAGATGAGTGTGGAATGGATGTTTTATATAGGTGTTAAATGAGTTAATCTGTATATGTATTTTATATATACAAATATGTTGGGTAGAACATGGGTAGATGAATTAGATGATGTGTGATGATAATTAAGTGATGAATTACGAGTTCAGGCGATGTTGTAACTACGTGTTCATGCGATGATACTCTAACCCTTACTATGAATTACGAGTCCAGGCGATGTTGTGGCTGCGTATTCATGCGATGATAGTCTAACCCTTACTATGAATTACGAGTCCAGACAATGTTGTGGCTGCATATTCATGCGATGATCCTTAGGAAAAAGTCCTTAGGAACAAACATATAAGGAAATGTGATGTAAGGAGATGAGAGGTAAATACGATGTAGGAGATGACCCTTAGGATAATTCCTTAGGGAAGGTACTTAAGAATAAACGAATATAATGGGGATAGGTAATTGGGTTGATTGTTTGATGATTATATATATGTGATATAATATTGTGGGTTGAAAACCCTATATGCTCACCAGGCTCCCAAGCCTGACCCACTCAATTTAATTGTATCACAGGTATCGATATGAAGCTGCTTTGCACTGAGAGATTAAAGGAGATGTAAATCACTAGAGTAAATGAATGTATGTTCTGTTTATGCTTATGTGTCTGTATCGGAACATGACATCCCGAGGTTTTATTATTTAAATGAAAATACATTCTCTTTGAGAAATGTTTTGATAAGTTTTTATCATATCTTGTTTTGGGAACAAATTCCGCAACCGTTTTCTTTAAACGAATACTCTGATTTATAAAACAAAGCATAAACAAATCGGTCTTTTCTGGCCGTGAAATTGGGGATGTCACATGGCGCGAGGGCATAAGATGGATGAATCGTCAAGTTATTTTGTTTATTAGACCAGTTGTTATATGTAACTGTTGTATGGTCTATCTTTTGTTGTTTATGCTTTTATGTCTGTATCGGAACATGACATCCCGGGTTTTGATTTTATAATGAAAATACATTTATTTATGAAATGCTTTGGTAAATATTATTTTATCATATTTTGTTTTTGGGAACAAATTATGCAACTCTTTTAAATCAAAAGTATTTACTCTGAAATTATTTTAAAAGCATAAATGAAACCGGTCTTTTCTGGCCGTGATTTTGGGGGGGGGGGGGGGGAGTCAGTGACCTTATCCGCATTACGCCCAGTGTAACTTAATTTATGCCCAACGTAATTTGGGGTTTCAGCCCCCTATAAATAGATGTCGAGTGCAGCTGAGTTCTATTGCTCATTTATTCCTTTCTCTCGCGTTTTTACCTCGTTTTGCGTGTAACTTATACCCCAAAGCCCCAGAATCATTCCCGAGCCCCGAAGCCCCGAAGATTCCAAGAAGTGCAATTTCGAGCCGAAGCTCTACCCGCGAGAAGCCCGGTTTTTGTGAAGATCTTCCAGATTTACCGAAGAATACTACTTCTACAAGTCGTAGTGTTGTCCGATCATCTTCTGATCAAGTGAGTGTGTAGTTACTTTCTTCTAACGCATAATTATGAAGTATTTTATACAAAATACGTGTTATGTGTATATTTTGTTGGTTATATGTGTGAATGTATATTTACTTTCTTCTATCTCATAGATATGATTTATTCTCTATGATATACGTGTTATGTGTATGTGTCTCATTTGTTGTTTGGAATATGTATTGAATGAGAATGCTATATAGGTTTTAAACTATGTATAAAAATATATATTTTTATCTACTAATATGTTGGGTAGAACATGGGTAGATAGTTGATGTGTGATAAACAGATGAGAGGCCTCGATGTTGTTGTTGTTGATCTAGTTATTCAGCGGAGTATGGATAATGACAACATACTCTTTCTAGACAGTCATGTGGAATGCTAGCAGGTTCATAACATGTAGGTGTTGTGAACAATGTGTTCACCGGTGTACTCTATCCCCCTTATGGTTGCCTTTAGGACATCTATTGTTGAGGAAACCCCTTAGCAGTAATGTCCGTCCCGATGAAAATCCTAGATTAGGTCCCTTGAGATAGATGTTGTTTTAGGGACGTAAAGTGAGGATAACGGGAATGAGTAATCAGGTTATTGTTGGTTGGTAAAAGTAAATATAATTATTTGTTGCGGATTGAAAACCCTATATGCTCACCAGGCTCCTAAGCCTGACCCACTCAGTTTATTTGTATTACAGGTAGTGGCGCGAGGGCATAAGATGGATGAATCATCAAGTTATTTTGTTTATTAGACCAGTTGTTATATGTAACTGTTGTATGGTCTATCTTTTGTTGTTTATGCTTTTATGTCTGTATCGGAACATAACATCCCGGGTTTTGATTTTATAATGAAAATACATTTCTTTATGAAATGCTTTGGTAAATATTATTTTATCATATTTTGTTTTTGCGAACAAATTCCGCAACTCTTTTAAATCAAAAGTATTTACTCTGAAATTATTTTAAAAGCATAAATGAAACCGGTCTTTTCTGGCCATGATTTTGGGGATGTCACAAATTCAGCCCCCAGAGCTTACAATTTTCAATAAAAACAATCCAACTCTACATATAATTCCTCACAAAAGCAAGCAAATGAAGAAGCAAGTTCGTAATTCATCAACAACAGGAAAACATAAGGGAATTTTTCAAGTAGAATGTCTTCTATGATGTGAAATCAAGTATAAGACATCGACTAGTCGTTCATTATAAGCTTAATTTCATGAATTTCGTGAGAAATCCAGTTAAATTAGGTTGAAAAACGCAATTGTATAGACTAAAAAATTACTACCTTTAAACAAAATCCGTAATATACAATGCATAAATGATTAAAAAGTAAAAACACATACATGCATCTTTGTATAAGTTAGGATTATACATGATATTCAAAGAAGATGGATTCAGCCTCTTCTTTACCATGAAAATATAAAAAGATTGCATCAATCTATAAACATATGTACAAGTAATCAATCACATTCTCATATTCAGATTCAACAAACTTTGACTTCTTGTCCATTGACATTATTCCCTCCTGAAATCAATCAATCATTCAATCAATAATTCAAAATTAAATCAAGAAATTCAAATGTTCTTTTATGTTATGTCTCACCTTTGTGTAATATTTGGGGAAGAGTTCTTTCAAAGCATCAGTGCTGCTATCCCATCTTGATTGAGTCAAATAAATAACAACATCCTTAAAATAATGCAATTTCTTATGCCCTATATCTTTGACAACCTTGTGATCTAACATGTAAGCTACAAATTGTCCACCTAATTTGCGACATAAGGTTTCATCACTTCTTCACAAATAGGAGTCAACCAAAGATGGGAATAATTCATTATTGCTTTCGGGGGTGCAATAGCTTCAGCTTTTATCTTGACTTAGTTGTCAATGTATCACCACTTCTTAGCTGCTCAAAACAATAAAAAAATTTCAACATTTTCTAGGAAAATAACATTAACAAGATTAAAAAAAACTAACCATGGGTAATTAAGGCTTAGCATAAGCAACAAATTTTCCTTCACTGTTTAAAACTTTAACCACCTGTCTTACACGTCTTGCTTCACTGTTAAAACAAAACTCTAAGAATATATAAAGCACTGTAAAAATAAATAAATAAAAATAAAAACCTTTATCAGATAAAAGACGACCCCCTTGATCTACACAAGTACACGTGCCACCGAAAAATTCAGGCAATTCACTGTAAAAAAAAAAGAATATGTTAATAGAAATATTTTTTAAACGTTTATGTTACAAAATAATTAGAAAAATATATGATTACCAGGAATCGATAATCTCAAGCAATTTATTTTGGTATCTGCATCCAAGAACCTAAAACAATTATGAACAAAACAATGAAATTCTATTTTAGAGGTAATACAAAAACATATATTATGACTTATGAGCTACATACATGAATCTTTGAAGTTGTTTAGGCATCAACAATCTAAGTACCTCAATTTGTCAAGGTCAAACATTAGACTAAATAGATACAAAAGCAAGAAGATGAAGTCAACAAACCATGGAGACATGATATGCTGGTCTATTATTTAAGGAGAAAGTGACAATTCCTTTGGATTCTTCTGCCTCTTCTGCATAATTTAATGGAAAACTATAAACAGATACAAAATCAACATAAGTTTGAATTTGTTATAGTGGACTGGCCTAAGTGTGGCTTAGACCAATAACGCTTAAGTTTACCGGAGTCCTACTTCCAAGAGTCATAGTGCAAAGCTCTGCTCCGAATCATTATTGTCATTAAAATGTTAAGTCGATCTGATAGGTTCACTAAAGTGAGTTAGCAAATAAATGGATCATAATCTATAAGGAATGGATTCTGTAATTGATTTTGAATGTGTATATAGTGTATAAGCAAGCAAAATTGAAGAAAGAAGCATACATGATGAGAAATGGGAATATCATGTTTCCAAGAATTACAAACATGGTGACTATAAGCACCCCCTGTCACGATCTGCCTCAGTTCTATCCTATTTTGCCTCAGATCCTGCTGACTTCTGCTATAAAATTTTGTTCTAATTCTAATTCTAATGCTAAGGATAATGCAACCACCATGAAAATGGAGCTTGCTTCTACTTATTGTTCTTGTGTAGACCAAAGAATATCTCTTATAATATATATCACAATACCCAAACCCCAAAAGATAAAAAAAACACATACACAAACAAACACATACCCACACACAGAAGAAAGAGAGGTGTCTCTTGGCTATAATATATTGATATTGTATTACAAATGGTATCTTTTGTATCAAATATTAAATTTACAAAATCCCAAATGTTGAAAGGGTGGCATCCAAATGATTATAACTGATCTTACCACATCTACAGAATGAACAAATAAGTTTTTATTTTTTAACGTAAATTTGAAATCTTGTAACCATGTTGACAAGTATGAAGAACAATTAATTCATTCAATTTCCTAGTAAGCATGGTGGTATTTACGAAAATATAATTCATATTTTACCTTAGAAAAACACAAAAGAGGTAATGCTCCATCTATTTCAAAGAAAAAGCTGAAATTTGATGTTTTTGATGTCAAACCTAGTTAGCATTCAGACTATCTTACTTTTCCTACTTGAAGTATAACGATTTCTTAAGATACTTTTCAAAATGTAAACCTAGAATAGAGATAAATGGCCAGATAAATTTGTGTCACTGCAAATGATGTTTCTCGCGTCAAATGTTCATAAATCAAAATGAAGAACGAGATTCAACTATTGTAACGAGAATAAATCAAAATGTGTTTATAATATACAAAGGATTTCCACCAAATTGAAAATGAAATCGACTTATAGGGGGATTCGGGGGAAAGAGTGAGAGTCACAAAGGACATGTTAGAAATAGTAACAATATGAATGAATGTTGCACCGCAGCCATACAATTAAATTTTCAAGGTCGATTGTGACCAAGCATTCATTCCCAATTAATCATGCAGTGAGAAATCAATCGAAAATAACAATTCATGCTTTCAAAATTAGAGCTTGATTGAAAATACACGAATAATTAAGCAATAAAAAACTAGGATTGCATTTATAAAAATAATCAGAACAAGAGTAGATAGATAGAGAGGGGTGAGACCTGTGAGGTGGTGCGTTGAAGCGAGAGGTGAAATAGGTTGGTGGACCGAAAAAGGAGGTGTTGAACTGCCTGCGAGATAATGTGCATCGATTTAAGGCTCCGAAGAGAGAATGTGTGTCGATTTAGGGCTCTGGTGAACACTAGTTGTTGTGTAGAGGAGGTGAATGGGAGGAAAACATATGCGTACCATTTGGTTCCACTTATTTGCTGGAAAAACATGGACCAATACTCTCTCTCTCTCTCTCTCAAATGAAATGGACATTGACACGACAACATTTGGAAGTTGTAATGTTACAGATACCTATTTAATATTGGGTCCTATTCTGTACACATCAATCTACACAATCATCCTATACCTTTAGGTTTATCTTTTAGGTCATTATTACCATATCATTAGCATATAATTATTATTTTGACTAATTTTTTTTTATCATCACTTTCTTATATCATAATCAATAAAACTTTTATTATATAATAATTAATTTTTTATTAACTTTAAAATAAAAAACAACAATAATATTGTTTTAATAATATAATAAATAATATTATAAAAATTCCAAATTCCAAATAAATCCATTAAAAAAATAGTTGTGATTTTTTAAAAGAAAAAAACAAACCTCACAAAAAAGTGGCATAATTTTTTTAAAAACCATTCATAAAGTTAAAAAATGAAAATAATTAATATATATATATATATATATATATATATATATATATATATATATATATATATATATATAAAGAAAATAAAAAATGTACATATATTTATAAAAAAACTGAAAATAAATAAAGTATACAAAAAACAAAAAACAAAGTTAAAAAACCATGTGGTGTAATTTTTTTCAAAGCTCAGGGACTAAATTTGAACTTTTTAAGACTAATTTTGTAAAAAAGTTAACCAACTTAACCATGAAGACTAATTTTGTAAAAAAGTTAACCAACTTAACCATGAAACTCGTTAAGTGGGTTAGAGTGATAATTCTGCGAAAAAGTTGTGGCCACAACAATAATAAAAAAAATATCAGGGCTTTTTCCAATTACGGGTTAAAAATTTAAGGCTTTTATAATATTAACCCACATTTTGTATGATAAAATTTATATTTTTCATTTGTGTCTTTAATTTTGATAGACACAAATCGTTAATTATATACGAACGTTTTATTCCTTTTTAATAAACAAAAATAGTTCTTTTGAGTTTATATTAAAAAATAATATAATTTTTAATCATTAGAAAATGCTAACAATAAACAAAAACATTAAATAAATATATAAATGAATTGATTATCTGGAAATTTGGAGGAAAGTGGGATTCAAAACAAGTCAGTCACCAAATTTTTTATTAACATAAAAAAATATTATTTTATAATATAATAATATAAAAAATATTTAAAAAAATAAAATTTCAGATAAATCCTCATCAAATTTTTTATCCTTGCCGCAATCCCACAAACTTAATACATTTTATTTTTTTCTATTTCCGTAAACCCATCTTTTTATAGCATAAATTTTCTGATTAATTTTATATTTTGCTAGACGTAAGTCACACTCGTCTTTTTTAGACTTTTTATTTCATTTCCGTAAACCTAATATCATTAGTTATATATATAAAAACATGTCACTATTTATAAAAGAAGTATAAAACCACAGTTTTTTTCTATGCCGATTGATAAAAAAATATTACATCAAAAGAGCATGTATATGTATAGAATAAAATATTACGTCAAAAGAGTATGTATATCTGTAGTATAAAGCCATAGTCTTTTTTCTATGCCAGTTTTTTTTTATTTTTTTTATTTTTTATTATTATTATTATTTTTTTGCAAATTAAAATAGGTTAAATATTATATATATATATATATATATATATATATATATATATATATATATATATATATATATATATATATATATATATAGAGGTTATTTGTATGTAATTTATTAAAATCATTTTATTTAAAAATATTATAACAAAAGACTACAAATATGACATACTAATAATAAAACAAAATTTTGAAAGCAAGACATATCAAAAGAGTTCAATTACATTCATACTTAATCCTTGATATAATGATATGTATCGAAAGTATTTCAGAAAAATGCAGACGAGCTTTTATGAGCATTCTAATATGTTGATTGTAACATAACCTTGAGAACGCTTAATATTTTGTACCCAATTCTTCAAATCTTCAAGAGATCTAAACACCTAAAAATTAAGAGTTAAAAAATCGATAAATATATCAAATAAATATACACATATAAATTACATATTAAAAATAAATGCTTCGTCAGTAGAAAATTCTGAAATCTTCGCCATTTTCTCCTGGAAAATTGAATAAGAATTTTTTATTAAAAATAATAAAAATTAATTAAAAACACAATTTTTTTAAAAGAAAAATCTGATTTAATATTGAAAGTTTGAATAGGCTAATTTATCTTAAGCCCAAAGTTTAATTTTTTTAGCCCAAAAGCCCACGACAAATGCAATCCATATTTCCCACATAAATACATAAAACCCTAAATTTTATCCTCACATTCATCCAAGTTCCTCCAGGTTCCACCCTCTCTTGCAGCCACCGACGTTGCAGTCTTGCCGACTCGCCAGACCATCGACTCGCAGCCTCGTCGGACCACCAAGTCACCGCCTCGCTACCATCGATCATTGTATTCTCTCTCACTCTCTCTTTACACATTTTTCGGCCGGACAAAATGGGTGTTTCATTTTAAATCAAGTGAGAGTAAGAACATACCTGAGTATTTCCGGCCAACTATGAGGCTCCGACGACGTTTTTTCCGATTATCAATGCATGTCCAACAACGCCTTTTCCATCCAAAACTGCTACGACGACGTTTTTTCCGTCCAAAAATGCTCCCACGGTTGTAGTTGTTGTTGTCTTTTTTTTTTCGACGATGTATTTAAGTTGGAGTTTTTTCTGTTGTGTACAATTTTTACTTCTGATTTGAACAGTAAATTAAATAGGATGGTAATTTTTAATTTTATGGTATTTTGTGCATTTGATTTGTGTATATCAATAAAATTTATTTTTCCAGTAAAATTAAATTTCTTCTTGAGCATAAAAGAGAGTGAACGGACCTGCAGATCGTGACTTTTTGTTGATGTTATATTCTTTTTAGATTCATTGACTTTAAAATCCTACAAAATAAACATTTTAAGATAAAAAACAAAAAAAAAATTAATTATCTAGGGTAATGAAAGTTGACTGTATTGGAAAAAAACCAACGAAAGTTGACAGCATAGAAAAAAAGAAAATATCAGCACATAAACTGGTTTGTTGTAGGTTTCTCATAATTGTTACGATGTGTGTTTGAAAAACAAATAGTATTTAATGACTATTATTTTGGTCACTAAGTCTGCAATACAATGACAACTATTTTTGGGCATTAAATATAAAATCAATAACCACTAATTTTAGTCAATAATACTTGTTATAAAATTAGTTAATAATAATAATTTTTTCTATGGTTTAGTGACCACTTAGTGACAACCATCATAGATTTCGTCACTAAATTTGTACCATCAACAAAATTCTGTGACACTTAAGCTAAAATGAGTGGTAACACTTTTGGTATGTTGCAACATTAGATTTTTTAGTTTTTTTTTTTTTATGACACATAGGTTTAGCAAGTTTTGCATAAAAAACGTAGGGAGTGGAAGTGTGACAATTTAATAGGTTTAATTTTGAAGAAAAAAATTAAAATATATAAAGAAATACAAATTAACCAATCACAACACACCTTCATATTTTCTCTCTCCCCTCTCTTCTCGCCACACACATAACACTCCTTTCTTAGCACCTTCCTTAGCATAAGGTAGGTAGTGGTATAACATCTTTAGCATTTCTTTGATACTTCCCTTAACACCTCGACTCCCTTTAGCCTTATAATATGGTGACTAATGATGTGGTTAGTGACCAAATTTTTGGTTGTCACTAAAATTGGTCACTAAAAAGGCATTTTCTTGTAGTGAGCATTCATTTTATTTGGTTAAGAGAACTCTTAGAATCCTATTTATTAATCAGAACCTACCTGTGCATGCAAATCTAATTAAAAAAACATATTCAACAATGAAAATTGTTCAAACAACAGGAACCAGTTCAATCTTGATCTCGGAAACTGTAACGTCATCACACCCAGTCCTAGGCACCAATTTCACCAAAACATATTCATCATCTTCAGCTTTTATGTCCTCCAAAAGCTCCGTTAACCCAAACCTAACTCCGCTCATCATCATCATCCTGTCGGTTTTGCCATGCGGAAGCTGTGCGAAACTACCAGCAAACTCACTGTCAGCCGGGGTGGTCTCGGTTCCATTGTCTATGTCGTTGACAAAGACATCGAACTTGACGTACTTCTCACCATCGAATCTCACTCCATTTACCAACAAAATCTCATTCGCTTTCTGTTTGTCCTCCTTGGTCCTATTAACAGCCGGCCTCTTCACGAGTACCTTAACTGTCTTGTTTAACTTCACTGGAAATTCCACCTCCCCCACCTTCTTCTCTATTCCTATAGACTTATCTACAAATTTTGAATCCTTGCCATATTCAGTCGGTTGACTCCTTCCCCATGGGATTTCGGACCATTTGTATTCGTATCCGAGCTTATTCGTGTCTACATCTTCCCTATTCTCCATGGGTTCCTTTACGGGGGTTCCAAGATTCTGTATGCCTAAAGGCGAAGCAGCACAAACCGAGTGATTAGACCGAGCTGCAATTGCATTAGCGTAGGCCAAAGGAACCGAGGTCATGTTGCTGGCCACAAAGAGACCACCGAGGCGGAGTATTATGTTTCTCCGGTCAATGTTTATCATTTGAAGTGAAGTTTCAAGTGCTTTATCATTGTTTTTATCCGGGATTGCGTTGCATGACGCTTTCAAGCGATGGGTTTGCTTTGCTTGAGTCTTAAGTTGGTAGTAGTTAGTTTTGATTATGTTGGTGGTGGCCGTAGTGGCGGCGGGAACGGTGTACAAGTTAAAAGAAGCCATCATTGTGGATGGGCTTAATGCTCTTGATCGCAAGTGATAAATATAACGGTTTTTTTTCCTGTGTTTATCCCTCACATTCCACCTTTTAGTTACTATTTTATTCCAGCTTGCTTGCTGCCACTTCCAAAACAGAAACACGTAACCCAAAACAAATAAATTTAATCACTATAACCCTCATTTTGTGCCAAGTGTTACTAGCGGTATCAACCACCGTCGATATGATAAAATCCCAATGGCCTCGTGTATTCAAATACTAGTTTCGTACTAATTTATCAGTGAATATTATTTAAACAGTTATCTATTAAGCTCACGTGAGGTCCGGCACTTTGTGTAACTTTTGTATCACTTCTTTTGAAATGAATCCAACATTCAGCATCTTCAGATCCAGAATCACACACTCTCAAAAACCGATCAAAACAACAATTTCCGATCAAAACAACAATTTCTGTTGACACTAAGAATATTACTTTCAAAAGAACTTCTAATATCTTGTAATTCATAACAGTAATAAATAGCCAAACTATCCTACAAAATGAAACTTCTACCCACTAATCAAGCTACTGCCGTTCATGGGCTTTTACTAAATCAAACACAAAAAGACTAAACTACCCCTAAGATAATCAGGTAATTTTGACTCAGTTTGGATTAACACCAACATTCTTCGGGGCGGACGCAGGATTTTATATTAGGGGTTGCACGATAGTAGAAAAAATAAAAATTTTAAAAAATTTCGAAAATTTTTCCACTGCGGCCGGAAAATTTAGGGGTTGCCTGTGCCACCCCAGAACCCCCCTAAATCCGCCCCTGATTCTCCCCCATTGATCCAAACTATTCCTACCAAAACTTCATTCTCTCTCTCGGTCTCTCTTTCTCAGGCAAACCACCGGTCTCGTTTACGTCCTTCGGTCTTCGGTCTTCTCTTGTTTGTTGTTATCAATCACGGTTTTCTGCTGATGTTTTCTGCCTTCCTCCTTGCTTGCTTCGGTCTTGCTTGCTTGCTTCGGTTTTCTGCATTTCTATTCCTACCAAAACTTCTTTCTCTCTCTCGGTCTCTCTTTCTCAGGCAAACCGTTCTAATGTTTTCTGCCTTTAACACATACATATGTATAAAAAAAAATACAAAATCTTGAAAATTTAATTGCAGCCTACTTAACAAACTAACCAAAAAAGGAAGGTAACAACAATTGTAGCGATCTTGGCACATATATTGATAAGTTAACAATCGTACCATGTAGTTTACAAAGCTTCTGAAATGTTAATGTCAGTTAACAACCCAAAAGGGGAATGTACTTTAAAAAGCTTCCTACAAACCCTTACCATACCATGTAAACGAATTAGAACCAAACTTCCAATTCTACCAAACATTATGGACAGGAACTGGAAGCTTGTTACCAAAAGACAAGTGTACCAAAAGTAGATGTTTACAAAAATGGCAACTTATTTACTAATACTCATTCTATCTAACATCCCGTTATTTTCTACTTGTAAAGTCAACCCTAGTCAATCAAAGTCAAACTTGGGTCAATTAAAGTCCTCTTTATTGTTTGGATTTTTATTAAGGTTAGAATATTAACCTTTGCATATTAAAACCCAAAGAATATTAGGTGTTTAAGAAGGGAATTAATTGAATCCGAGAACATTCGCATCATTTTTCATCTTTCTTTCCCTTTGGACCGAGACCTTGCAGCCGTGAACTATTCATTGCCTTTGGACCGTGACAACATTTGGCCACAAACCAGCTCGGACCGCAAAACGGTTCACGACCGTGAACCCTTTGCAGGCTGTGAACCCTTGCAAACCGCCTTCGTTTGTGAACCCCTCGGTCGTGAACTCCTCCCTACATATATATATATATATATATATATATATATATATATATATATATATATATAATTGGATGATTTTTCTCATTCTTTCATTTCTGGCCGTGAGTCCAAGGATTTCTCTCTCAAGTATCATCAGCCAAGATCATCCTCTCTCCTCAAGAACATGCTAAACTCATCCTTTCTCATCATATTTCGCGATAATCACTAGTTCTTCATAAAATCTAACAAGTATCATTTCTTGATCTTGTTATCACTTCAAGAACATCTTTCAATCTTCATATACTAGGCTGAAATCCGTTAATTTCACTAGTTTTCGCGAAGAACATGCGAAGAACACGAAGAACACCTATATGAAAACCTTTGAATCTTCTTAGAAACCTGCTTAGGATCTTCAGGTGTTCTTCATTCATCAAGAACACTGGGCAGTGAACACCATCATGGTCGTGAACACCTCATGGGCCGTGAACCCTCCTGGTCGTGAACCCATTTAGCCTCCATTTAGCTTCTAACACTCTTATTTGTAAGTTATACTTACAAATTAGTTCAATTTCCAATCATTCTTATGATTATATTAGCTAATTGGTTGCATATATACTATACAAATTGCTATATAGGACTTCTTTTGCTACGGGATTGCACTTGCGGAAATAAACGTCCTATATCAAATCATCAATAGAATCTCCCTTTAAAAGGTGAGTTCATACCCCCGTATTTTCATAATTTTTACAGTTTTAAGGGGGGGGGGGGATACAAGTCTAACACAAGGATTTTCTGTTACCAACAAATGGTTTCAAAATATTTTACAAAATGGATTTCAAACATCTTCAAATCAAATGGTTTCAAATTGTGTTAAAATGACATCAAGGCACCAAAAGTATTTCGAAATGTTAAACTTTTTAAAATATTTTATAAACTTATATTGTTCCCAAAAATCATATATATAAGATTTAAAGGGCTCAGGACTGATAACTAACTCTATTTCCTTTTCCTTGTTTGGATGTGGGCTTAGGGTATTGGTTATTTGTCTAAATGTCATTTAAATTTTAGTTATATGTTTGTATATGTATATAAATATAAAAGTTATTTCATTCAGTTTCAATACCCTTTGTAAAATGTCGAGCAAGGGGTTGCATTCATGAACAGTTAGTATCAATACAGAAATACATATAAATTATAATAGGTATAATTTATGATTCAAGAACACTAACTCACGAGTCAAGTATACTAAAGTACAGTACTTTACAAGAAGTAGGGTTTGATTCAAAACTAAACAAGGGTGTACAACTTACAAATACATTCCAAGTATACTAAACGAGGAACATACTATCAATCATTTATTTCAGAATGATTGGGGTTTCATTACTATTATACACGTAACGTCTATATTCTTTTTATGAGACAATGTTTAGGTTGTTTATTCATTTAAACAACATAGTTTAAGTCCTGTTATTATAACCAGAATCTCCAGTTGGGGATTGAAACAAGTATGTATAGATATATATTGGGATTGACAACCCCGCACTCGGGCTGCTAGTTACAGTCGGGCATACACGTCTATGAGTGACAATTGTTATCAACAGTTTTGACGCATTCAAATCATTTGGTTCAGGCCATCTAGTCATACTATGGTTATAATAACTCATTAAAAAGATATTAACAATATGTTAGTGTATAATTAACTAAACATGAGTACATTTTCAAAGTACTAGTTTACAAGATACAATTTACAGTATTACATTACAATTTACAATAACAGCTAGTGGAACCAGGCACACTTAATTTTACAGGTTTTACAAAGGAATAAAAATGCAGAACATTGGTTTACAAACAGAACGGTTTTATGAGATTAAAACTACTCTTCATATATAGCAGAAAATATAGGATTTTCTAGAACGGTTTACATATTCAAAGGACAGAAAACATACTTTCAAACATAATAATTATGCACTCACTCAACTTTATGTTGATACTCTCTTTTCAAATTACTTGTATTCTCAGGAAATCAGTAGACAGGTACTCTCCAAGCTTTTGAGAAGACGGAGCTGTTTTGAGTCATGTTTTCTGTCTTTTGCTATAACTATTTTGGTGTCAAGATACAATGATTGAACACATGTAAAAACTTACACTTATTAATGCAATGGTTGTTTGTACTTTGATTACTATAAAGCATGTGTTGTGATACTACAAATGAAGTCATCCACCCCCGGGCATTTCCGCCGTCTGGTTTGGGGGTATGGCATATTGGTATCAGAGCATTGTTTATAGTGAACTCGGTATATCAATTCATAAAAGATATACAAACTATAAATACATTAGGGCTAAGAGCTCTGACTAAAAGTATACTTTTGAGATTTAAGTATTATTACAAGAAGTATACTAACACTCATACATACAAGAACAATATCACAATCATAACAACTCAAAAGTATTTGAATGTTGGACACTACAATCAAACCTAGGCAGTTATGTAATCATATATGGGATCAATATAGCCTAATCAACTATATTGGTTTGAGATACGACCAACACGTGTTTGGGAGTGATGGTAGTGTTGCGACATGTCTAAAACATACCAACTATACATATAAAGGAGAACTCTAGAACATAACATATAATTTAAAATACTATAGGGGTATTTTAGGCACTATATACTAAGAACAAACTACATGAAAACAAAGGACTCTTGCTGATAGTTCTATAAGTACTAAGTGCATACATCATGGTTATATATAATGAAGGTTGTATAGGCTCAGAATAAGTGGTCTAAGCTTGATTTCCTTTTCCTTGTTTGGATGTGGATTTGGAGTAGGATCATTTATTCGAAGGTGTATTCGACCCAAGTTGTATATAATTAGTATACACTATGTACTTATAGAAGGACTCAGTAGCAGTTATTCCAAACAGAATTCATTATCTGTTAACTGTAATTTTCTCTCGTAGAAACTTGTATTTGCAATTTATCGTTACTAATTATATTAGATATTTCTTATATACCTATTCTCACTTAGATAACAATGGCTGGATTCCATCCACCAGGAGACCCGTACTTCCCTAATTAGGGAATGAAGGATGGCTCAATAAAGAGCCATAAGAGAATCCTGAAATTCCCTTAGATGATGATTTTGCAGAAAATTTTCCTGAAGATACTGATTCAGAATCAGAAGCCTATAATCCACCACCAGTTGCCTAGAATCCCAATCCACGACAAAACTTGCAAGGTCTGACGCCTCTGTAGGCGATAAACTTAGACAGGTTGGGTAACGATCAGGGTCAGAACCATCCTTATCAAGGAGACCGAAGTTTCTACAATCTAGACACAAGAGGCTCAATAGACAGAGCCCTCCCAGTGTTAGTTCGTCGTGTGGCACATAACGACGGACAGGGAAGAGCCGCTATCGACCGAGTGATGCAGGTTGATGCTGCTACTGGAATCAACACTGTTCACATTCGCAACCTAGAAAAAGTCATAATGCGACAAGGGGTCGTACTATTTTCTTGCTGAGAGAACTGGCGGCATCCCAAGCCGAAGTTAGAGAACTGCAAGAACGACAAATATCACAAGACAGACGTATGTACAAAATAGAACGCCTGTTAGCCAAATCCAGGGCCAGAACTAATAGGAAGTAGATCATACTCTACTCGTTCATTACTTACTCTTTTGGTTATATTTTAAGTCTACAGATATGTTCTAGCATTATTTTTCATGTTTTTCAATATGACCGCAAAAATTTCATTTTCAGTAGGTCAGTTTGATGTCGATGTCTTCCCCGTATTGTGGCATATTGTAGACTTGCTTTAAGGTTAAATTTTCCAAACTCTATGTACTTAATATGCCAATATAATCGACATGCATTTTCATAATCTCTCAAAAAATAACCACTCAAATTCATATTATCTTGTTGCAAGTTGTACTTGTAGTAGACTTCTATTTCCAATTCCTTACAAGATTCATATTGAACTAAGTGTTTAGTTCTGAGATATGAAATTCATGTTCATTTTTGATATCTAACTGTCTCTTCATCTTTTAATTCTTAAAGTGAAAGATGCCTCCATGGAGAAACCCATGGCGTGTCAATGTTAATGAAGCGCCAATACCACCTCCGCCATCACCTCCTCAATTTGATGCTGTCATGTTTCAAACAGTGGTTACTGCAACTGTCGCAGCTGCTATGTCTCATATAAACACCACTGACGCAAGTGGATCAGGGAGTGACACACACCCCTCCAATCAGGGTGAGAGTCACGGGAACCATTGGGAGTGTACCTACAAGGACTTTTCAAACGCCAAACCAGGACCTTTAACGGACTGGAGGAGTTATGGTGTTAAGACAATGGATTGAGAAAACAGAGGCAGTCTTCGAGATCTACTCCTGCCCGGAAGGTAGCATGTTTAAATTCGCTGCCTGTACCTTTGCTGATAGAACCCTAACATTATGGAACGACCATGTTAAGTCACTGACCTTAGTAGTGGCTAACTCAATAAGTTGGGAGAACTTGAAGACAATGATGATGTAGGAGCATTGCCCACGGGGTGAAATTCAGAAGCTTGAGCAAGAGCTTTGGGGTCTTACTATGATTGGTTCAGACATAACAACCTACACTAATAGGTTTTGTGACTTAGCGATTCTATGTCCAGAAATGGTTGCTCTGGAGAGCAAAAAGATTGAAAGGTACATCTGGGGGCTGTCTCCTCATATTCAGGGAAGTATTATTGCTTCCAAGCCTGTTACCTTTGACAGTGCCACAGAGTTGGCACAGTCGCTTATTGACCATGGAGCACATCAAAACTTTGTGGTTGCTGCTCCAGAACAACCCAAGGGAAACAAAAATAGTAAAAATAACAAAAAAACAAGAAGAAGAAAGCCTGGAATAAAAGGAAGGGCGAATCTTCTCAAGAACCCTCGAAAAAGCAACAGCTAGTGGCAGTCCATGCTGCTAGTGTACCTGCTGCTGTTCCTAGTAACCCCAAACCAGCTAAGCATTAGGCTGGTAATCTCCCTAAATGTAACAAGTGTAATTTCCACCACAACGGAAATTGCTGAAAAATGCAGTGTCGAAAATGCAACGGGAAAGGGCATACTGCCCGATTATGTAAATCACTACCCCAACCGATTAACTAAGTACTTGCCACTAGAGTAGGTCAAGCGTGTTATGGATGCGGGGAGGTTGGACATTTCAAAAGAGATTGTATGAAAGCTGGAAATTTCGATAGAGTTGGAAGGATATTGGCAATTGGTCACGAAGAATTTGTGGTAGACCCTGCGGTGGTCACAGGTATGTTTCTTCTCAACAATACTTATGCATGCACTCTATTTGATAGTGGTGCCGAGAAGAGCTTCGTGAGCCATAATTTCGAACACCTACTAAAACAAAACTCCCAACCACTAAATGAAACCTTCACAATAGAAATGGCCAATGGGAAATCCGAATACACTAACGATATATACATAGGATGCACCTTTACCTTGAATAACTTTTCTTTCCCAATAGACGTGATGCCGGTCTCTATCAAAAGTTTCGACGATTATTGGTCACTACTAGAAAAACAACCTTTTACGACGTGCAATGCGTGTCGTAAAACGCTCAGACGACGCGCAAATGTGTGTCAAGGAAGGCCCTGTCATAACGAGAGGCGACACGCTATAGACGACGCGCATTTACGACGTGCATTTACGACGTGCATTTACGACGCTCATTTACGACACGCAATGCGTATCAAGGAAGGCCCTGTCATAAAGGAAGACGACATGCATTTGCGTGTCGTAACCTTACGACGCACATTTAGGACACGCAGTGCGTATCATTAAAGCTCCTGTCATAAATGAAGATGACACACATTTGCATGTCATAAACTTCAACAACCATTTACGATATGCATTTACGACGCGTCTTTACGATACTCATTTACGCATAATACAAAAATGTGGAAACAAATATATAGCAAAACAATTAATTTCATTCAATAACATCATTACAAAAAATTGTAATACATTGGTATTATGAGGATCTGATTGTACATTGTCATTAAGAGGTTTTCCCTAACTATATAACCTAATACTACATTGCTATTAAGGGAGACCTTGTTTCAGATATCATGTCAAAAAAATCCTCCATGTCACAAAATTGGTTGTTGTCCACAATCAACAACCTTTAGAAGTAATTGAAACTCAGATAAAAGAAAAACAGATAATGCAAATCTGGACCTGGTTTATCTCCTCTTTATTGTTATTGAAACTCTCCAACGGCTTCCATGAGGCAAGCTGCAAGATGAAGCTCAAAATTGTCACCTCTAAAGAATAACCATGGAACAAGTAAGTTCTTTCTTTATGTAAATCAACCAAACAAGTATGGGTGTCAAATAAAGCCTAACAACTCAAAAATATTGGTGTACTTTTGGACATTGGATTTTGTATAGTAGTAGTGCATGTAAAACTTACATATAAGGATCCGATTCAAGAATGGACTCTAATTGATATAGAAGAGAATAAGGGTACGAGTAGTTGGATGGAATTGCTTCACTTATGATTTGAAGGACTAACAGCTTGGCTCTAATATTAGGCACACAGGGTCATTTTTGTCTGCAAAAAAAGTCTCAAAAATAAAAAAATGGCCCTTTTTTGTTTGTGTGTGTGAGAGAGACACTTTATTAAATTTCAGTAACACTTACAGTTCATAGTTCATAAGTGGTTGATACTTGAAGTTATTATAACCTTACAATTACCAGGCTTCATGAATAGACATGTGTTCCTCACTCTTATTTAACTCCTCGTGTGGGAATTCCTTCCTTTTACCCTGCAATTAATTTACATACCATCATCATCGGTAGAAATTAGAAAACTTTATTACAAGGGAGGCGGCAGAGGCTGGTGGTGGCCAGCTAAAAAAAGCACCCCATGCTCTAGCCTCTCACTATTACACAAAAAAAATTAATCAACCCTCCGCTGCAAATGCAAGATATATAATAAGCCTCAATTAGAACATGACACTTCTATATGCACTCTTCATTACTTTATTTGTGTCAAGGAAAGATAATGATATATATATAGATCACATACGTAATACATTAATATGTATAATTACCATCTAACAAGACAATTCAAGTTAATTAGGATATATATTTGTGTAGATATGCCAGGCATAGCCATCTGCAGAGAAGCATGTGAAGGAAGTTAAGATATATGAATATTAAAATGTAAAAGTAATTAATGAAAATCAATTTAGATATTTCAAGTTGCAACAATAAACTGAATAAAATATTTTAACGGAAAACCAATTACAAACTTATAGCAACTTAAGAGCTTAATGATTCCACCCACCCCAATGGAATTGAATCCCGTCATTTGGCAACTAAACATGCCATGGAATGGAATCTCTAATTCCAATTCCGCTGGATTCCATCAGAATCCACAAACCAATTACAAACTTATAGCAACTTAACTTGAATATGAAGCAATAGAATAAATTCCCTCACCTACGTAAGCTAAGCTATTACCACTTAGGGATCATTTGACACCAAAGGCCCAGCAAAATGAGAGATCAAGCTGAACAATTAGCTACTCAAACATAACAATAAATAAACTTATTTCTCTTAAGGAAAAAGAGGATAGCATTTTTATTGACATATGTTATAAGTATCAATTAGAAAGTGCACGAATACAAGGCAAATACAATTAGGGTTATGTGGTAGCATATATGTATTCCTCTAGGTTAATTAGGGTCATTCACTTGATTTTTTTCTCCATGATTTCATAGCACAAACTCTAGGTTAATTCAAAAATATAATAAAGCCAAACCTCTCCAAATTTTGCATCTAATGAGGATCCACTTCCAGATTCCCTTAGTTTACTGCCAACCATCATCACATATGTCATTGAGAATGTTGTGGTAAAAGTAAAGATGTGAAATGTAGGAAAAGATGAAGCCTAATACCCTGCATCAACCCCTTTAATAAAAGTCGAGAATACTCTGCATTTTCCGTCGGTAGATGTTGTAGCAATGAGAACCTGTCAAAAATAACTAATTATGTCAAAATAATAATATTTTCTAACATATAATTGTCTAAGAAACAACAAAAGAAACTTATAGTTATATTCATTCCCTAATATATGTGGTTAAAAAATCCTAGAGATGGGATGGTCAGAAGAACAATGAATGTATAGAAAGAAAGCTTAATATTAAATTTAAAGTGGCAAACTGGAAAAAAATAATAATAATAGTCATGTGAAATAAGAGAAAATACAAACATTATTAGGATGCCAGACAACTCTGGTCACAGAAGAATCATGCTTTTTCCTGATTAGCTTACTAACCCACCTGAGGAAATAAATATTGTATGTGGTTTGTCAGCAACTAAAGAAGTTAAAAACCCAAATAGTCAGCTATTAGTACCAGTTATTCTCCTAACCTCCACACCACTTATTCTCCTGATCATAGTAACATATATAAACAGTTTTAGCTCCACTTCCCACAACAAATTTGTTTCCTGTGAACCATAATTAGTGACTAAGTATAATGAAGCAGAGAAGGGCTCTACAAATAAGGACACTTTATTGAGAGTTGAGACATGCAGGAGTTGGCTCTTTTCAAGGACATGACCTCAAATAGGAGGGTGTGGAGGTTAGAAATCAATGTAGTGGAGTAGTATATTCCTTTTTATATGTTCGTAATTTCCAATTAAAACATGTCACCTGTCCACTCATTGTATTTGATGAGATAAATCCCAATAATGAGCTGGTATTTTATATGTTTGTAATTTCCAATTAAAAACAAACTGATATCAAGACTCTTTTTGCTTGTTAATTTTTTTTCTAAATGCAAACATGATCCTAACACTATGTAGAATTTTTCTAGAAAATAATATACACAACATAAACCATGTCACACAAAAGATGATCAGTTACTAAATTCAATCACCTTGATGCATAATATAGAGTAGGAACCAGTTCCCTTCAGTAAAATGACTACAGTAAGTATATAAGCTTTGGTTGGTCAGCAAATAAGTACAAGATTACAAGAATAGTACCTCTGGGAAGAACCAATGGCAGCAATAACACAGAACATAAAAACAGTCTGCATGAAATTAAAATAGGTCAACAGAAGCATAAAGATCCCCACCAAATCAAATTGAGTCCAAAAACTTGATGAATGTTACACAACTTCTACATAAATTTTCCTTTGTAATGCCATTAAAAATTTAAACCAGTCAGATAAGAAAAAAGAGCACATGGTTGACATATAGAAAATTATATTCAAGTAGAGTATTAAACAAAATATAAATTAAACTACACCAACATGTATAGATAAGTTTACTCACTTGAACATAATTCATAAGTGGAACTGTCTTCCGCAACATGAGGCATATCACAACCTATAACACAGCAGAACATATATATATATATATATATATATATATATATATATATATATATATATATATAATAGTTACCCAAAATGCCCTTTCTCCAATTGATCTTACAATAAATGATAATACGTATATTCAGGAGCCAGATAGTTAGTCAGGAGTCCCAACAACGGACTGTTTTTGACATTCTCTTCCTGGTGTAGTATTAAAATCATTTTCCCCATAAATAGAGGTCCTGTTTTCTGATGCACCCCTGATAAGTCCTCTGTACTGTCAATCAGACCTACCTTCGATAGCCCAAAATCTGACACATGTAGCAAATAATCATTTTATAATTATTAGTAATTGGTTGCTTATTCAGAAATTTAATTTTATTTACCTTGATATGGCCATCTGGACCAATTAACAAGTTGTCTGGCTTTAGGTCTCGGTGAATGATATTAAATACTCCCGTGCAAGAACCTAAAAACAATCAATGAAATCATATCACTTCTATGGGCGAATATCTACTTTAGTGTAAGTACATGGACATCATGGGTAAAGAATTGTTACATGTACATCCTATATAGAGTAATAAAGTAGGAGTAGGTTATTTCCTATGGTTTACTCAGAAAAGAAAGGGGAAAAAACTTACAGGTTCTGCAATATAGATACGTGCCAGGTTCTTTAAAAGGTGAATTGAGAGAGACACATATGTTTGTAGCATTCATGAGAGAGAGAGAGAGAGAGAGAATACTTACTCCAACTTTGGGTTCCTGAATAAGAACATCTTCAGGTGAAAATCCTGTTTCCTCTAGAAACATGAGAAATGTTTTTTTGGAGAAATGCCAACAAAGAGTCGACAAATCCAATAGATATTTAAGCTCAAAAACTATTTCAGGACATGTAAGTTGCAGGCTTTCTTCACCTCCGTATACACTACTAACATGCAAATAAATAGTTTCAACATATGGTGCAAATAAATCTATTAAAGAAATTACAGAAGAGCTGGAAAAGTATCAGCAGAATACTGATGCATCAGGTAAGAATACAAGGCAATAAAGTTGTTTCCTTTTGACTTACTAGGCTTAATAGGGGCAAATTCGTAAAAAGAAATACCCTATTGTGTGCAGTTTCACAGTGGGCAAAAGATGCTCTTGTGGGGATTAAGAAAGGAGCTCCATTTTCTCTTTTCCTGACACAAATGTATTTCTCTAAAGTTGCATCTGCATGCAGAAACAGACCACATGAATTATTCACAATGAGTAAAATCCCACACTAAATCAAAATTTTGTCTGAACCAACTTCTTTGTTATCTTGTGATTTGTGTAAGTATATTATTATTTATATTTCTCAAAATAAAATATTTATATATTTTGACAAAATCATAAAAGCATATACCTTTAAGGCTTTGAGAAACTTTGTTAGTATATTATATTTATAATTCTCAAAATAAAATATTTATATATGTTGACAAAATCATAAAAGCATAAAACCATATACCTTTGCTTTTAGAAACTTTGCAGTTCCACTGTGGGCAATTGTTCCAAGAGAGTCAACTAGTTCTTGGTGAGTCATACCAATACCAGAGTCCCTGAATACACATATGGAAATTAGTAAATTTTCAATTAAATTTTATTTTAAGTAAGATTCTTAACTTACTGAATGGTAATTATTCCATTTTCTTGATCGGTTTTAATACATATGTCATGTTGTGAAGCACCCTCCAAAGCTGTTGATCAGTAACACTAAGGAATCGAAGCTTGTCCAAGGAATCACTTTCATTGCTGAAAGTATGAAAGATTTTGATTTATTTAAATGTTAGATGAATAAATTATCAACATAAGGGCTTAAAAGTAAACTAGAAATTTGCAAAAGTTTGAAACTTGCCTGATAAGTTCACGAAGGAAGACCTCTTTGTTTCTATATAATCATGTATGAAATTGTTGTGAATAAAAGGTTAAAGGATTCGGTTTACCAGAGGACCCGGGGGGAGCTTGAGGGATAAATTTGCAGTCATCGGGCCCACCTTGACCTAATAATGAAGCGATGCAAGCACAAATGTGCACAGTGGCCCTTTTTTTCCCTAAATCCAGATCTACAACCACAACTCCTATGCTCCCAACGATCAATAATTACAATTTTCATGAATATGATTTTCTTTAAAATAAAAGGTGAGATGAGGAGTATAAAAAATCCCCTAACAGAAACACAAACTAAAACTATACGCACCTTTCTTCTTGATTTCTGGTCTCATGGCTGATGGATCGTAACTGTAAACAACGTGAAAGAAGGGGGAGATGGAAGCGGCCGGAGGAGGAGGCTTCGTTCGGTGTCGTCGACTAGAGACAGGTGGCGGAGGCGTCGTCGTCCATATCAATGACTTTGTGACGAATGAACATTCGATTCAATTTTGACTTTATGGTCAAATGAAAATTCGATTTAAACTCTCAGAATAGTGAGGCTGTTGGTGAATGGTGACCTAAAATAGTGATTAGGGGGGGGGGGGTTTATCGATGTAGTGCGATAGGAAAGAATTGTTGGAGAAGATGGTCGGAGACACTTGGCGGTGCGAGATCGGAGGTTGGGTGGTATTGCGACACTGATATGAAGATGAAGGCCTAGGGCTTTTTGGAAGAGGCTTGGGGGGTTTAATTTTGGGGATTCAATAGGCGGGTGAAATCCCGCCTTAAAAACGCGTGTTTCGTTAAAATGTTATAAAGCGACACATTTAGATGACGCACATTTTATGAAAGGCGCCCTCCACATTACCTTTTTTTCTTTTCTGACAATAATTTTAGGGCACGCACAAAATGCGTGTCCTTTATCCTTCAAATTTTACAAAACTGACATTATTTTTTAGGGCACACACAAATGCGCGTCCTTTATCAGCGAGTGTCATTGTTTGCGCGTCATTAAAGGGTTGTTTTCTAGTAGTGGGTATTGATTGGTTGTGTTCTAACCATGCCGACATCCTACATTATGAAAGAGCCATTCGCCTGAACTTGCCAACCAACGAAACTCTTATCATCTACGACAACAAACCTGGAACAAACCTTTAGTTCATTTCTTGTATCAAGGCACAAAAGTATCTTCGCAAGGAGTACTGTGATTTCTTAGCTCTCGTGGTAGACAAAAAGCAAGAAGTGAAAGACATCGTGAGCATTCCTGAGGTTTGCAACTTTCCTGACATATTTCCCGTCGATCTCCCAGGAGTGCCACCTGAACGTCAAGTCGAATTCAGAATCGACTTAATCCCTGGGGCTACCCTTTTAGAAAAATCCCCATATCGTCTTGCACAATAAGAAATGCAGGAATCGTCCAGCCAGCTGAACGAACTCCTTAACAAAGGCTTCATAAGACGAAGCTTCTCACCATGGGGAGCACCAGTCTTGTTCGTGAAGAAGAAGGATGGATCATTCCGTATGTGCATAGACTATCGCGAGCTGAATAAACTTACCGTTAAGAACCGATATCCTCTACCTAGAATTGACGATCTGTTCGACCAACTTCAAGGTGCGAGCTACTTCTCGAAAATAGACTGAAGATCCGGGTATCACCAATTACGAATTCTGGAAGAAGATGTTCCCAAAACAGCGTTCAGAACTCGTTATGGTCACTATGATTTTGTAGTGATGCCTTTTGGATTGATGAATACACTTGCTGTGTTCATGGACTTAATAAACAGAGTGTGTCGTCCATATCTTGACAAAGTCGTCATAGTCTTCATTGACGACATCCTTTTCTACTCAAGAAGCAAAGAGGAGCATGACCAACATCTTCGTCAAGTATTACAAACTCTGAGAACAGAGAAGCTTTATGAGAAGTTCTCGAAATGTGAATTTTGGATTAGGAAGGTAGATTTCTGGGTCACGTGGTTAGTTCGGAGGGAATACATGTGGACCCTTCCAAAATCAAGGCAATCGAGAACTGGTCAGCACCCAAAACTCCTACAAAAATCCAACAATTCTTAGGTCTTGCTATTTACTATCTTAGATTCATCCAGAATTTCTCCCGAGTTACTAAACCACT